>NC_091299.1:9401967-9441967 GCF_038502225.1 Cherax quadricarinatus
CTGAAGAATACTCCAAATGAGAGAGCACAAGATATTTTAGTAGTGTCACAAGAGGCATCATTTCCACTGTTTCCATTTGTTTTGTATACAGTGTCCCGCTTGAGTTCTTCATTTGTTCCACATCTAAGTAATTGGAACTTGTCGGAGTTGAATGTCATGTTATTCTCTGCTACTCACTGGAAAACACTGCTTGTGGTGCATCTTCCTGCACTCATGTCTTCTACCGTGACGCTTCACCTCACTATGCTCCCTATTTATATATACTCATGTTCTCTCTGCTCAGATAAAGTCCTCTGTTTGGGCGAAACGTAGTCAATAAAGGATCGCATTATACAGCAGTTGTGTCTATTTTTCCATCATTTTCATACTTATTTTGGTATCCATCCTTATTTTGGTATATTCGATCCAATATACCGTGACTGGAACAACACACAAATAACCCGCACATAGAACAAAGAAACTTATGAAGACGTTTCGGTCCGACTTGAACTATTAACTAGTCGCAGTAGAGGCGACACAACTTCACTCTCCTATTAAAAAATTTTCTTTGTAACACTGACGCCCCTCAAACCTACTCACTTCTCTGGTCTTCCCAGAAACTAACTTGAACTGGCTACCAGTCACTGACCGGGATGTTGCCTACAACTGGCTCCTTGATTTGTAACTCCTCAGACTTGTGCAATATGTATAGACTGATATTCTGATTATTATTATTAGTGATTTGAGGGGATTTCTATAAAAAGGATGTTAGATGGTGATGTTAAACTTAGTTTCTGGTGATTTTGACGGTGATTTGGTAGTATTCAGTGGTGATTTGGTAGTATTCAGTGGTGATTTGGTAGTATTCAGTGGTGTATTTGGGAGTACTCAAAGAAATCGCTAAACACTAATGTTCTGAGTGGTAGTTCAGGTGATTCCTGGCTGGTAGTTCAGGTGATTCCTGGCTGGTAGTTCAGGTGATTCCTGGCTGGTAATTCAGGTGATTCCTGACTGGTAGTTCAGGTGATTCCTGGCTGGTAGTTCAGGTGATTCCTGGCTGGTAGTTCAGGTGATTCCTGGCTGGTAGTTCAGGTGATTCCTGGCTGGTAGTTCAGGTGATTCCTGGCTGGTAGTTCAGGTGATTCCTGGCTGGTAGTTCAGGTGATTCCTGGCTGGTAGTTCAGGTGATTCCTGGCTGGTAGTTCAGGTGATTCCTGGCTGGTAGTTCAGGTGATTCCTGGCTGGTAGTTCAGGTGATTCCTGGCTGGTAGTTCAGGTGATTCCTGGCTGGTAGTTCAGGTGATTCCTGGCTGGTAGTTCAGGTGATTCCTGGCTGGTAGTTCAGGTGATTCCTGGCTGGTAGTTCAGGTGATTCCTGGCTGGTAGTTCAGGTGATTCCTGGCTGGTAGTTCAGGTTACCCTGTGGGGGAGAGTATAACTCACTGGTATAACTCCTGTATCATTCTTACAATAAACAACCAGGTACATGTCTGTCTAATATCACAGTTGATAACCGTTCTCCCCCAAGGGAGGGGACCTTGCCCCTGGGGCGGCGACCTTGCCCCTGGGGCGGCGACCTTTCTCCTAGGGCGGTGATCTTGCTCCTGGGGCGGCGACCTTGCCCCTGGGGCGGCGACCTTGCTCCTGGGGCGGCGGTCTTTCTCCTAGGGCGGCGATCTTGCCCCTGGGGCGGCGACCTTGCCCCTGGGGCGGCGACCTTTCTCCTAGGGCCGCGACCTTGCCCCTGAGGCGGAGACCTTGCCCTTGGGGCGGCGACTTTGCCTCTATGGGGACGACCTTGCCCCTGGGGCCGCGGCCTTTCTCCTAGGGAGGCGACCTTACCCCTGGGGAGGCGACCTAACCCCTGGGGCGGCGACCTTGCCCCTGAGAACATCATCTACCGCACAAGATATACACCATACTCATGATGATCTGTCTTTAAGATGATAATGAATCATGTTAAGACTTCATTATGTAGTGATAACAAGTTATGTCTTGATGTAGTGGTAACAAAGTTATGTCTTGATGTAGTGATAACAAGTTATGTCTTGATGTAGTGATAACAAGTTATGTCTTGATGTAGTGATAACAAGTTATGTCTTGATGTAGTGATAACAAGTTATGTCTTGATGTAGTGGTAACAAGTTATGTCTTGATGTAGTGATAACAAGTTATGTCTTGATGTAGTGGTAACAAGTTATGTCTTGATGTAGTGATAACAAGTTATGTCTTGATGTAGTGATAACAAGTTATGTCTTGATATAGTGATAACAAGTTATGTCTTGATATAGTGATAACAAGTTATGTCTTGATATAGTGATAACAAGTTATGTCTTGATGTAGTGATAATTTGTTTTGTACTCTGATGAAGATTTAATTTCCTCATGTTTACCATATCTGAGTAATTGAAATTTCTCATCGTTGAACTTCATATTGTTTTCTGCAGCCCATTGAAAGATTCGGTTGATGTCCGCCTGGAGCCTTGCAGTGTCTGCAATGGAAGACACTGTCATGCAGATTCGGGTGTCATCTGCAAAGGAAGACACGGTGCTGTGGCTGACATCCTTGTCTATGTCAAATATGAGGATGAGAAACAAGATGGGAGCGAATACTGTGCCTTGTGGAACAGAGCTTTTCACCGTAGCCGCCTCAGACTTTACTCTGTTGACTACTACTCTTTGTGTTCTGTTTATGAGGAAATTATAGATCCATCTACCAACTTTTCCTGTTATTCCTTTAGCACGCATTTTGTGCGCTATTACGCCATGGTCACACTTGTCGAAGGCCTTTGCAAAGTCTGTATATATTACATCTGCATTATTTTTGTCTTCTAGCGCATCTAGGACCTTGTCGTAGTGATCCAATAGTTGAGACAGACAGGAGCGACCTGCTCTAAACCCATGTTGCCCTGGGTTGTGTAACTGATGGGTTTCTAGATGGGTGGCGATCTTGCTTCTTAGGACCCTTTCAAAGATTTTTATGATATGGGATGTTAGTGCTATTGGTCTGTAGTTCTTTGCTATTGCTTTACTGCCCCCTTTGTGGAGTGGGGCTATGTCTGTTGTTTTTAGTAACTGTGGGACGACCCCCGTGTCCATGCTCCCTCTCCATAGGATGGTAAAGGCTCGTGATAGGGGCTTCTTGCAGTTCTTGATGAACACGGAGTTCCATGAGTCTGGCCCTGGGGCAGAGTGCATGGGCATGTCATTTATCGCCTGTTCGAAGTCATTTGGCGTCAGGATAACATCAGATAGGCTTGTGTTAACCAAATTCTGTTTAGTAATAATGATAACAAGTTATGTCTTGATGTAGTGGTAACAGAGTTATGTCTTGATGTAGTGGTAACAAGTTATGTCTTGATGTAGTGGTAACAAAGTTATGTCTTGATGTAGTGGTAACAAGTTATGTCTTGATGTAGTGGTAACAAAGTTATGTCTTGATGTAGTGGTAACAAGTTATGTCTTGATGTAGTGGTAATAAGTTATGTCTTGATGTAGTGATAATAAGTTATGTCTTGATGTAGTGATAATGTTATGTCTTGATGTAGTGGTAACAAAGTTATGTCTTGATGTAGTGGTAACAGAGTTATGTCTTTATGTAGTGGTAACAAGTTATGTCTTGATGTAGTGATAATAAGTTATGTCTTGATGTAGTGATAATAAGTTATGTCTTGATGTAGTGGTAACAAGTTATGTCTTGATGTAGTGGTAACAAGTTATGTCTTGATGTAGTGGTAACAAAGTTATGTCTTGATGTAGTGGTAACAAAGTTATGTCTTGATGTAGTGGTAACAAAGTTATGTCTTGATGTAGTGGTAACAAAGTTATGTCTTGATGTAGTGGTAACAAAGTTATGTCTTGATGTAGTGGTAACAAGTTATGTCTTGATGTAGTGGTAACAAGTTATGTCTTGATGTAGTGGTAACAAAGTTATGTCTTGATGTAGTGGTAACAAGTTATGTCTTGATGTAGTGGTAACAAAGTTATGTCTTGATGTAGTGGTAACAAAGTTATGTCTTGATGTAGTGGTAACAAGTTATGTCTTGATGTAGTGGTAACAAAGTTATGTCTTGATGTAGTGGTAACAAAGTTATGTCTTGATGTAGTGGTAACAAAGTTATGTCTTGATGTAGTGGTAACAAGTTATGTCTTGATGTAGTGGTAACAAAGTTATGTCTTGATGTAGTGGTAACAAAGTTATGTCTTGATGTAGTGGTAATAAGTTATGTCTTGATGTAGTGGTAACAAAGTTATGTCTTGATGTAGTGGTAACAAAGTTATGTCTTGATGTAGTGGTAACAAGTTATGTCTTGATGTAGTGATAATAAGTTGTATCTTGATGTAGTGATAACAAGTCATGTCTTGATGTAGTGTTTACCTGGAGTTTACCTGGAGAGAGTTCCGGGGGTCAACGCCCCCGCGGCCAGGTCTGTGACCAGGCCTCCTGGTGGATCAGAGCCTGATCAACCAGGGTGATACTGCTGGCTGCACGCAATCCAACGTACGAGCCACAGCCCGGCTGGTCAGGTACCGACTTTAGGTGCTTGTCCAGTGCCGGCTTGAAGACTGCCAGGGGTCTATTGGTAATGCCCCTTATGTATGCTGGGAGGCAGTTGAACAGTCTCGGGCCCATGACACTTATTGTATTGTCTCTTAACGTGCTAGTAACACCCCTGCTTTTCATTGGGGGGATGTTGCATCGTCTGCCAAGTCTTTTGCTTTCGTTGTGAGTGATTTTAGTGTGCAAGTTCGATACTAGCCCCTCTAGGATTTTCCAGGTGTATATAATCATGTATCTCTCCCGCCTGCGTTCCAGGGAGTACAGGTTCAGGAACTTCAAGTGCTCCCAGTAATTGAAGTGTTTTATCTCCGTTATGCGCGCCGTGAAGGTTCTCTGTACATTTTCTAGGTCAGCAATTTCACCTGCCTTGAAAGTTGCTGTTAGTGTGCAGCAATATTCCAGCCTAGATAGAACAAGTGACCTGAAGAGTGTCATCATGGGCTTGGCATCCCTAGTTTTGAAGGTTCTCATTATCCATCCTGCCATTTTTCTAGCAGCTGCGATTGATATATGTTATGGTCCTTGAAGGTGAGATCCTCCGACATGATCACTCCCAGGTCTTTGACGTTGGTTTTTCGCTCTATTTTGTGGCCGGAATTTGTTTTGTACTCTGATGAAGTTTTAATTTCCTCGTGTTTACCATATCTGAGTAATTGAAATTTCTCATCGTTGAACTTCATATTGTTTTCTGCAGCCCATTGAAAGATTCGGTTGATGTCCGCCTGGAGCCTTGCAGTGTCTGCAATGGAAGACACTGTCATGCAGATTCGGGTGTCATCTGCAAAGGAAGACACGGTGCTGTGGCTGACATCCTTGTCTATGTCAAATATGAGGATGAAAAACAAGATGGGAGCGAGTACTGTGCCTTGTGGAACAGAGCTTTTCACCGTAGCCGCCTCAGACTTTACTCTATTGACTACTACTCTTTGTGTTCTGTTTATGAGGAAATTATAGATCCATCTACCAACTTTTCCTGTTATTCCTTTAGCACGCATTTTGTGCGCTATTACGCCATGGTCACACTTGTCGAATGCCTTTGCAAAGTCTGTATATATTACATCTGCATTCTTTTTGTCTTCTAGCGCATCTAGGACCTTGTCGTAGTGATCCAATAGTTGAGACAGACAGGAGCGACCTGCTCTAAACCCATGTTGCCCTGGGTTGTGTAACTGATGGGTTTCTAGATGGGTGGCGATCTTGCTTCTTAGGACCCTTTCAAAGATTTTTATGATATGGGATGTTAGTGCTATCGGTCTGTAGTTCTTTGCTATTGCTTTACTGCCCCCTTTGTGGAGTGGGGCTATGTCTGTTGTTTTTAGTAACTGTGGGACGACCCCCGTGTCCATGCTCCCTCTCCATAGGATGGTAAAGGCTCGTGATAGGGGCTTCTTGCAGTTCTTGATGAACACGGAGTTCCATGAGTCTGGCCCTGGGGCAGAGTGCATGGGCATGTCATTTATCGCCTGTTCGAAGTCATTTGGCGTCAGGATAACATCAGATAGGCTTGTGTTAACCAAATTCTGTTTAGTAATAATGATAACAAGTTATGTCTTGATGTAGTGGTAACAGAGTTATGTCTTGACGTAGTGGAAACAAAGTTATGTCTTGATGTAGTGGTAATAAGTTATGTCTTGACGTAGTAGTAACACGCTATGTCTCGACGTAGTGATAACGAGTTATGTCTTGATGTAGTGGTAACAAGTTATGTCTTGACGTAGTGATAACAAGTTATGTCTTGATGTAGTAGTAACAGGCTATGGCTGGAAATATGAGTCTACTTCTCCATTAACTCACCAGACTTTTGGAAGTAATCAGGTCTGATCTATGTTAAGACTGGCTCTCTGAAAAGAAGTCTGAAGGAGCAATTATGCACAGGCACATCTCAAATTGTATTAATTTTAAAGGAGAGATAACCTACGATTCCTGGGATGAAGAGAGATTTACCAGCATCAAAACAGCATCTCTTCCCTCAAGAGACAGGTCTTGGAGACCCGTCTCTTTTCTTTACAGTTATTTAGCTAGCATTAACACCATTTCTGGAGTGAGAGATATGGGAGGAAGTGTAAAATAAACCCAGTGAAAAGCAGGGGCGTCATGGGTACAGTAAGAGAACATTATATCAGCATCCGTGGCTCCAAACTATTCAACATCTTACCAGAAGATATCAGAAACACTTCTGGGATATGAGGAAATTAGACAAGTATCTCCACCAGGAACCAGATCAACCAGGCTATGATGGATACGTGGGCTAGCGGGATGCAAGTAGCAACAGCCTGGTTGACCAGGCAAGCACCAGACATGTCTGGCACAGTGCCGGGCTCCGGGAGTATAAAAGCTCATTACAGGTATATCAGAGGTCTTCTTCCTACACTACCGTCCACAGGATGGATATGATGTGTACAAAAACAATAGCCACTTCGGCTAGATATTATTAAAAAAATCCATGTGGTACCAGAAGAGTGCTCATTTAGCGAGGCACCATGGTGCCTGGCTGCACCATGGTGCCTGGCTGCACCATGTAAGGCTTCAAGAGTTCTCAGGCCTCCAGTCCCTGAAGACGAAGACAGAATTTGCAGGACAGGCTTTTAGACTGATGACTTTTCACTGTGTAGAACTTTATCGTGACTTAATAAAGTTCTGAACAGAGAGAAACGTTGTCGCAATAAGAGGATGTTGTGCAGGTTGTGTGGTCAGTGCGTCACTGCAGGCAGCGTCTGAGAGGTCGGGATCTGAGGGCCTCCGAAAGGGGAAATCTTTATGTGAGGCTGTTATCGTTTTAATGGCTGTCTGAACGTGCTGGGTGCGTTACGATCAAAGAGTTAAATCTTCATTAGTGGAGTGAAAGATAAGAGAGAGGGAGACCACCGTGGTCTTGTGCAGGGAGGCGGCGCTGACCAAAACAGACTATAGTTATTGTAGTAACCAAGAATCACTGTGATGAGTCACTGTGATGTGTCTCTTCACGTGGGGTGCGATGTATGCCAGTATACTCTGACCAATCCTAGGTAACTTTAGACGGTTTGAATACACCTTTTTTGGGCAAGGATGTAATTGATTTCTGTGAGCTAGTGTAAGCTTGGGGTTAATTCCGGTATCTGGACGGCTAATTTGCCTCATAGCTGAGCAAGGAGTTGTCCGCGTTATCACAATTTGCCAATAGGATGGCAGACAGCTCAATTCGTAATGAAGAAGACCAGTTGGTAATTTTTATGTTCAACTCATATCTTATAAATCTTTTCTGTGTAAGTGACAACAAGAGCAGCAGCCGCCCCACCAGAGGACAGCCGCCCCGCCAGAGCAGCAGCCGCCCCGCCAGAGCAGCAGCCGCCCCGCCAGAGCAGCAGCCGCCCCGCCAGAGCAGCAGCCGCCCCGCCAGAGCAGCAGCCGCCCCACCAGAGGACAGCCGCCCCGCCAGAGCAGCAGCCGCCCCGCCAGAGCAGCAGCCGCCCCGCCAGAACAGCAGCCGCCCCGCCAGAGCAGCAGCCGCCCCACCAGAGGACAGCCGCCCCGCCAGAGCAGCAGCCGCCCCGCCAGAGCAGCAGCCGCCCCGCCAGAACAGCAGCCGCCCCGCCAGAGCAGCAGCCGCCCCACCAGAGGACAGCCGCCCCGCCAGAGCAGCAGCCGCCCCGCCAGAACAGCAGCCGCCCCACCAGAGGACAGCCGCCCCGCCAGAGCAGCCAGAGCAGCAGCCGCCCCGCCAGAGCAGCAGCCGCCCCGCCAGAACAGCAGCCGCCCCGCCAGAGCAGCAGCCGCCCCACCAGAGGACAGCCGCCCCGCCAGAGCAGCAGCCGCCCCGCCAGAACAGCAGCCGCCCCGCCAGAGCAGCAGCCGCCCCACCAGAGGACAGCCGCCCCGCCAGAGCAGCAGCCGCCCCGCCAGAGCAGCAGCCGCCCCGCCAGAACAGCAGCCGCCCCGCCAGAGCAGCAGCCGCCCCACCAGAGGACAGCCGCCCCGCCAGAGCAGCAGCCGCCCCGCCAGAGCAGCAGCCGCCCCACCAGAGGACAGCCGCCCCGCCAGAGCAGCAGCCGCCCCGCCAGAGCAGCAGCCGCCCCGCCAGAACAGCAGCCGCCCCGCCAGAGCAGCAGCCGCCCCACCAGAGGACAGCCGCCCCGCCAGAGCAGCAGCCGCCCCGCCAGAACAGCAGCCGCCCCGCCAGAGCAGCAGCCGCCCCACCAGAGGACAGCCGCCCCGCCAGAGCAGCAGCCGCCCCGCCAGAGCAGCAGCCGCCCCGCCAGAACAGCAGCCGCCCCGCCAGAGCAGCAGCCGCCCCACCAGAGGACAGCCGCCCCGCCAGAGCAGCAGCCGCCCCGCCAGAGCAGCAGCCGCCCCGCCAGAGCAGCAGCCGCCCCGCCAGAGCAACAGCCGCCCCACCAGAGGACAGCCGCCCCACCAGAGCAGCAGCCGCCCCGCCAGAGCAGCAGCCGCCCCGCCAGAGCAGCAGCCGCCCCGCCAGAGCAGCAGCCGCCCCGCCAGAGCAACAGCCGCCCCACCAGAGGACAGCCGCCCCGCCAGAGCAGCAGCCGCCCCGCCAGAGCAGCAGCCGCCCCGCCAGAGCAGCAGCCGCCCCGCCAGAGCAGCAGCCGCCCCGCCAGAGCAGCAGCCGCCCCACCAGAGGACAGCCGCCCCGCCAGAGCAGCAGCCGCCCCGCCAGAGCAGCAGCCGCCCCGCCAGAACAGCAGCCGCCCCGCCAGAGCACCAGCCGCCCCACCAGAGGACAGCCGCCCCACCAGAGCAGCAGCCGCCCCGCCAGAGCAGCAGCCGCCCCGCCAGAGCAGCAGCCGCCCCGCCAGAGCAGCAGCCGCCCCGCCAGAGCAACAGCCGCCCCACCAGAGGACAGCCGCCCCACCAGAGCAGCAGCCGCCCCGCCAGAGCAGCAGCCGCCCCGCCAGAGCAGCAGCCGCCCCGCCAGAGCAGCAGCCGCCCCGCCAGAGCAACAGCCGCCCCACCAGAGGACAGCCGCCCCGCCAGAGCAGCAGCCGCCCCGCCAGAGCAGCAGCCGCCCCGCCAGAGGACGCTCCTCACAGCTACCACAGTCATCATTCTCTGATATTTCTTTACTAACTGGCAAGAAATTTCCTTCTTCTTTGAAGGTGATACAAGAAGATTACTAGTGATGAGCGCCGTGTGAGGTGTCTCATCTAACCTGATGCTCAGTGAGCACATCATCCAAGGAAGGCTGAAATATATTTGTCTATAACAATAGTTTAATACAGCTTATAAAATTAATTACGTGTTTTTTTGTTAACTGTTTCGATCTGTTAACAGGTTAAAACATTGTTTCAGTGAAAGCTTTTTATTCTGTAAAGTGTCTCTTATTTTTTCACCATTTCATTATTGTATTGCTTGAGAATAATGTTTAAGATTGTTCTCTCTCTCTCTTACAGGTAAGATGGAGTTGAGGCCGGGCAACCATGTGTTGTGTTGGACGCTCAGGTAATGTGATTAATTATTTAAAACTACAGGAGTACACTTGTACTCGCTGTGTTTAGTTCATAATATATATATATATATATATATATATATATATATATATATATATATATATATATATATATATATATATATATATATATATATATATATATATATATATACATGTGTGTGTGTGTAACTTTTTAATGTTCAGCGGTTATAAAGCTTTTAGTACTTTCTTCGATGCCACCTGTGTTGGTGTGGTAGGTCATGTGGTGACGTGACAGGTCATGTGGTGACGTGACAACCCATGTGGTGACGTGACAACCCATGTGGTGACGTGACAGGTCATGCAGGATGGCATAAACAAAGTCTTCCCCTGGGTAGTGAAAAATAACATTACGTACATTGGTAACACCTTCCAGATACTTAGATAAAGAAAGAATGAAGAACACAAGAGAGAGAGTGTGTGTACACGAGGCAAGAAGATTACCAAATAGAACGAGAGGAATATGTAAATTAAAAGAGCACGATAACGCAAATGTCACTACAGTCAGGAAAATGTAGGGTGGATAATGAGAACTTTCAAAACAATGGAATCGTGCAAAAGGTACATACCCTTGATATACCATTGATGAGTTCTGAGAGTTTATCTGCTCCTGAAGCCCGACTATGGGCCAGGCTCGTCTGATATTTTCCTAGTCAACCGAGCTGTCACTACTGGTCGCCCGCTGCCTAACATATCCATCACAACATGATGATAGTGACAATATTCGTATCAATTGTGCTGTCTTGTTCAGAATATTGTTCAGTGTTCACGGCTCCGTTCAGGGCAGGAGAGATATCAGAGCAGGAACCTGATTCTAAGATAAAAGACACATGTGCAACATCTGGATATCTTTATTGTAGACGTTTCGCCATCCAGTGACTTTATCAACACAAATTCCAGGACATAATTACAAGACAGTAGGACTATATACAGAAGATGAGGTATTATGTCCAAGAATTTTTTATTGATAAAGCCACTGGATGGCGAAACGTCTACAATAAAGATACCCAGATGTTGCACAAGTGTCTTAACTTTCATCTTGTCGGTATTGTAGACCATTCTTGATTCTAAGATCATTTACCTCCAGCATAGACCCAATAAAACACTTAAATTACTGGGAACGCCTCAGAGGCCTACATATGTACTCACTGGAGCGAAGGAGAGAGAGATACATGATAATATATACGTGGAAAGTACTTGACGGTCTTGTCCCAAATCTGCACACTGTCACCACAACATACTGGAGTAAGAGATAGGGTTGGAAGTGTAAAATTTACACAGTGAAAAGCAGGGTTCCGTGAGCATTATAAATCAACATTGTATCAACCTTTGTGGTATATATCAAAGGTATGTGGTGGTCTGGTAGGTCATGTGGTGGTGTGGTAGGTCATGTGGTGGTGTGGTAGGTCATGTGGTGGTGTGGTAGGTCATGTGGTGGTGTGGTAGGTCATGTAGTGGTGTGGTAGGTGATGTGGTGGTGTGGTAGGTCATGTGGTGGTGTGGTAGGTCATGTAGTGGTGTGGTAGGTGATGTGGTGGTGTGGTAGGTCATGTGGTGGTGTGGTAGGTCATGTAGTGGTGTGGTAGGTCATGTAGTGGTGTGGTAGGTCATGTGGTGGTGTGGTAGGTAATGTGGTGGTGTGGTAGGTCATGTGGTGGTGTGGTAGGTAATGTGGTGGTGTGGTAGGTCATGTAGTGGTGTGGTAGGTCATGTAGTGGTGTGGTAGGTGATGTGGTGGTGTGGTAGGTCATGTGGTGGTGTGGTAGGTCATGTAGTGGTGTGGTAGGTGATGTGGTGGTGTGGTAGGTCATGTGGTGGTGTGGTAGGTCATGTGGTGGTGTGGTAGGTCATGTGGTGGTGTGGTAGGTAATGTGGTGGTGTGGTAGGTCATGTAGTGGTGTGGTAGGTCATGTAGTGGTGTAGTAGGTCATGTGGTGGTGTGGTAGGTCATGTAGTGGTGTGGTAGGTCATGTGGTGTTGTGGTAGGTCATGTAGTGGTGTGGTAGGTCATGTGGTAGTGTGCTAGGTCATGTGGTAGTGTGGTAGGTCATGTGGTGGTGTGGTAGGTCATGTGGTGGTGTGGTAGGTCATGTGGTGGTGTGGTAGGTCATGTGGTGTGGTAGGTCATGTGGTGTGCTAGGTCATGTGGTGGTGTGGTAGGTGATGTCGTGGTGTGGTAGGTAATGTGGTGGTGTGGTAGGCCATATGGTGGTGTGGTAGGTCATGTGGTGGTGTTGTAGGTCATGTGATGGTGTGGTAGGTCATGTGGTGTGGTAGGTCAGGTGGTGGTGTGGTAGGTCATGTGGTGGTGTGGTAGGTCATGTGGTGGTGTGGTAGGCCATATGGTGGTGTGGTAGGTCATGTGGTGGTGTGGTAGGTCATGTGGTGGTGTGGTAGGTCATGTGGTGGTGTGGTAGGTCATGTGATGGTGTGGTAGGTCATGTGGTGTGGTAGGTCATGTGGTGTGCTAGGTCATGTGGTGGTGTGGTAGGTGATGTCGTGGTGTGGTAGGTAATGTGGTGGTGTGGTAGGCCATATGGTGGTGTGGTAGGTCATGTGGTGGTGTGGTAGGTCATGTGATGGTGTGGTAGGTCATGTGGTGTGGTAGGTCAGGTGGTGGTGTGGTAGGTCATGTGGTGGTGTGGTAGGTCATGTGGTGGTGTGGTAGGCCATATGGTGGTGTGGTAGGTCATGTGGTGGTGTGGTAGGTCATGTGGTGGTGTGGTAGGTCATGTGGTGGTGTGGCAGGTGATGTCGTGGTGGTGTGGCAGGTCATGTGGTGGTGTGGTAGATCATGTGGTGATGTGGCAGATCATGTGGTGGTGTGGCAGGTCATGTGGTGGTGGTGTGGCAGGTTATGTGGTGTGGTAGGTCATGCGGTGGTTGAGGCAGGTCATGTGGTGTAGCAGGTCATGTGGTGGTATGGGAGGTCATGTGGTGGTGGTGTGGCAGGTCATGTGGTGATGTGGCAGGCCATGTGGTGGTGTGGCAGGTCACGTGGTAGTGATGTAGCAGGTCATGTGGTGTGGTAGGTCATGTGGTGGTGGTACGGCAGGTCATGTGGTAGTGGTGTGGTAGGTCAGGTGGTGTGGTAGGTCATGTGGTAGTGTGGTAGGTCATGTGGTGGTGGTGTGGCAGGTCAGGTTGTGTGGTAGGTCATTTGGTGGTGTGGTAGGTCATGTGGTGGTGTGGCAGGTCAGGTGGTGTAGTAGGTCATTTGGTGGTGCGGTAGGTCATGTGGTGGTGCGGCAGGTCAGGCGGTGTGGCAGGTCATGTGGCGGTGTGGCAGGTCATGTGGTGTGGTAGGTCATGTGGTGGTGTTGCAGGTCATGTGGTGGTGGTATGGTAGGTTATGTGGTGGTGGTGTGGCAGGTCATGTGGTGATGTGGCAGATCATGTGGTGGTGGTGTGATAAGTCATGTGGTGTGGTAGGCCATGTGGTGGTTGAGGCAGGTCATGTGGTGTGGCAGGTCATGTGGTGGTGTTGCAGGTCATGTGGTGGTGGTATGGTAGGTTATGTGGTGGTGGTGTGGCAGGTCATGTGGTGATGTGGCAGATCATGTGGTGGTGGTGTGATAAGTCAGGTGGTGTGGTAGGACATGTGGTAGTGTGGTAGGTCATGTGGTGGTGGTGTGGCAGGTCATGTGGTGGTGTGGCAGGTCAGGTGGTGTGGTAGGTCATGTGGTGGTGGTGTGGCAGGTCATGTGGTGTAGTAGGTCATGTGGTGGTGGTGTGGCAGGTCAGGTGGTGTGGTAGGTCATGTGGTGGTGTGGTAGGTCATGTGGTGGTGTGGTAGGTCATGTGGTGGTGGTGTGGCAGGTCAGGTGGTGTTGTAGGTCATGTGGTGGTGGTGTGGCAGGTCAGGTGGTGTGGTAGGTCGTGTGGTGGTGTGGTAGGTCATGTGGTGGTGGTGTGGCAGGTCAGGTGGTGTTGTAGGTCATGTGGTGGTGGTGTGGCAGGTCAGGTGGTGTGGTAGGTCGTGTGGTGGTGTGGTAGGTCATGTGGCGGTGGTGTGGCAGGTCAGGTGGTGTGGTAGGTCATGTGGTGGTGTGGTATTTCATGTGGTGGTGGTGGTGTGGCAGGTCAGGTGGTGTGGTAGGTCGTGTGGTGTTGTGGTAGGTCATGTGGCGGTGGTGTGGCAGGTCAGGTGGTGTGGTAGGTCATGTGGTGGTGTGGTAGGTCATGTGGTGGTGGTGTGGCAGGTCAGGTGGTGTGGTAGGTCATGTGGTGGTGTGGTATTTCATGTGGTGGTGGTGGTGTGGCAGGTCAGGTGGTGTGGTAGGTCGTGTGGTGTTGTGGTAGGTCATGTGGCGGTGGTGTGGCAGGTCAGGTGGTGTGGTAGGTCATGTGGTGGTGGTGTGGCAGGTCAGGTGGTGTGGTAGGTCATGTGGTGGTGGTGTGGCAGGTCATGCGTTGCTTCACCTATGTAATACTCTGATACTCTGATATTACCACAACCTCTTCTAAACTCGAGTCATTCAGGGAATGAATACTCCCTAATGGAGCGATGTCGTTTAGATGGTGACATCCTGTGCTGATGGCTGCCAGTCTCATGCTCTGTCTCTCACTCTCTGTTTGTCTGTCTGTCTCTCTCTCTCTGGGGAGCACATTTCCAAGGATTTTGGTAGTGTTCTGTAGCTTGTGTAGAAGGAATGGTCACGAATCTGCACACAGAAATCACTCCCTACAAAAGTAAAAGACAGGGCAGGCGATGCAAAATACCCTCAATGAAAGGTAGGGGCGCCATTGGTACACAAAGAGAAAACACCATAAGTGTCCGGGGCCCAAGACTGTTCAGTAGCATCCCACCATGTATAAGGGGAATTACTAATAGGCCCCTGGCTGCCTTCAAGAGGGAGCTGGACAGATACTTAAAGTAGGTGCCGGATCAACTGGGCTGTAGCTCGTACGTTGGATTACGTGTGGCCAACAATAACACCTTGGTTAATCAGGCCCTGATCCACTGGGAGGCCTGGTCGTGGATCGGGCCACGGGGGCGTTAATCCCCGGAATACCCTCCAGGTAGACTCCAGGTAGACATGTAAGCAGGGAAAGTTGTGTGGAGGTTCTGCACAACATGGCCTAAAAACTAGGCCTCAAAAGGGGGTAACAAGAGTACATCTGCATTTATATCTGTAATTATCTTGTCTGAAGCAAGCGAATTTAGGATATTCGCTTAATATGTCTGGTATCTCATTTTCATTAATAAGATACCTTGACGTATCACATAGGTTGTGATACTGTCTATCTCTATATTCATCAGCTACTGTCGTTGTGACGGTATGATCACGTCTCAGGACGAGGGTCACTGCCTGATAAACTCGCTCCTCGGGGCAATATGTAGTCATCATCGTTGTAACTGTGCATCTTCATGTAAATAGTTTAGAAACCCGAGAAGTTGAAGAATGGGACGCTTGTGCGGTATTTGGGAATCTTTATTGAGGAAACGTTTCGCCAGTCAGTGACCTCATCGATAAAATATAGAGAGGAACGGTGGAAGACGAGGAGGAGTGTGAGGTAATCAGTCCCTCAGCTTGTAGTCGATGTGTTCAGTCCATCATTAATCTTGAGAAAAGTAATTTCCTCAAGACTGATGGAATGAACACGACTCCGGGCTGAAGGACTGATTACCTCACACTCCTCCACATCTTCCACCGTTCTTCTCTGTATTGGACTGATGAAGCCACTGGCTGGCGAAACGTTTCCACAATAAAGATTCCCAAACGTTGTACAAGCGTCTCTCGTTCTTAAACGGAGTATCCTGTTTTTCCTGCCTCACTGCAAAACTTGACTGATGTTGGCCTGGCTGTGTCTCGATGGATGACACTCATACAGGTCATAGAACAGATTGTAAATGATTAGTGTCTCATACTATAATATACACTGGTGTATATTATACCACCTACTTCGCGAGTGCTTAAAGTAGGTGGTGGGAGTACAAACAACAGGTGGCACTATCCTAGTGCTGGTGCGTAGGACTGGTGGGTGCCTGGGTGGGAAGGAAGGACAGTGCCACAGTCTCACCTCCTAAGAATATGCTGAGATAATGTATTAGTGCCAAGGATAGGTCAAGGTGTGAGTGCCAGACAACACAGTCTGGAAGAGGTCGAAGTGGGCAGTCAAGAAAGGGATTATGTGTGCCAGTAAAGGGAGCATGGGTGCCAACAAAGAGATTAAGGGTGCCAGTAAAGGGAGTAAGGGTGCCAATAGAGAGTAAGGAGGCCAATGAAAGGAGTAAGGGTGCCGAGGAAGTAATAGTGCCAGTGGAGGATTAGATTTAGATTTTACGAAGTATCTGTAACCAAGAGTGACACTCAAGAGTGTCACCAAATAGAACGAAAGGAGCACGTGAAAGACTTGGGAATAATTATGTCAGCTGACCGTTCTTTCGAAGAACACAATAAGACAAAGGTCACGACAGCCAGGAGGATGACGGGGTGGATATTGAGAACTTTCTAAACAAGGGGAAAAGTGCCGATAGTGACACTCTTCAAATCGCTAGTGCTCCCTCACTTAGAATATTGCTCAGTGCTGACGGCCCCGTTCAAAGCAGGTGAAATATCAGAGCTGGAACAAATACAGAGATCGTTTACGGCTCACACTGAACCGGGAAAACACCTAAATTACTGGGAACGCCTGCAAGTCTTGAACCTGTACTCATTGGAGTGGAGAGAGTGATACATGATAATATATACCTGGAAAGTACTCTAGGGCCTGGTCCTAAATCTGCACACTGCCATAATAACATACTGGAGTGAGAGATATGGGAGGAAGAGTAAAATAAACCCAGTGAGAAGCAGGGGTGCGGTGGGGACAATAAGGGAACACTGTATCAACATCCGGGGTCCCAGACTATTCAACATCTTACCAGAAGATATCACAAACACTGCTGGGACAAGTGTAGAAGCCTTCAGTAAGAAACTGTTGTTGAATTAGACACATGTGCAACTCTTGGGTATCTTTATTGAGGAAACGTTTCGCCACACAGTGGCTTCATCAGTCCATACAAAGGAGAAACTTGAAGAACAGGAGGAGAATGAGGTAATCAGTCCCTCAGCCTTGAGTCGATGTGGTCAGTCCATCAATCTTGAATAGAATACGGCATATGAGCGGAGAAGCAGCTTATAAACCGTAGACAGGTGAGGGGCAGCAGTCGTAGGTGGTGTCACATTTGTCCAGTGTGGAAGTAGGATGTGGGGAGGAATTGTAGAATAAACCCAGCGAAAAGCAGGTGCGCTGTGACCACAATAAGAGAACACTGTGTCAACATCCGTGGTTCAACACTATTCAACCTGCTACCAAAGATGCCGAGAGGAAATTAGACTTCTACCAGCCCTTTATCAGATCAGTCAGGTTATGATGGCTTGCGGGCCACAACGAGTAGTTTTAATGAAGCAGTCAGTAGATACGTAAATGAGGATCGTCTGGCGTCAGAGTTCTGGAAGGTGGACAGACCAGGCGCCAGATTAACCAGGCTGTGATGGATATGTGGGGCAGCTGGCCTCCAGCAGCAACAGCCTAGTTGATCAGGCAAGCACCAGACTAGCTTGGCCCATGGCCAGGCTCAGAGAGTAGGTAAACTCTCGAAACTCTTCAAAGGTAAAGGTATGTACCAAAGGTAGAAATTCCAACACTTTCCTTAGTGGGAAGTGGAAACCTGTTAGATGTTTTGCACTCTGGTAGAATTGCTGGCCTTTTTTTTGGTCTCAAGAGCAGGTAAATCTTGTAAGTTTCTCCTTGTAGTCAGTATCAGTATACTTGTACTCAGTATACTTACATTCACTATACATTCATTATGCCTTCATTCGATATACTTTGTCTATATGAAATATAGTACACACGTGGTTCTTTGAGTTACTGTCTACATGAAATATAGTACACACGTGGTTATTTGAGTTACTGTCTACATTAAATATCGTACACACGTGGTTCTTTGAGTTACTGTCTACATGAAATATAGTACACACGTGGTTATTTGAGTTACTGTCTACATTAAATATCGTACACACGTGGTTCTTTGAGTTACTGTCTACATGAAATATAGTACACACGTGGTTATTTGAGTTACTGTCTACATTAAATATCGTACACACGTGGTTCTTTGAGTTACTGTCTACATGAAATATAGTACACACGTGGTTATTTGAGTTACTGTCTACATTAAATATCGTACACACGTGGTTATTTGAGTTACTGTCTACATTAAATATCGTACACACGTGGTTCTTTGAGTTACTGTCTACATGAAATATAGTACACACGTGGTTATTTGAGTTACTGTCTACATTAAATATCGTACACACGTGGTTATTTGAGTTACTGTCTACATTAAATATAGTACACACGTGGTTCTTTGAGTTACTGTCTACATTAAATATAGTACACACGTGGTTCTTTGAGTTACTGTCTACATTAAATATAGTACACACGTGGTTATTTGAGTTACTGTCACCTTCCTGTCAGCTTGAACCAGTCTGATCATTCTCCTCTGACCTCTCTCATTATCAAGACATTGTCGCCCATAGAGCTGTCGCTCACTGGATGTTTTGTGCTTATCACATCATTCTCTGTAAACTCTAGAGACAGTCGTGTGTGAAAATCCCAGGAGATCATCAGTTTCTGAGATACTCAGACCACCCGTCTGTCTCCCACCAACAATCATCATTCAAAGTCACTTAGATCACATTTCTTCCTCATTCTGATGTTTTGGTCTGACCAACAACTGAATTTCCTGACAATGTCAACATGCTTTGAGGCGCTGAGGAGCTGCCATGTAATTAACTTAACAGATGTTTACATCAACGAGCAAATGTAGAGATGTACCTGATAAAGTGGCCACCTAGTATACATGCAGTATACACACAGTATACTTGTATTCAGTGAACTTATATTCAGCATATGAATATTTAGAATATTTATTCAGTATACTAAATATAGGTATACAGTATTGGTTATAGTATATTCAGTATACACTTTACTTCCATGAATTTGGTTTAATATATCGTTTTGTCGTTGTATTTTGTATTAAATTAAAGAGGTTTGTTGTGAGGCCGGGGCGCGGGCGCCATGACTCATAGAAACAATCAGCAGATAACACAGATGGGTGGGTGGGTGTGATACTGGGTGGGTGGGTGTGATACTGGGTGGGTGGGTGTGATACTGGGTGGGTGGGTGTGATACTGGGTGAGTGGGTGTTGTGATACTGGGTGAGTGGGTGTTATATTGGGTGGGTGGGTGTGATACTGGGTGAGTGGGTGTTGTGATACTGGGTGAGTGGGTGTGATACTGGGTGGGTGGGTGTGATACTGGGTGGGTGTGTGTGATGCTGAGGGGATGAGTGTGATACTGGGTGGGTGGGTGTGATACTGGGTGGATGGGTATGACACTGGGTGGGTGTTGTGATACTGGGTGGGTAAGTGTGATACTGGGCAGGTGGGTGTGATACTGGGTGGGTGTTGTGATACTGGGTGGGTGGATGTGATACTGGGTGGGTGTGATGCTGAGTGGGTGGGTGTGATAGTGAGTGGGTGGGTGCGATACTGGGAGGGTGGGTGTGATACTGGGTGGGTGTTGTGATACTGGGTGGGTAGGTGTGATACTGGGTGGGTGGGTGTGATACTGGATGGATGGGTGTGATACTGGGTGGGTCTTGTGATACTGAATGGGTGGGTGCGATACTGGGAGGGTGGGTGTGATACTGAGTGGATGGGTGTGATACTGGATGTGTGGGTGTGATACTGGGTGGGTGTTGTGATACTGGGTGGGTAGGTGTGATACTGGGTGGGTGAGTGTGATACTGGGTGGGTCTTGTGATACTGAGTGGGTGGGTGGGTGTTATACTGAGTGGGTGGGTGTGATACTGGGTGAGTGGGTGTGATACTGGGTGGGTGGGGTGTGATACTGGGTGGTGAATGGGAGTGATACTGGGTGGTGAATGGGAGTGATACTGGGTGGTGAATGGGAGTGATACTGGGTGGGTGTGATACTGGGTGGTGGGTGGGTTCGTGTTGATACTGGGCGGGTGGGTGCGATACTGGGAGGGTGGGTGTGATACTGGGTGGGTGTTGTGATACTGGGTGGGTAGGTGTGATACTGGGTGGGTGGGTGTGATACTGGATGGATGGGTGTGATACTGGGTGGGTCTTGTGATACTGAGTGGGTGGGTGCGATACTGGGAGGGTGGGTGTGATACTGAGTGGATGGGTGTGATACTGGATGTGTGGGTGTGATACTGGGTGGGTGTTGTGATACTGGGTGGGTAGGTGTGATACTGGGTGGGTGAGTGTGATACTGGGTGGGTCTTGTGATACTGAGTGGGTGGGTGGGTGTTATACTGAGTGGGTGGGTGTGATACTGGGTGAGTGGGTGTGATACTGGGTGGGTGGGGTGTGATACTGGGTGGTGAATGGGAGTGATACTGGGTGGTGAATGGGAGTGATACTGGGTGGGTGTGATACTGGGTGGTGGGTGGGTTCGTGTTGATACTGGGCGGGTGGGTGTGATACTGGGCAGGTGGTGTGATACTGGGTGGGTGGGTGGGTGTGATACTGAGTGGTGGGTGGGTTCGTGTGATACTGGGCGGGTGGGTGTGATACTGGACGGGTGGTGTGATACTGGGTGGCTGGGTGTGATACTGAGTGGTGAATGGGTGTGATACTGGATGGTGGGTGTGTGTGTGATACTGGGTGGTGGGTGGGTGTGAAACTTGGTGGTGGGTGGGTGTGGGTGGGTGTAATACTGTTTATGTGTGATAGTGAAGGTTGGCACTGTTCTAGTGTCCGGGTCTGTGTGTTCTGTTCTTATAATCTCCATTCACTGTCTTGCCTCACCTCCTGACTTCCCTCACCTCCCTCACACGTCCTACTTTTACTCAGGGAAGCCACTACAGTGGATCAAGGGATACTTAACGGGAAGACCACAAGGAGTTACTGTCATAAAGGTGTCGGAATGTGTGAGTGAGTGTTCCGCAAGCATCATTAATTTCACCAATATTGTTTCTTGTGTGAACAACATGACAAAGGAAATCGAGCCGGTGTCGTCCCTGTCCACAGATGATGTGAAGCCAATAATGAGAATACAAACAGGAGCAAACCATGAAAAAATCCAAGTGGATCTGTACATGCAGAATAATTTTTTCATTGGTCTGACAACTAGCTATTGCAATTTAACCCTAGCAAAGGCAAAGTTATGAAAATCTGAGAAGGGCAAAGACATCCTGACACATTATACAACAAACTCATACATATACATATAAATAAATAAATATATATATATATTTTTTTTTTATTATCACATTGGCCGATTCCCACCAAGGCAGGGTGGCCCGAAAAAGAAAAACTTTCACCATCATTCACTCCATCACTGTCTTGCCAGAAGGGTGCTTTACACTACAGTTTTTAAACTGCAACATTAACACCCCTCCTTCAGAGTGCAGGCACTGTACTTCCCATCTCCAGGACTCAAGTCCGGCCTGCCGGTTTCCCTGAATCCCTTCATAAATGTTACTTTGCTCACACTCCAACAGCACGTCAAGTATTAAAAACCATTTGTCTCCATTCACTCCTATCAAACACGCTCACGCATGCCTGCTGGAAGTCCAAGCCCCTCGCACACAAAACTTCGTTTACCCCCTCCCTCCAACCTTTCCTAGGCCGACCCCTATCCCGCCTTCCTTCCACTACAGACTGATACACTCTTGAAGTCACTGTGTTTCGCTCCATTCTCTCTGCATGTCCGAACCACCTCAACAACCCTTCCTCAGCCCTCTGGACAACAGTTTTGGTAATCCCGCACCTCCTCCTAACTTCCAAACTACGAATTCTCTGCATTATATTCACACCACACATTGCCCTCAGACATGACATCTCCACTGCCTCCAGCCTTCTCCTCGCTGCAACATTCATCACCCATGCTTCACACCCATATAAGAGCGTTGGTAAAACTATACTCTCATACATTCCCCTCTTTGCCTCCAAGGACAAAGTTCTTTGTCTCCACAGACTCCTAAGTGCACCACTCACCCTTTTCCCCTCATCAATTCTATGATTCACCTCATCTTTCATAGACCCATCCGCTGACACGTCCACTCCCAAATATCTGAATACATTCACCTCCTTCATACTCTCTCCCTCCAATCTGATATCCAATCTTTCATCACCTAATCTTTTTGTTATCCTCATTACCTTGCTCTTTCCTGTATTCACTTTTAATTTTCTTCTTTTGCACACCCTACCAAATTCATCCACCAATCTCTGCAGCTTCTCTTCAGAATCTTCCAAGAGCACAGTGTCATCAGCAAAGAGCAACTGTGACAACTCCCACTTTATGTGTGATTATCTTTTAACTCCACGCCTCTTGCCAAGACCCTCGCATTTACTTCTCTTACAACCCCATCTATAAATATATTAAACAACCACGGTGACATCACACATCCTTGTCTAAGGCCTACTTTTACTGGGAAATAATTTCCCTCTTTCCTACATACTCTAACTTGAGCCTCACTATCCTTGTAAAAACTCTTCACTGCTTTCAGTAACCTACCTCCTACACCATACACCTGCAACATCTGCCACATTGCCCCCTTATCCACCCTGTCATACGCCTTTTCCAAATCCATAAATGCCACAAAGACCTCTTCAGCCTTATCTAAATACTGTTCACTTATATGTTTCACTGTAAACACCTGGTCCACACACCCCCTACCTTTCCTAAAGCCTCCTTGTTCATCTGCTATCCTGTTCTCTGTCTTACTCTTAATTCTTTCAATAATAACTCTACCATACACTTTACCAGGTATACTCAACAGACTTATCCCCCTATAATTTTTGCACTCTCTTTTGTCCCCTTTGCCTTTATACAAAGGAACTATGCATGCTCTCTGCCAATCCCTAGGTACCTTACCCTCTTACATACATTTATTAAATAATTGCACCAACCACTCCAAAACTATATCCCCACCTGCTTTTAACATTTCTATCTTTATCCCATCAATCCCGGCTGCCTTACCCCCATTCATTTTACCTTCTGCCTCACGAACTTTCCCCACACTCACAACTGGCTCTTCCTCACTCCTACAAGATGCTATTCCTCCATTTAATAACTCTCCTCTCCTATTTTTTACTGACAAATCTATTTGTTCTCTAGGCTTCCTTAACTTGTTAATCTCACTCCAAAACTTTTCTTGTTTACAACAAAATTTGTTGATAACATCTCACCCACTCTCTCATTTGCTCTCTTTTTACATTGCTTCACCACTCTCTTAACCTCTCTCTTTTTCTCCATATACTCTTCCCTCCTTGCATCACTTCTACTTTGTAAAAACTTCTCATATGCTAACTTTTTCTCCCTTACTACTCTCTTTACATCATCATTCCACCAATCGCTCCTCTTCCCTCCCGCACCCACTTTCCTGTAACCACAAACTTCTGCTGAACACTCTAACACTACATTTTTAAACCTACCCCATACCTCTTCGACCCCATTGCCTATGCTCTCATTAGCCCATCTATCCTCCAATAGCTGTTTATATCTTTCCCTAACTGCCTCCTCTTTTAGTTTATAAACCTTCACCTCTCTCTTCCCTGATGCTTCTATTCTCCTTGTATCCCATCTACCTTTTACTCTCAGTGTAGCTACAACTAGAAAGTGATCTGATATATCTGTGGCCCCTCTATAAACATGTACATCCTGAAGTCTACTCAACAGTCTTTTATCTACCAATACATATTCCAACAAACTACTGTCATTTCGCCCTACATCATATCTTGTATACTTATTTATCCTCTTTTTCTTAAAATATGTATTACCTATAACTAAACTCCTTTCTATACAAAGTTCAATCAAAGGGCTCCCATTATCATTTACACCTGGCACCCCAAACTTACCTACCACACCCTCTCTAAAAGTTTCTCCTACTTTAGCATTCAGATCCCCTACCACAATTACTCTCTCACTTGGTTCAAAGGCTCCTATACATTCACTTATCTCCCAAAATCTCTCTCTCTCCTCTACATTCCTCTCTTCTCCAGGTGCATACACACTTATTATGACCCACTTTTCGCATCCAACCTTTACTTTAATCCACATAATTCTTGAATTTACACATTCATATTCTCTTTTCTCCTTCCATAACTGATCCTTCAATATTACTGCTACCCCTTCCTTTGCTCTAACTCTCTCAGATACTCCAGATTTAATCCCATTTATTTCCCCCCACCGAAACTCCCCTACCCCCTTCAGCTTTGTTTCGCTTAGGGCCAGGACATCCAACTTCTTTTCATTCATAACATCAGCAATCATCTGTTTCTTGCCATCCGCACTACATCCACGCACATTCAAGTATCCCAGTTTTATAAAGTTTTTCTTCTTCTCTTTTTTAGTAAATGTCTACAGTAGAAGGGGTTACTAGCCCATATATATATATATATATATATATATATATATATATATATATATATATATATATATATATATATATATATATATATATATATATATATATATATAACAACACTGCGCTAACCAAGGGTTCGAACCCATGTTGTACTGGCCTGCCTCATGGTAAGCGAGAACCACATGACCACCCAACATGTTGTACAACATGGGTTCGAATCCTTGACTAGCGCAGTGTTGTTATTGATCAATACCACTCGTTCATGGTTACAATAATATATAAATACTGCTCGTGAGGCTAGTTCACCAAACAGGGATGAGAATGAAATTAGCTTAGAAGCTTCCACACCTCCGTATGCCCTCCGATGGCGGCTGGCTGCGCCATTCTTGTAGGGTTGGGTGGTCCTGTGGTTTAATTAAAGCGTCATATGGTTCTCGCTTACCATGAAGCAGGCCGGTACAACATGGGTTCGAATCCTTGGCTAGCGCAGTGTTGTTATTGATCAATAACACTCGTTCATGGTTACAAATATATATATATATATATATATATATATATATATATATATATATATATATATATATATATATATATATAATATTATTGTACCCATGGAACAAGTGGTATATGTGTGTATGTGTAGATACATATGTATGTATGTATGTATGTAACCCATACTGTGTAATGGAACATGGGTGTGGTAATGTCTGAAGACCTCACCTTCAAGGACCACAACAATGCCACTATCACATCTGCGAGCAAACTGATAGGATGGATAATGAGAACATTCAAGACAAGAGATGCCAAGCCAATGATGATCCTTTTTAAATCACTTGTTCTCTCTAGGCTGGAATACTGCTGTACATTAACATCCCCATTCAAGGCAGGTGAAATTGCAGATCTAGAGAATGTACAGAGAACCTTTACTGCATATATAAGTTCCATCAAACACCTTAACCACTGGGAACGCCTGAAAGCATTGGCTTGTACTCACTGGAGCACAGGCGAGAAAGATATATCATCATCTACACCTGGAAGATCCTGGAGGGACTGGTCCCAAATCTGCACACAGAAATCACTCCCTACGAAAGCAAAAGACTTGGCAGGCGATGCAACATAGCCCCAGTGAAAAGTTGAGGCGCCATTAGTACACTAATGGCGCCTCCCACCAGCCATAAGGGGCATTGCCAATAGACCCCTGGTTGTCTTCAAGAGGGAGCTGGACAGATACATAAAATCAGTGCCGGATCAGCCGGGCTGTGGTTCATACGTTATATTACATGCGGCCAGCAGTAACAGCCTCGTTGATCAGGCCCTGATCCACCAGGAGGCCTGGTCATGGACCGGGCCGCGGGGACGGTGATCCCCGGAATGCCATTCAGGTAGAGTCCAGGCAGGTACGTCACACATACTGTGTGATGGAACATGGGAGGGAAGCATAGCTTTCCTTCACTCTGTGTAACTGTCACATTGAACAGGGCGGCAACACACTTCTATTGTATCCAAGTTTGAAAAGCGAACAAAAATTTCTTTTTAGGCGTTAGAATAGGGCTCTCTCCATCTCGTTGTATGACCCTCTGTCTGGCACTGGCAACCCGTAACAGCAACCTCGGGGTTTCTGACAAGTGGGGCTCTAAATTTGCTTCCCGGAATCAATCGTGTTCACGAGAACAAGAGGCTGACAGATTGAAGATTGAGACACTTATGCAGCATATGGGAATCTTTATTCAGGAAACGTTTCGCCACACAGTGGCTTCATCAGTCCAATACAAAGAGGAAGGCGTAAGGAGAGGAGGAGAATGAGGTAATCAGTCCCTCAACCTGGAGTCGATGTGTTCAGTCCATCAATCTTGTAGAATGTACAGCATAGGGCCGTAGACGTGGCTTATATACTGTAGTGAGGTGACGTGAAGCAGATGGAGGCGGGGTCATAGTGGTACCATCCACTAGTCGAAGTAGGTCTTCGTCCAAAGGTTGAACAAGTGTTGAAGAATTCTTTGTAACAAGACCCCATGATGCTGCCGTGTCTGACAGTTGTGATGAATGGTTTGAAAAACCGACAAGTTGAAGATTGAGACACTTATGCAGCATATGGGAATCTTTATTCAGGAAACGTTTCGCCACTGTGTGGCGAAACGTTTCCTGAATAAAGATTCCCATATGCTGCATAAGTGTCTCAATCTTCAACTTGTCGGTTTTTCAAACCATTCATCACAACTGTCAGACACGGCAGCATCATGGGGTCTTGTTACAAAGAATTCTTCAACACTTGTTCAACCTTTGGACGAAGACCTACTTCGACTAGTGGATGGTACCACTATGACCCCGCCTCCATCTGCTTCACGTCACCTCACTACAGTATATAAGCCACGTCTACGGCCCTATGCTGTACATTCTACAAGATTGATGGACTGAACACATCGACTCCAGGTTGAGGGACTGATTACCTCATTCTCCTCCTCTCCTTACGCCTTCCTCTTTGTATTGGACTGATGAAGCCACTGTGTGGCGAAACGTTTCCTGAATAAAGATTCCCATATGCTGCATAAGTGTCTCAATCTTCAACTTGTCGGTTTTTCAAACCATTCATCACAACTGTCAGACACGGCAGCATCATGGGGTCTTGTTACAAAGAATTCTTCAACACTTGTTCAACCTTTGGACGAAGACCTACTTCGACTAGTGGATGGTACCACTATGACCCCGCCTCCATCTGCTTCACGTCACCTCACTACAGTATATAAGCCACGTCTACGGCCCTATGCTGTACATTCTACAAGATTGATGGACTGAACACATCGACTCCAGGTTGAGGGACTGATTACCTCATTCTCCTCCTCTCCTTACGCCTTCCTCTTTGTATTGGACTGATGAAGCCACTGTGTGGCGAAACGTTTCCTGAATAAAGATTCCCATATGCTGCATAAGTGTCTCAATCTTCAACTTGTCGGTTTTTCAAACCATTCATCACAACTGTCAGACACGGCAGCATCATGGGGTCTTGTTACAAAGAATTCTTCAACACTTGTTCAACCTTTGGACGAAGACCTACTTCGACTAGTGGATGGTACCACTATGACCCCGCCTCCATCTGCTTCACGTCACCTCACTACAGTATATAAGCCACGTCTACGGCCCTATGCTGTACATTCTACAAGATTGATGGACTGAACACATCGACTCCAGGTTGAGGGACTGATTACCTCATTCTCCTCCTCTCCTTACGCCTTCCTCTTTGTATTGGACTGATGAAGCCACTGTGTGGCGAAACGTTTCCTGAATAAAGATTCCCATATGCTGCATAAGTGTCTCAATCTTCAACTTGTCGGTTTTTCAAACCATTCATCACAACTGTCAGACACGGCAGCATCATGGGGTCTTGTTACAAAGAATTCTTCAACACTTGTTCAACCTTTGGACGAAGACCTACTTCGACTAGTGGATGGTACCACTATGACCCCGCCTCCATCTGCTTCACGTCACCTCACTACAGTATATAAGCCACGTCTACGGCCCTATGCTGTACATTCTACAAGATTGATGGACTGAACACATCGACTCCAGGTTGAGGGACTGATTACCTCATTCTCCTCCTCTCCTTACGCCTTCCTCTTTGTATTGGACTGATGAAGCCACTGTGTGGCGAAACGTTTCCTGAATAAAGATTCCCATATGCTGCATAAGTGTCTCAATCTTCAACTTGTCGGTTTTTCAAACCATTCATCACAACAAGGCTGACAGATGGTGTAAAATATTTCCACTGCAATACAGGTGTAGACGAGCACACTAAGAGATGACAGCCCCTGGCTGCCTTCAAGAGGAACCTTCACAATTGTTTAATTCAACTCCTGATCTGCCGGAACTGCTTGCAACTGCCGCCACCAACCTGGCTGATCATACAGGATTCTTAGTCTGGGACATGGCCATGGGGGCGCATTGACCCCAGAAAGACATCACAGGTAACCTGGTGTGCTCCGTCTCTCCCCTTCCCTGAGGTTGTCTTCCGTATTTCATTAGTTTCTCGGGTAACATGTGTAAGGTCTCAATCCTCATTATTCTATTGAGTCACGTGGTTTGGCATGATGCCCGGACGGGCGCGTGCGTGGGCGTGGTGGGGGTGGGTGGGTAATGACGCTGTGTGATGTCTGAGTGGGTCAATCATTGACAGCTGACACACGGAAATTACCAGGTGACTGAAGTACTGGTGCGACACTCTACACCAGCCACCTTGTTTGGTAGCTCCACTACTCAGAGGTAGTACGGTGCTCTCCTCGCTGCTGGTGCACACCCACTCCGTCTCATGTGCTCACTGGCGCAAGGAACAGAACACACTACACTCTATCGAAGGATCTTCTCCTAAAACACTGAAAATATTCGGATATATGGAATGGTTTTGCTATGAACCTAGATTGTGGACAGTTGTGGTTCTGCTGGAAAGTTGTGTGAATGTGCAGGGTTGTGCCCTTGCTGGAAGGTTGTGTGAGTGTGCAGGGTTGTGGTTCTGCTGGAAGGTTGTGGGAGTGTGCAGGGTTGTGGTCCTGCTGGAAGATTGTGGGAGGGTGCAGGGTTGTGGTCCTGCTGGAAGATTGCGAGAGTGTGCAGGGTTGTGCTCTTGCTGGAAGGTTGTGGGAGTGTGTAGGGTTGTGGTCCTGCTGGAAGGTTGTGGGAGTGTGCAGGGTTGTGGTCCTGCTGGAAGGTTGTGGGAGTGTGCAGGGTTGTGGTCCTGCTGGAAGGTTGTGGGAGTGTGCAGGGTTGTGGTCCTGCTGGAAGGTTGTGGTCCTGCTGGAAGGCTGTGTAAGTGTGCAGAGTTGTGGTCCTGCTGGAAGATTGTGGGAGTGTGCAGGGTTGTGGTCCTGCTGGAAGGTTGTGGGAGTGTGCAGGATTGTGGTCCTGCTGGAAGGTTGTGGGAGTGTGCAGGACTGTGGTCCTGCTGGAAGGTTGTGGGAGTGTGCAGGACTGTGGTCCTGCTGGAAGGTTGTGGGAGTGTGCAGGATTGTTGTCCTGCTGGAAGGCTGTGTAAGTGTGCAGAGTTGTGGTCCTGCTGGAAGGTTGTGGGAGTGTGTAGGATTGTGGTCCTGCTGGAAGGTTGTGGGAGTGCGTAGGATTGTGGTCCTGCTGGAAGGTTGTGGGAGTGTGCAGGACTGTGGTCCTGCTGGAAGGTTGTGGGAGTGTGTAGGACTGTGGTCCTGCTGGAAGGTTGTGGGAGTGTGTAGGACTGTGGTCCTGCTGGAAGGTTGTGGGAGTGTGTAAGACTGTGGTCCTGCTGGAAGGTTGTGGGAGTGTGTAGGACTGTGGTCCTGCTGGAAGGTTGTGGGAGTGTGCAGGACTGTGGTCCTTCTGGAAGGTTGTGGGAGTGTGTAGGACTGTGGTCCTGCTGGAAGGTTGTGGGAGTGTGTAGGACTGTGGTCCTGCTGGAAGGTTGTGGGAGTGTGTAGGACTGTGGTCCTGCTGGAAGGTTGTGGGAGTGTGTAGGACTGTGGTCCTGCTGGAAGGTTGTGGGAGTGTGCAGGACTGTGGTCCTGCTGGAAGGTTGTGGGAGTGTGTAGGACTGTGGTCCTGCTGGAAGGTTGTGGGAGTGTGTAGGACTGTGGTCCTGCTGTAAGTCGTGGGAGTGTATAGGACTGTGGTCCTGCTGGAAGGTTGTGGGAGTGTGTAGGACTGTGGTCCTGCTGGAAGGTTGTGGGAGTGTGCAGGACTGTGGTCCTGCTGGAAGGTTGTGGGAGTGTGCAGGACTGTCGTCCTGCTGGAAGGTTGTGGGAGTGTGTAGGACTGTGGTCCTGCTGGAAGGTTGTGGGAGTGTGCAGGACTGTGGTCCTGCTGGAAGGTTGTGGGAGTGTGTAGGACTGTGGTCCTGCTGGAAGGTTGTGGGAGTGTGCAGGACTGTGGTCCTGCTGGAAGGTTGTGGGAGTGTGTAGGACTGTGGTCCTGCTTGAAGGTTGTGGGAGTGTGTAGGACTGTGGTCCTGCTGGAAGGTTGTGGGAGTGTGTAGGACTGTGGTCCTGCTGGAAGGTTGTGGGAGTGTGCAGGACTGTGGTCCTGCTGGAAGGTTGTGGGAGTGTGCAGGACTGTGGTCCTGCTGGAAGGTTGTGGGAGTGTGCAGGACTGTGGTCCTGCTGGAAGGTTGTGGGAGTGTGTAGGACTGTGGTCCTGCTGGAAGGTTGTGGGAGTGTGCAGGACTGTGGTCCTGCTGGAAGGTTGTGGGAGTGTGCAGGACTGTGGTCCTGCTGGAAGGTTGTGGGAGTGTGTAGGACTGTGGTCCTGCTGGAAGGTTGTGGGAGTGTGTAGGACTGTGGTCCTGCTGGAAGGTTGTGGGAGTGTGCAGGACTGTGGTCCTGCTGGAAGGTTGTGGGAGTGTGTAGGACTGTGGTCCTGCTGGAAGGTTGTGGGAGTGTGTAGGACTGTGGTCCTGCTGGAAGGTTGTGGGAGTGTGCAGGACTGTGGTCCTGCTGGAAGGTTGTGGGAGTGTGCAGGACTGTGGTCCTGCTGGAAGGTTGTGGGAGTGTGCAGGACTGTGGTCCTGCTGGAAGGTTGTGGGAGTGTGTAGGACTGTGGTCCTGCTGGAAGGTTGTGGGAGTGTGTAGGACTGTTGTCCAGCTGGAAGGTTGTGGGAGTGTGCAGGACTGTGGTCCTGCTGGAAGGTTGTGGGAGTGTGCAGGACTGTGGTCCTGCTGGAAGGTTGTGGGAGTGTGTAGGACTGTGGTCCTGCTGGAAGGTTGTGGGAGTGTGTAGGACTGTGGTCCTGCTGGAAGGCTGTTGGAGTGTGCAGGACTGTGGTCCTGCTGGAAGGTTGTGGGAGTAATGCTTCAGCTATAAACCTCAACACTGCTTTTCTATGACCACATTAATTGTTCCTAAAGAATAAAACATTGTTGGAAATGTTTATAATGTGTAAGAAACAGTTAATTTCAGTGTTTTTCGTGCTTTCTGTATACCTTACCTTTGATATATCTTTGATGCGTTTCTAGAGTCTTTCTACTCCCGGGGCCCGGCCATGGGCCAGGCTCGCCTGGTGCCTGCCTAATCAACTAGGCTGTTGCTGCTGGAGGCCCATTGGCCCGCATATCCCTCACAACTTGGTTGATCTGGCACCTGGTGAAGATACTTGTCCAGTTTCCTCTTGAAGGCTTCAACACTTGTTCCAGCAGTGTTTGTGATAGCTTCTGGTAAGATGTTGAATAGTCTGGGACCCCGGATGTTGATACAGTGTTCCCTTATTGTCCCCACCGCACCCCTGCTCCTCACTGGGTTTATTTTACACTTCCCCCCTTATTTCTCACTCCAGTATGTTGTTATGGCAGTGTGCAGATTTGGGACCAAGCCCTCGAGTATTTTCCAGGTATATATTATCATGTATCTCTCTCTCCTCCGCTCCAGTGAGTACATGTTCAAGACTTAAAGGCGTTCCCAGTAATTTAATGCTTTATTGGCTCAGTGTGAGCCGTAAACGATCTCTGTATTTGTTCCAGCTCTAATATTTCTCCTGCCTTGAATGTGAGCCATCAATACTGAGCAATATTCCAAAAGAGGGAGCACTAGCGATTTGAAAAGTGTCACCATTGGCACTATTTCCCTTGTTTTGAAAGTACTCAATACCCACCCCGTCATCCTCCTGGCTGTCGTGACCTTTGTCTTATTGTGTTCTTTGAAAGAACGGTCAGCTGACATAATTATTCCCAAGTCTTTCACTTGTTCCTTTCATTCTGTTTGACGATCCTCTTTGAGTTTTGTATACTGTATTCCTTTTGAGTTTTTCATTCTTTCCATACCTAAGCAGTTGGAACTTATCACCACTGAACGTCGTGTTGTTCTCCGCTGTCCACTGGAAAACACTGCTAATATGTTACTGTAATTTTTCAATGTCTTCTACCGTAGTGACTTTCATGCTTATTTTAGTGTCATCTGCAAAGTATGACACAAAACTATGATGGGTGTTTATATCTATGTCTGCTATGAGGATGAGAAACAGCAGAGGTGCCAGGACAGTGCCTTGGGGCACTCAGCTTTTATCTCGCTGATTCTGGATTTTGCTCTTTTTACTACTAATGTTTGTGTTATGTGTGTTACGAACCCAAAAATCCATCTGCCTACCTTCCCCGTAATGCCTATGACCCTCATTTTCTGTGCAATGACTCCATGATCACATTTGTCAAACGCCTTTACAAAATCTGTGTAAATCACATGTGCATTTTGGTCGTCTTCCGGTGCCCCCGTAATTTTGTCATAATGGTTCAGCAGCTGTGACAGACATAATCGTCCTGCTCTAGAACCATGCTGGTTCGGGTTATGTTGGTTGTGCTGGTCCATGAAATTTGTAACCTGCCGTCTCATCACTCTTTCGAAGATTTTTATGATGTGAGAAGTTAGAGCTACTGGTCTGTAATTTTTAGCTAGTTCTCTACTACCTCCCTTATGTAAAGGAGCTATGTCTGCACTCTTTAAGGCCTCCGGTATTTCACCTGGATCTAGGCTCTTTCTCCAGAGAATACTGAGGTTCTTACTAGTGGTACCTTATACTTTTTTTATAAATAGGGCATTCCATGATGGAAAAAGAAAGTGTTCAGAAGATTTATTAAAGTGTGACGCAATAAGATAGAGAATTGAGGTGTTTTAGAAAAATTAAATGAAGTGGACGTGAGGAGTGGAGATGAGGCAGTGAGTGCTTCTATGTTTGTGTTGCTGGTGCACAACCATGTTTGTGTTGTTAGTGCACAACCATGGTTGTGTTGCTGGTGCAACACAACCAGGTGACATGTCCAACACGTGTCATGACTTGAATATGATAATGGTACACAATACCGACAAGTTGATAAATAAGACATGTGCAGCAGTTAGGTATCGTTATTCAAGACTATAGAGCAAAACTCTTCTCCAGGCTGAGGGACTGACCTCCTCAAATTTACGATGAACTGATCACATCGTCTTTACACCTCTAATCCTTCTGCTGCCTTCTCTGTATTCGACTGCAGAAGCCTACTGTGTAATCAAAACGTTTCGAAATAAAGATACCTAACCGTTGCGCATTTGTCTTACTGATCAAAGTGGCATAGTGTTGTCACACATCCTCGCAACACATACAGCGCCAACATGGAAGGGAGTGTGGAAGTTGGCCAGCAAGTAGTATGTGTGGACTTAGGCTTATGGGATGAACACTGTTATTGGTCTTACAACTCTGCCTATGTCACATCGCTCAGAAGAATATCTTCGTCGTATTGTCTACACTTCTACCAGGTGAGTCACTGTCTGAATAAGAGGCATGTAGTTGTGTTTGTACAGGGATCATTCATGGCTTCTGCTTTCATCTCTAAACTTCGTAATCCCCCGACCCGTGATGGGTGTTGTACCCAACATACTGGTCCATCATGGGTGATGTACCCAACATACTGGTTTACCATGGGTGTCGTACTCAACATACTGGTCCATCATGGGTTACCAGGGTACTGCCAGGTAACAACCATAGCAGCACCCAAGTGGTCAGTCAACCACCTAGCTTTATTTGATTGTTTCTGGGTTCGCAACCCATACTGAAGATACTGGTCCATCATGGGTTTCAAACCCAACATTCTGGTCCATCATGGGTGTCGTACCAACATACTGGTCCATCATGGGTGTCGTACTCAACATGCTGGTTCATCATGGGTGTCGTACCAACATGCTGGTCCATCATGTCGTACCAACATGCTGGTCCATCATGGGTGTCATACCCAACATTCTGGTCCATCGTGGGCGTCGTACCAACATATTGGTCCATCATGGGTGTCGTACTCAACATGCTGATCCATCATGGATGTTGTACTCAACATTCTGGTCCATCATGGGTGTTGTACTCAACATGCTGGTCCATCATGGGTGTTGTACTCAACGTGCTGGTCCATCATGGGTGTTGTACTCAACGTGCTGGTCCATCATGGGTGTCGTACTCAACATTCTGGTCCATCATGGGTGTTGTACTCAACATTCTGGTCCATCATGGGTGTTGTACTCAACATGCTGGTCCATCATGGGTGTTGTACTCAACATTCTGGTCCATCATGGGTGTTGTACTCAATATGCTGGTCCATCATGGGTGTTGTACTCAACATACTGGTCCATCATGGGTGTTGTACTCAACATTCTGGTCCATCATTGGTGTTGTACTCAACATGCTGGTCCATCATGGGTGTTGTACTCAACATTCTGGTCCATCATGGTCCATCATGGGTGTTGTATTCAACATGCTGGTCTATCATGGGTGTTGTACTCAACATGCTGGTCCATCATGGGTGTTGTACTCAACTTTCTGGTCCATCATGGATGTCGTACCAACATACTGGTCCATCATGGGTGTTGTACTCAACATGCTGGTCCATCATGGATGTCGTACCAACATACTGGTCCATCATGGGTGTCGTACTCAACATGCTGGTCCATCATGGGTGTCGTACTCAACATGCTGGTCCATCATGGATGTCGTACTCAACTTTCTGGTCCATCATGGGTGTCGTACTCAACATGCTGGTCCATCATGGGTGTCGTACTCAACTTTCTGGTCCATCATGGGTGTCGTACTCAACATGCTGGTCCATCATGGGTGTCGTACTCAACTTTCTGGTCCTTCATGGGTGTCGTACTCAACATTCTGGTCCATCATGCGTGTCGTACTCAACTTTCTGGTCCATCATGGGTGTCGTACACAACATGCTGGTCCATCATGGGTGTTGTACTCAACATACTGGTCCACCATGGGTGTCGTACTCAACATACTGGTCCACCATGGGTGTCGTACTCAACATACTGGTCCATCATGGGTGTCGTACTCAACATACTGGTCCACCATGGGTGTCGTACTCAACATACTGGTCCACCATGGGTGTCGTACTCAACATGCTGGTCCATCATGGGTGTCGTACTCAACATACTGGTCCATCATGGGTGTCGTACTCAACATACTGGTCCATCATGGGTGTCGTACTCAACATACTGGTCCATCATGGGTGTCGTACTCAACATACTGGTCCATCATGGGTGTCGTACTCAACATACTGGTCTATCATGGGTGTCGTACTCAACATACTGGTCCATCATGGGTGTCGTACTCAACATACTGGTCCATCATGGGTGTTGTACTCAACATACTGGTCCATCATGGGTGTCGTACTCAACATACTGGTCCATCATGGGTGTCGTACTCAACATGTTGGTCCATCATGGGTGTTGTACTCAACATGCTGGTCCATTATGGATGTCGTACCAACATACTGGTCCATCATGGGTGTCGTACTCAACATACTGGTCCATCATGGATGTCGTACTCAACATACTGGTCCATCATGGGTGTCGTACTCAAAATACTGGTCCATCATAAGTGCATAAGTGTTCGCAATAAAGCTAATAGAATCCTTGGCTTCATATCAAGAAGCATAAATAATAGGAGTCCTCAGGTTGTTCTTCAACTCTATACATCCTTGGTTAGGCCTCATTTAGATTATGCTGCACAGTTTTGGTCACCTTATTACAGAATGGATATAAATTCTCTGGAAAATGTACAAAGGAGGATGACAAAGTTGATCCCATGTATCAGAAACCTTCCCTATGAGGATAGACTAAGGGCCCTGAATCTGCACTCTCTAGAAAGACGTAGAATTAGGGGGGATATGATTGAGGTGTATAAATGGAAGACAGGAATAAATAAAGGGGATGTAAATAGTGTGCTGAAAATATCTAGCCTAGACAGGACTCGCAGCAATGGTTTTAAGTTGGAAAAATTCAGATTCAGGAAGGATATAGGAAAGTACTGGTTTGGTAATAGAGTTGTGGATGAGTGGAACAAACTCCCAGGTACCGTTATAGAGGCCAGAACGTTGTGTAGCTTTAAAAATAGGTTGGATAAATACATGAGTGGATGTGGGTGGGTGTGAGTTAGACCTGATAGCTTGTGCTACCAGGTCGGTTGCCGTGTTCCTCCCTTAAGTCAATGTGACCTGACCTGACTAGGTTGGGTGCATTGGCTTAAGCCGGTAGGAGACTTGGACCTGCCTCGCATGGGCCAGTAGGCCTTCTGCAGTGTTCCTTCGTTCTTATGTTCTTATGTTCTTATCATGGATGTCGTACTCAACATACTGGTCCATCATGGGTGTCGTACCCAACATACTGGTCCATCATGGGTGTCGTACCAAAATACTGGTCCATCATGGGTGTCGTACCAACATACTGGTCCATCATGGGTGTCGTACCAACATACTGGTCCATCATGGGTGTCGTACCAACATACTGGTCCATCATGGGTGTCGTACCAACATACTGGTCCATCATGGGTGTTGTACCCAACATACTGGTCCATCATGGGTGTCGTACCAACATACTGGTCCATCATGGGTGTCGTACCAACATACTGGTCCATCATGGGTGTCGTACCAACATACTGGTCCATCATGGGTGTTGTACCAACATACTGGTCCATCATGGGTGTCGTACCCAACATACTGGTCCATCATGGGTGTCGTACCAACATACTGGTCCATCATGGGTGTCGTACTCAACATACTGGTCCATCATGGATGTCGTACTCAACATACTGGTCCATCATGGGTGTCGTACTCAACATACTGGTCCATCATGGATGTCGTACTCAACATACTGGTCCATCATGGGTGTCGTACCAACATACTGGTCCATCATGGGTGTCGTACTCAACATACTGGTCCATCATGGATGTCGTACTCAACATACTGGTCCATCATGGGTGTCGTACCAACATACTGGTCCATCATGGGTGTTGTACCCAACATAAGAACACAAAACAGCTTAGTCTCCAGACACAACTTTGCCTCCATCAAGGCTTCCAGTCTGTATACTGCGGGGGACCCCGACCTGTGGCCCGAGGGCCGCATTTGGCCCTTTAAGGAAATGGATGCGGCCCTCACATGAAATTATGAATTCGCTTTTATGTAGGTTCCAGACTGCACAGTGTCAACAGTTACAAAATATCATTGTTATTATTCATGAACTATACAAAAAATTACAATATGTGGCCCACCTTTAGATTTGGCTTTTCAAATTGACACTTTCATACTAAACGTAGGAGACTACTGCAGTGTATCAGCTTGTCGGGTTTACGACCTCTTCCCATACTGAACCCTGCAGTAGGAGGCCTATCACCCCAGCCTAAATTGGCCCGGCTGGTTTCGCATGATAAATTAGACACATGTGCAACTCTTGGGTATCTTTATTGAGAAAACGTTTCCCCACACAGTGGCTTCATCAGTCCATACAAAGGAGAATCTTGAAGAACAGGAGGAGAATGAGGTAATCAGTCCCTCAACCTTGAGTCGATGTGGTCAGTCCATCAATCTTGAATAGAATACAGCATATGTGCGGAGAAGTAGCTTATATACCGTAGGCAGGAGAGGTGCAGCAGTCGTCGGTGGTGTCACATTTGTTCAATGTGGAATTCTTCGCTTGCCTAACCCTTGTGCACGACCGACTTCCACATTGAACAAATGTGACACCACCTGTGACTGCTGCACCTCTCCTGCCTACGGTTTATTAGCTACTTCTCCGCACATATGCTGTATTCTATTCAAGATTGATGGACTGACCACATCGACTCAAGGTTGAGGGACTGATTACCTCATTCTCCTCCTGTTCTTCAAGATTCTCCTTTGTATGGATTGATGAAGCCACTGTGTGGCGAAACGTTTCCTCAATAAAGATACCCAAGAGTTGCACATGTGTCTAATTTGTCAACGTGTCGGTTCTCTGAACCATTCATCTGGTTTCGCTTGCTTCGCCATCCCAAGAGTCCAGGTCTCGCAGTTTCTTCGCCAGAATTGCGCCCATATCCAAATCCGGGTCCTGGGTTGAGTCCTTGGAACATCGTGACCTTTTCCTTTCGGAAGAAGCCGCGGGCTTCTGTGTGCCTGTCTCGTGAGGATGACTGATGACTTGGATGTGTGTGTTACAGAAGCAGTGGCGGGAGTCAGTTGGCGAACTGCGAGAGGATAGTAGTAGTAGTAGTAGTAATAGTACTAATAGTAGTATAGTGGTAGTAGTAATAGTAGTAATAGTACTAATAGTCGTATAGTGGTAGCAGTATTGGTAATAGTACTAATAGTAGTATAGTGGTAGTAGTAATAGTAGTAATAGTACTAATAGTAGTATAGTGGTAGTAGAAGTAGTAATAATAATAATAGTAGTAGTAGTAGTAGTAGTAGTAATAGTAGTTGTAGTAATAGCAGTAGTAGTAGTATTAATTGTAGTAGTGGTGGTGGTAGTAGTAGTAGTAGTAATAGTAGTAGTTGTAGTAGTAGTAGTAGTGGTAGTATTAGTAGTAATAGTAGTGGTGGTAGTAGTAGTAGTAGTAACAGTAGTTGGTGACCGGTGGCCTGGTGGCTAAAGCTCCCGCTTCACACACGGAGGGCCCGGGTTCGATTCCCGGCGAGTGGAAATATTTCGACACGTTTCCTTACACCTGTTGTCCTGTTCACCTAGCAGAAAATAAGTACCTGGGTATTAGTCGACTGGTGTGGGTGGCATCCTGGGGGACAAGATTGAGGACCCCAATGGAAATAAGTTAGACAGTCCTCGATGACGCATTGACTTTCTTGGGTTATCCTGGGTGGCTAACCCTCCAGGGTTAAAAATCCGAACGATATCTTATCTTATCTAGTAGTAATAATAGTGGTTGTAGTAGTAATAGTGGTAATAGTAGTAGTACAACTATGGTAAGGTCAACGGTGTTCTTGAAGACTGAGGGACTAATTACCTCATTTTTTGTATACAGTTCTACTGTCTTCAGATTATGACCTTGAATTTGTATTAATAAAGTTTATGGATGTCTACAGTAAAGATACCCAGATGTTGCACATGTGTCTGACTTTCATCTCCTGTGTTGTTATATGTTGTTCAACATGACCAGTGTTGTCCAGTACATTAACACAGACAACTGTCAATACTGAGACAGAAAATAGTTTTAATTGGTTAGGTTTGAAGCCTAGCGACTGCATGTCACCTACACACCACAGGTCAGAAATAATTTAATCACTAAAACAGAAACTTACATAAATTACTATTAGTTTATGCACTGAGAAACACACCTCACTCGTTGTATATACACAGATACACCCTCTCGGTGTATATACACATTTACGTAATACACACCTCGTAGTGTATATACTCTGATGTATTTGTTTCTTCTTAAAATTGCATTCTGTCACACATGTTACTTGCTATCACACATGTTACTTGCTGTCACACATGATTCTTGCTGTCACACATGTTACTTGCTGTCACACATGTTACTTGCTGTCACACATGTTACTTGCTGTCACACATGTTACTTGCTGTCACACATGATTCTTGCTGTCACACATGTTACTTGCTGTCACACATGTTACTTGCTGTCACACATGTTACTTGCTGTCACACATGTTACTTGCTGTCACACATGATTCTTGCTGTCACACATGTTACTTGCTGTCACACATGTTACTTGCTGTCACACATGTTACTTGCTGTCACACATGTTACTTGCTGTCACACATGATTCTTGCTGTCACACATGTTACTTGCTGTCACACATGTTACTTGCTGTCACACATGTTACTTGCTGTCACACATGTTACTTGCTGTCA
>NC_091299.1:9446967-9744696 GCF_038502225.1 Cherax quadricarinatus
AGACACGGGAGTGGAAGCGTGTTATAACGTACTGGAGTGAGACACACGGGCGTGGGAGCGTGTTATAACGTACTGGAGTGAGACACACGCCAAAGGGTGTGCTGTGTGCACAACAAACCCCATGAAAATCAGGTGTGTCATAAGGATAAGGAGAACAGCGTAAGCTTGTAGGGTCCAAGACTCTTCAACTTTCTACAGATAAGTATGATCAGTTTTGTTAATACAACGGCAGAAATTTTCAAGGGTGAACAAGAAAAAGTTTCTACGTATGTCTGACCTAGCAGATTGTGATGGGAAGCCTGGGCTGTTGGAAGCTGGGTTCTGATAGTAGTCCCTCACAGGCTGATAGTTATGGGCGTGGAAACTGTCACTGTTAACTGCAGTGTAACAGTGGCTGACGGGTACTGTTAGTTGCAGTGTAAGTGGCTGACGGGTACTGTTAGTTGAAGTGTAGCAGTGGCTGGCGGGTACTGTTAGTTGCAGTGTAACAGTGGCTGACGGGTACTGTTAGTTGCAGTATAACAGTGGCTGAAGGGTACTGATAGTTGCAGTGTAACAGTGGCTGGCGGGTACTGTTAGTTGCAGTGTAACAGTGGCTGAAGGGTACTGTTAGTTGCAGTATAACAGTGGCTGAAGGGTACTGATAGTTGCAGTGTAACAGTGGCTGACGGGTACTGTTAGTTGAAGTGTAACAGTGGCTGGCGGGTACTGTTAGTTGCAGTGTAACAGTGGCTGACGGGTACTGTTAGTTGCAGTATAACAGTGGCTGAAGGGTACTGATAGTTGCAGTGTAACAGTGGCTGGCGGGTACTGTTAGTTGCAGTGTAACAGTGGCTGAAGGGTACTGTTAGTTGCAGTGTAACAGTGGCTGACGGGTAATGTTAGTTGCAATGTAACAGTGCCTGAAGAGTACTGTTAGTTGCAGTGTAACAGTGGCTGACGGGTACTGTTAGTTGCAGTGTAACAGTGGCTGGCGAGTATTGTTAGCTGCAGTGTAACAGAGGCTGGCGGGTACTGTTAGTTGCAGTGTAACAGTGGCTGGCGGGTACTGTAAGTTGCAGTGTAACAGTGGCTGACGGGTACTGTTAGTTGCAGTGTAACAGTGACTGGCGGGTACTGTTAGCTACAGTGTAACAGTGACTGGCGGGTACTGTTAGTTGCAGTAACAGTGACTGGCGGGTACTGTTACAGTGTAACAGTGGCTGGCGGGTACTGTTAGTTGCAGTGTAACAGTGGCTGGCGGGTATTATTAGTTGCAGTGTAACAGTGACTGGCGGGTACTATTAGTTGCAGTGTAACAGTGGCTGGCGGGTACTGTTAGTTGCAGTGTAACAGTGGCTGGCGGGTACTGTTAGTTGCAGTGTAACAGTGGCTGGCGGGTACTGTTAGTTGCAGTGTAACAGTGGCTGGCGGGTACTGTTAGTTGCAGTGTAACAGTGGCTGGCGGGTACTGTTAGTTGCAGTGTAACAGTGGCTGGCGGGTACTGTTAGTTGCAGTGTAACAGTGGCTGGCGGGTACTGTTAGTTGCAGTGTAACTGGTTGGCGGGTACTGTTAGTTGCAGTGTAACAGTGGCTGGCGGGTACTGTTAGTTGCAGTGTAACAGTGGCTGGCGGGTACTGTTAGTTGCAGTGTAACAGTGGCTGGCGGGTACTGTTAGTTGCAGTGTAACAGTGGCTGGCGGGTACTGTTAGTTGCAGTGTAACAGTGGCTGGCGGCTGTTAGTCGCAGTGTAACAGTGGCTGGCGGGTACTGTTAGCTGCAATGTAACATTGGCTGGCGGGTACTGTTAGTTGCAGTGTAACAGTGGCTGGCGGGTACTGTTAGTTGCAGTGTAACAGTGGCTGGCGGCTACTGTTAGTTGCAGTGTAACTGGCTGGCGGGTACTATTAGTTGCAGTGTAACAGTGGCTGGCGGGTACTGTTAGTTGCAGTGTAACAGTGGCTGGCGGGTACTGTTAGTTGCAGTGTAACAGTGGCTGGTGGGTACTGTCAGTTGCAGTGTAACAGTATCTGGCGGGTACTGTTAGTTGCAGTGTAACAGTGGCTGGCGGGTACTATTAGTTGCAGTGTAACAGTGGCTGGCGGGTACTGTTAGTTGCAGTGTAACAGTGGCTGGCGGGTGTTAGTTGCAGTGTAACAGTGGCTGGCGGGTACTGTTAGTTGCAGTGTAACAGTGACTGGCGGGTACTGTTAGTTGCAGTGTAGCAGTGGCTGGCGGGTACTGCTAGTTGCAGTGTAACAGTGGCTGGCGGGTACTGTTAGTTGCAGTGTAACAGTGACTGGCGAGTACTGTTAGTTGCAGTGTAACAGTGGCTGGCGGGTACTGTTAGTTGCAGTGTAACAGTGACTGGCGAGTACTGTTAGTTGCAGTGTAACAGTGGCTGGCGAGTACTGTTAGTTGCAGTGTAACAGTGGCTGGCGGGTACTGTTAGTTGCAATGTAACAGTGGCTGGCGGGTACTGTTAGTTGCAGTGTAACAGTGGCTGGCGGGTACTGTTAGTTGCAGTGTAACAGTGACTGGCGGGTACTGTTAGTTGCAGTGTAACAGTGGCTGGCGGGTACTGTTAGTTGCAGTGTAACAGTGGCTGGCGGGTACTGTTAGTTGCAGTGTAACAGTGGCTGGCGGGTACTGTTAGTTGCAGTGTAACAGTGACTGGCGGGTACTGTTAGTTGCAGTGTAACAGTGACTGGCGGGTACTGTTAGTTGCAGTGTAACAGTGGCTGGCGGGTACTGTTAGTTGCAGTGTAACAGTGACTGGCGGGTACTGTTAGTTGCAGTGTAACAGTGACTGGCGGGTACTGTTAGTTGCAGTGTAACAGTGACTGGCGGGTACTGTTAGTTGCAGTGTAACAGTGACTGGCGGGTACTGTTAGTTGCAGTGTAACAGTGACTGGCGGGTAGGCAACATATGCTCTCAACGTGTCACCCGGGGATACGGGCGCATCCGGTGCTCTTCTAAACCTTCACAGTTCGTTATCGACTCACTTGTTTTTCCTGGCAGTACTCCTGGCAGTACTCCTGGCGGTACTCCTGGCAGTACTCCTGGCAGTACTCCTGGCAGTACTCCTGGCAGTACTCCTGGCAGTACTCCTGGCAGTACTCCTGGCAGTACTCCTGGCAGTACTCCTGGCAGTACTCCTGGCAGTACTCCTGGCAGTACTCCGGGCAGTACTCCTGGCAGTACTCCTGGCAGTACTGCTGGCAGTACTCCTGGCAGTACTCCGGGCAGTACTCCTGGCAGTACTCCTGGCAGTACTCCTGGCAGTGCTCCTGGCAGTACTCCTGGCAGTGCTCCTGGCAGTACTCCTGGCAGTGCTCCTGGCAGTACTCCTGGCAGTGCTCCTGGCAGTACTCCTGGCAGTACTCCTGGCAGTGCTCCTGGCAGTACTCCTGGCAGTGCTCCTGGCAGTACTCCTGACAGTACTCCTGGCAGTGCTCCTGGCAGTACTCCTGGCAGTGCTCCTGGCAGTGCTCCTGGCAGTGCTCCTGGCAGTACTCCTGGCAGTGCTCCTGGCAGTACTCCTGGCAGTACTCCTGGCAGTGCTCCTGGCAGTACTCCTGGCAGTGCTCCTGGCAGTGCTCCTGGCAGTGCTCCTGGCAGTACTCCTGGCAGTACTCCTGGCAGTGCTCCTGGCAGTACTCCTGGCAGTGCTCCTGGCAGTACTCCTGGCAGTGCTCCTGGCAGTACTCCTGGCAGTACTCCTGGCAGTACTCCTGGCAGTGCTCCTGGCAGTACTCCTGGCAGTGCTCCTGGCAGTACTGCTGGCAGTGCTCCTGGCAGTACTCCTGGCAGTACTCCTGGCAGTACTCCTGGCAGTACTCCTGGCAGTGCTCCTGGCAGTACTCCTGGCAGTGCTCCTGGCAGTACTGCTGGTAGTGCTCCTGGCAGTACTCCTGGCAGTACTCCTGGCAGTGCTTCTGGCAGTACTGCTGGCAGTGCTCCTGGCAGTACTGCTGGCAGTGCTCCTGGCAGTACTGCTGGCAGTGCTCCTGGCAGTACTTCTGGCAGTGCTCCTGGCAGTGCTCTTGGCAGTACTGCTGGCAGTGCTCCTGGCAGTACTGCTGGCAGTACTCCTGGCAGTACTCCTGGCAGTACTCCTGGCAGTGCTCCTGGCAGTACTCCTGGCAGTGCTCCTGGCAGTACTCCTGGCAGTGCTCCTGGCAGTACTGCTGGCAGTGCTCCTGGCAGTACTCCTGACAGTACTCCTGGCAGTGCTCCTGGCAGTACTGCTGGCAGTGCTCCTGGCAGTACTGCTGGCAGTGCTCCTGGCAGTACTGCTGGCAGTGCTCCTGGCAGTACTCCTGACAGTACTCCTGGCAGTGCTCCTGGCAGTACTGCTGGCAGTGCTCCTGGCAGTACTCCTGACAGTACTCCTGGCAGTACTCCTGGCAGTGCTCCTGGCAGTACTCCTGGCAGTGCTCCTGGCAGTACTCCTGGCAGTGCTCCTGGCAGTACTGCTGGCAGTGCTCCTGGCAGTACTCCTGACAGTACTCCTGGCAGTGCTCCTGGCAGTACTGCTGGCAGTGCTCCTGGCAGTACTGCTGGCAGTGCTCCTGGCAGTACTGCTGGCAGTGCTCCTGGCAGTACTCCTGACAGTACTCATGGCAGTGCTCCTGGCAGTACTGCTGGCAGTGCTCCTGGCAGTACTGCTGGCAGTGCTCCTGGCAGTACTCCTGACAGTACTCCTGGCAGTACTCCTGGCAGTGCTCCTGGCAGTACTCCTGGCAGTGCTCCTGGCAGTACTCCTGACAGTACTCCTGGCAGTACTCCTGGCAGTACTCCTCTCAGCACTCCTGGCAGTACTCCTGGCAGTACTCCTGGCAGTGCTCCTGGCAGTACTCCTGACAGTACTCCTGGCAGCACTCCTGGCGGTACTCCTGGCAGTACTCCTGGCAGTAGTCCTGGCAGTACTCCTGGCAGTACTCCTGGCAGTACTCCTGGCAGTACTCCGGGCAGCACTCCTGGCAGTACTCCTGGTAGTACTCCTGGCAGCACTCCTGGCAGCACTCCTGGCAGTACTCCAGGCAGTACTCCTGGCAGTACTCCTGGCAGCACTCCTGGCAGTACTCCTGGCAGTACTCCTGGCAATACTCCTGGCAGCACTCCTGGCAGCACTCCTGGCAGTACTCCTGGCAGTACTCCTAGCAGTACTCCTAGCAGTTCTCCTGGCAGCACTCCTGGCAGTACTCCTGGCAGTTCTCCTGGCAGTTCTCCTGGCAGTACTCCTGGCAGTACTCCTGGCAGCACTCCTGGCAGTACTCCTGGCGGTACTTCTGGCGGTACTCCTGGCGGTACTCCTGGAGGTACTCCTGGAGGTACTCCTGGCGGTACTCCGAGCGACTCCTGGCGGTACTCCTGGCGGTACTCCTGGAGGTACTCCTGGCGGTACTCCTGGCAGTACTCCTGGCAGTACTTCTGGCGGTACTCCTGGCGGTACTCCTGGCAGTACTCCTGGCAGTGCTCCTGGCAGCACTCCTGGCACTACTCCTGGCAGTACTCCTGGCAGTACTCCTGGCGGTACTCCGAGCGACTCCTGGCGGTACTCCTGGCGGTACTCCTGGCAGTACTCCTGGCGGTACTCCTGGCAGTACTCCAGGCAGTACTCCTGGCGGTACTCCTGGCGGTACTCCTGGCAGTACTCCTGGCAGTACTCCTGGCAGCACTTCTGGCACTACTCCTGGCAGTACTCCTGGCAGTACTCCTGACGGTACTCCTGTCAGTACTCCTGGCAGTACTCCTGGCAGTGCTCCTGGCGGTACTCCTGGGAGTACTCCTGGCAGTACTCCTTGCGGTACTCCTGGCAGTACTCCTGGCAGTACTCCTGGCGGTACTCCTGGCTGTACTCCTGGCAGTACTCCTGGCTGTACTCCTGGCAGTACTCCTGGCAGTACTCCTGGCTGTACTCCTGGCGACTCCTGGCGGTACTACTGGAGACTCCTGGCGGTACTCCTGGCGGTACTCCTGGCGACTCCTTGCAGTACTCCTGGAGACTCCTGGCGGTACTCCTGGCAGTACTCCTGGTAGCACTCCTGGCACTACTCCTGGCAGTACTCCTGGCAGTACTCCTGGCGGTACTCCTGGCAGTACTCCTGGCAGTACTCCTGGCAGTACTCCTGGCAGTACTCCTGGCAGTACTCCTGGCAGTACTCCTGGCAGTACTCCTGGCAGTACTCCTGGCGGTACTCCTGGCGACTCCTGGCGGTACTCTTGGAGACTCCTGGCGGTACTCCTGGCGACTCCTGGCAGTACTCCTGGAGACTCCTAGCGGTACTCCTGGCGGTACTCCTGGCAGTACTCCTGGCGGTACTCCTGGCGGTACTCCTGGCGGTACTGCTGACAGTACTTCTGGCAGTACTCCTGGCGGTACTCCTGGTGGTACTCCTGGCGACTCCTTGCGGTACTTCTGGAGACTCCTGGCAGTACTCCTGGCGGTACTCCTGGCGGTACTCCTGGCGACTCTTGGCGGTACTCCTGGCGGTACTCCTGGCGGTACTCCTGGCAGTACTCCTGGCAGTACTCCTGGCGGTGCTCCTGGCGGTACTCCTGGCGACTCCTGGCAGTACTCCTGGCGACTCCTGGCAGTACTCCTGGCGGTACTCCTGGCGGTACTCCTGGCGGTACTCCTGGCGACTCCTGGCGGTAATCCTGGCGGTACTCCTGGCGGTACTCCTGGCGATACTCCTGGCAGTACTTCTGGCGGTACTCTTAGCGGTACTCCTGGCGGTACTCCTGGCAGTACTGGCGGTACTCCTTGTGGTACTCCTGGCAGTACTGGCGGTACTCCTGGCAGTACTGGCGGTACTCCTGGCGGTACTCCTGGCGGTACTCCTGGCGGTACTCCTGGCAGTACTCCTGGCGGTACTCCTGGTGGTACTCCTGGTGGTACTCCTGGCGGTACTCCTGGCGGTACTCCTGGCAGTACTCCTGGAGACTCCTGGCGGTACTCCTGGCGACTCCTGGCGGTACTCCTGGCGATACTCCTGGCGACTCCTGGTGGTACTCCTGGTGGTATTCCTGGCGACTCCTGGTGGTACTCCTGGTGGTACTCCTGGCGGTACTCCTGGCGGTACTCCTGGCGATACTCCTGGAGACTCCTGGTGGTACCCCTGGTGGTACTCTGGCGGTACTTCTGGCGATACTCCTAGCGACTCCTGGTGGTACTCCTGGTAGTACTCCTGGCGGTACTCCTGGCGATACTCCTGGCGACTCCTGGTGGTACCCCTGGTGGTACTCCTGGCTGTACTCCTGGCGATACTCCTGGCGACTCCTGGTGGTACTCCTGGTTGTACTCCTGGGGGTACTCCTGGCGATACTCCTGGCGACTCCTGGTGGTACTCTTGCTACTCCTGGTTGTACTCCTGGCGGTACTCCTGGCGATACTCCTGGCGACTCCTGGTGGTACTCCTGGTGGCACTCCTGGCGATACTCCTGGCGACTCCTGGTGGTACCCCTGGTGGTACTCCTGGCGGTACTCCTGGCGATACTTCTGGAGACTCCTGGTGGTACTCTTGGTGGTACTCCTTCCTGGCAACATGTTGACCAGTAACAGTTCAGTTTAGTTTTGTCGCCTGAGAGGCTAGTTTATTATGCACCTCTGCAGTTCATTCTTCGTTATACTGTTGACGAGTTTCAAAAGCTCTTCTACCCCCGGAGACAGGCCATGGGCCAGGCTTGTCTGGTGGTTGACTGGTCAACCAGGCAGTTGTTGCTGGCGGCCCGCTGGCCCTGTACATATCCACCACTGCGCAAAGAAAAAATATTACAGAGGACACAAGGGGTCTTTATCAGTCCTCACTGGGCATAGCTAACGTACACACTACAACGCAACACACTTGTCCCTCCTCCTCCTGGCACCATGCTGTGCTTCAGGAGCATGACATCCTAGCTCACACTGTGCCTGGCCTTCCTTCACCACTGGCACTGCTCCAGTTACCACCTCCTACAAATCAATAACTCCCCCTCCCTATTCACATTTGCCTCTCTAAGTTTTATCACACTCACAGTGGAACTACCAGCCTCCCTCCCGGCATTCTCTCTCTCTCTCCCACGATACTGACACGCGCTACAGGCTTCTGAAGACAGAAAATTACTAAGTGTTTGAGTTGCAACTGAGGATAGGACTGGACGGCACATGTGTGTTATTGTAGACGAGGCGAAGCCCATCACCGCAATTTGCCTCAGTGTGAGCCCAGCCACCGAGGAGGGAGGTTGGCGCGCTCCTCTCATCTCGCATCCTAGTGCATATTCCTTAATTGGTGCAATTCCATTATTTTTTTTTACTCTGAAAAGTACATGGCTAAAATTGCTATTTAATGCAGCGTTCACGCCGTTGAGTCGATTTAGTGCAGAGACAAACGGTATGTGTTGTGAATGTAATGGAAAGGTGTGTGTTGTGGAGAGTGATGGAGTTTGGAAATAAAGTCACATTGGCTTTATTGGGTTATGTGTACGTAATGTGCTATTTGTGTGCCCGTAACATATGCCTGCCCTCGGAACAACCGTGGAAATTTTTTTTGTGAATCTTCAGCGATGTGCAGTGAAGCACTCAGGGAAGTGCAGTGAAACACTCAGGGAAGTGCAGTGAGGGGGCTCAGAGAAGTGCAGTGAAGCACTCAGGGAAGTGCAGTGAGGGGGCTCAGAGAAGTGCAGTGAAGCACTCAGGGAAGTGCAGTGAGGGGGCTCAGGGAAGTGCAGTGAAGCACTCAGGGAAGTGCAGTGAAACACTCAGGGAAGTGCAGTGAGGGGGCTCAGAGAAGTGCAGTGAAGCACTCAGGGAAGTGCAGTGAAACACTCAGGGAAGTGCAGTGAGGGGGCTCAGAGAAGTGCAGTGAAACACTCAGGGAAGTGCAGTGAGGGGGCTCAGAGAAGTGCAGTGAAGCACTCAGGGAAGTGCAGTGAGGGGGCTCAGGGAAGTGCAGTGAAGCACTCAGGGAAGTGCAGTGAGGGGGCTCAGGGAAGTGCAGTGAAGCACTCAGGGAAGTGCAGTTAGACACTCAGGAAGGTGCAGTTAGGCACTCAGGAAGGTGCAGTTAGGCACTCAGGAAGGTGCAGTTAGGCACTCAGGAAGGTGCAGTTAAAAACTCAAGAAAGTGCAATGAAGCACTCAGCGTGTGAGGAGTGAAGCACTCAGTGTTCAACATAGCGTGTGAGTGAAGCACTCAGTGTTCACAGCGTGTGAGGAGTGAAGCACTCAGTGTTCACAGCGTGTGAGGAGTGAAGCACTCAGTGTTCAACACAGCGTGTGAAGAGGCCTGTGTTAATGTGATGACAGACCTGTGTATGCTGCAGCGTGGTGCTGATGTCAGGAACTGAGCCTGTGGGTGGGGGAAACAGCAGCTGCGCAGAGGAAAGAAATCGCAGCACCTGCACAGGAGGAAAGCTATCGTGACACTCCACAAGTTGAGGCGAAGAGAACTAATGAGTGTGAGGAATGTGTGGGTAAGACAGCGTGGAGGCTACACGTGCGCAACACTGCGCTACTTTCCCAACACTAGCAGCAGGCCGCTACTTTCCCGCAGTCAGCAGGAAGCAGTTACTCTCCTACTGGTAGCAGGAGGCCGTTGTCTTGCCACCAGCATCAGCGGCAGGAGGTCGCTGCTATCTCACCAATAGGAGAGGCTATTACTTTTCCAAGACCAGCAGTAGCACCAGCCACAGCAGGAGGCCGCTGCTCTTTCCTACCATCAAGAGGAGGCCACTACTTTCCCAAGACCACCACCAACACTAGCAGCGGTAGCAGTATCAGCAGGAGGCTGCGACCTCCTGCTGAGGGAGGAAAGCTACCACTGGACTCCCTGCCAGCTGCCTCGCACGACTCTACAAGGCACCCGCCGTCTACACAATGGTAATAATTTACTATTGTTATTATTAGCATAGTCGTGAGGAAACGCCAAACCTGTCAGGGATCACAGCTCATGGGGAATGAGAGGTAATCAGGTTTGATCCAAAGGGACGGGTAGCTCCAGTTACTCTAATTAAGATCCCTTTACCAGCCTCACGGCACCTTGAAACCAGGTTCATGCCAGCAAAAATTTTGTTGTAACGTAAGTTAGATTTTATATAATTGTGATGAGCGGTTGATGGCAGTAAAGCGATCACTAAACACTAGACTGATAGCACTTACGTACCATATTATCAATTATGAGCTGTGAAGGCGTTTCGTCCACAGTTGCAAAACCCAAGGCAACGCTGGTTTAGAGCAGGGCGCTCCAGCCTCTAGCACTCTTAGACCATTATAACATTTTCTTGGATGCAGTGGAAGACAAACAAAATGTAAATATAGTGTACACAGACTTGACAAAAGCCGCCGCTTCCGCCTCCTCTTCTTTATTCTCTTTCTTCTCCTTCCCCTCTTCCTCCTCCTCTTCCTCCCCCTCCTCTTCCTCTTCCTTCTACATCTCCTCCTCCTCCCCCTTCATCATGGTACGTCCAGTTTCTCTAGAGATTTCTCCTCATGATGACTGCACGAGTAGTAATGTGGAGTGATTAGTTATGTTGGTTCAGGGATGTCTGTTGTCACTGCAGTTGCTTGTGGGAATCAGCGTCTTGGTGCTCTTGCCTCTGCCAGGTGGAAGTACTCATTGCCCATTTAGTTGGTAGTGAGGAGGAACTGGGTCAACGCTTTAGTTACATTCTGTTTTATAAGTAATGGGAAGATTCCACCTACAATGTTTTCAGTGTTCACGTAAAGAGGACGATCATGGTGGTAAGATAATGTTTGTAAAAGCCTTCAACGAGTGCGATCATGGTGTAATATAACACAAAATATGTACAAAAGAAATATCGATAAAAATTGGCAGACGGGTATTTAACTTTCAGACACATAGAAACTAACATGTAATAACGAGTAAAGCAAAATCAGAGACTACCACGGTGGAAAACTCTCAAGGAACCGTACTTATATATTACACAATGTAACAAACCACGGAACGGGTGTGGCTTGAACCCATGGCGAATGAGTGGTAAAACTCCAGGCCATTGCGTAAGCCACTGGGTCAGCTGGCTACAATAAGATTAATCCAACTAGGTATATTTCTATACACCATAGGAAGTTAGCATGGGCCACCACTGTGACCACGTTTTAATTTTTTTTACAGATGAATCTCCCTGTGGCGAACTCTAGTTCAAGACCTCTCAGTATAACATCATAAGAATGGAGGAATACTGCGATAGGCCTATTGGACCATGCTAGACAAGTCCAGCTCACACCCACTCGTGTACTCGTAAAACCCATATTTAAAGCTCCCCACAGTTCTTTCCTCAGTGATGTAGCCTGGGAGTTTGTTCCACTAATTTATTGCTTTATTACCAAACAATCTCAGATAATATTTTATTACGTTAGGTTTCCATAATGTGGAAAGTTTTAGTGGACTTCTTGACATTCACAGCTGCTACACTGTTATGGTCTGACATCCAGACGAGTGTGTATTCAGCACCACCTGTCCCCATACCACCTGCCCGCATTCCACTTGCCCACATATTATCTGCCCCCATACCCTATCTCATACCACCTGTGAACCCCTGCTCCACCTCGTACCACCTGTCACCCCCCTTTTCAACCTCGTACCACCCGTCACCCCTGCTCACCTGGTACCACCTCTCCTTGCGCCACCTGGTACCACCTGTTACCCCCTGCTCCACCTGGTACGACCTGTCACCCCCTGCTCTACCTGGTACCACCTGTTACCCCCTGCTCCACCTGGTACCACCTATCATCCCCAGCTGTACCTCACGTAAGTGACTCAACTATTATAAGCGTCACCTCATAAAATAAAGGTTAGAGTAAGATGCTGGTGGTGGGTGTGGCAGGAGAGGAACTAGTGGGGGGAGAGGGAGGGAAACAGGTAGTGAAGCACTGTACAACGAGCCTCAACACGTCGTATGACTCCATACAGCTGTACACACAGCCAGACGTTGACCCTAATACAAGCTTGTTCTGCAACGTGCCAATTCTTCTAACATAAGAGTCTTATAAGTGACTGGTGAAAGTTCCTTAAACTGAAAATCTCGCATACAAGGACCCCAGTGGAAATAAGTCCCGGATTTTTTGGGGGTTATCCTAGGTAATCAACACATATGCTGATATGTATGATCATTCATGTAACTGTATTTATGTGTATCTGTACTTAAATAAACTTACTTATAATTATGTTTTCTATTGCGCTCAGTGGCTGTCAGTTTCCCGCTCGCGCGGGGCAGAGCTTATGGCATCTATTCTGCATGTCATTTATTTACGTTGTGGTATATTTTAATTGGTTACTCTTTTTTGTGATTCGAAGAATGCCTTAACCTAATCTCAGTAACGAAAATAAAAAAAATTGGCTGTCAACCGTACCAGGAGTCTACCTGGATGGCATTCCGGGGATCAACGCCCCCGCGGCCCGGTCCATGACTAGGCCTCCTGGTGGATCAGGGCCTGATCAACGAGGCTGTTACTGCTGGCCGCACGTAGTCCAACGTACGAATTACAGCCCGGTTGATCCGGCACTGACTTGAGGTATTTGTCCAGCTCCCTCTTGAAGAAAACCAGGGGTCTATTGGCTGGTGGGAGGCTGCTGAACAGTCTTGGGCCCCGGACACCTATTGTGTTTTCTCTTAGTGTACCAGTGGCGCCCCTACTTTTCACTGGGGGTATGTTACATCACCTGCCAAGTCTTTTGCTTTCTTAGGGAGTGAGTCTCTGTGCAGATTAGGAGCCAGTCCCTCCAGAATCTTCCAGATGTAGATTATGATATATCTCTCTCGCCTGCGCTCCAGTGACTACAAGTCAAGTGCTTCCAGGCGTTCGCAGTAGTTAAGGTGCTTGATGGAACTTATACGTGCAGTAAAGGTTCACTGAACATTCTCTAGATCTGCAATTTCACCTGCCTTGAATGAGGAGGTTTATGAACAGCAGTATTCCAGCCTAGAGAGAACAAATTATTTAAAAAGGATCATCATTAGCCTGGCGTCTCTTGTCTTGAATGTTCTCATTATCCATCCTATCAGTTTCCTCGCAGATGTGATAGTGGCATTGTTGTGGTCCTTGAAGGTGAGGTCTTCGGACATTACCACACCCAGGTCCTTCACATTACTTTCCCACTATTGTGTGATTGGAGTTTGTAGTATACTCAGTTCTAGTTATTATTTCCTCCAGTTTTCCATAACGGAGTAGTTGGAATTTGTCTTCATTGAACATCATATTGTTCTCTGTTGCCCATTGGAAAACTTGATTTATATCCTCTTGGAGATTTGCCGTGTCCTCAATGGATGACACTCTCATGCAGATAGATCCTAGTAGGTAGTAGGTAGTATTCTTGGTCCCTTATTATTCTTATGTTATGTCATTGATATGCCTATCAGTGTCAAGTGCAAACTCCTACTGTATGCAGATGACAGTGCTCTGTTAGTGTCAGGTAAAGACCCACAAGATATTGCTAATGTTTTAACACTGGAACTGGAGTCCTGCAGCAAATGGTTAGTAGACAACAAACTATCATTAGACCTAGGGAAAACTGAAGCCATTCTCTTTGGCACGAAACATAAACTGAGAAGGGTAAATAATTTTAATGTTCAATGTAATGGGGAGCCCATCACTTTGGTTTCATCAGTAAAATATTTGGGAATCCCCTTTGACCCATGCATGTCAGGAGAATTGATAGGGAACAGTGTAGTAAAGAAAGCGAATGCCAGACTGAAGTTCCTGTATAGACAAGCACAGTGTCTACCTACTGAGGCTCGCAGGACCCTATGTCTAGCCCTTATACAATGCCATATGGATTACGCTTGCTCTTCTTGGTACTCTGCCTTGACAAAAAAACTGAAAGATAGACTGCAAATCACCCAGAACAAAATCGTAAGATTCATCCTGGGGCTGGGACCAAGAGAACATGTAGGCCAGGATGAATTACAGCAGTTGGATATGCTGAATGTTGAAGACAGAGTAAAACAACTGAAGCTAAATCATGTTTATAAAATTGCTCACAAACAATGTCCAGAATATCTTGCTGTCAATTTTGTCAAGGTTGGGAACCAGAGCAATCATAGTACTAGGGGGAGAGAGCACAACTTTGTAGTACCCACAGTCAGTGGCCAGGCTTCAAACACCTTTTATTGTACAGCAATAAAGGAATGGAACAGACTACCCGCACATGTCAAAGCCAGTCATAGCATGAACCAGTTCAAGAAGAGTGCCAAAAGGTGTCCGATGAATGTAGCTACAGAAAGGGAGGGGAATGATTTTCTATTTTTTAGCTAACATACGTGTAAATTTTACCTTATTCCTAGTAATGACCCTCGTATTGTAGATAGTCTTAATGACCTTGGTGTAGTAGATAGTCTTTTTAGTATGATAATAAGATGTTTTCATGGTAGAATAATAAGAAAATATTATAACCTTTATATTATAATAATAAGGTAAAAGGACCCCAATGGAAATAAGTCACTCTGTCTGACTTTTTTGGGTTATCCCAGGTTCTCTACACATATGCTACTATGTATGATAATTCTATGTAACTGTATTTGTGTATACCTGAATAAACTTAGTTACTTACTTACTTATCGTCTGCAAAGGATGATACGGTGCTATGATTTACATCTATGTCTGATATGAGAATGAGGAACAGGATAGGGGCGAGTACTGTGCCTTGTGGAACAGAGCTCTTCACTATGGCAGAGTCCGATTTAACTCTGTTTACCACTACTCTTTGTGTTCGATTGGTTAGAAAGTTGAAGATCCATCTGCCTACCTTGGCAGTTATCCCTTTAGCACGCATTTTGTGTGCTATGACACCATGATCGCACTTTTCAAGGACTTTTGCAAAATCTGTGTGTACTACATCTACATTCTGTTTGTCCGTATGTGAGAAATCCTCAAAGAATTTGCGAGGATTGATTGATCCTGTTGTCGGCAGTGTGGCACTGGGATCAGAGAGAGCACTGATTACGAAGTGAGGGAGCACAAATCCTACGTGGGATTACAACCTGTACCCCCTCACGCTTGTGTAACTTAGGTGCCAGACTCTAGTAATCCCTTGTTGATGGCAGTGAAGGGAGGATCTGCCCTCGTAGATGGCAGTGGAAGGTCTACCCTCGTAGATGACAGCGAAGGATCTACCCTCAAAGATGGTAATGAAGGATCTACTCTCAAAGATGGCAGTCAAGGAAGTATCTGCCCTGTAGAATATCAGTGAAGGAAGGATCTGCCCTTATAGATGGCAATGAAGGAAGAATCTGCCCTGGTAGATGGCAGTGAAGGATCTGCCCTCGTAGATGGCAGTGAAGGAAGGATCTGCCCTGAAAGATGGTACTACCTGGAGGTTATTCCGGGGATCAACGCCCCCGCGGCCCTGTCCACGACCAGGCCTCTCGATGGATCAGGGCCTGATCAACCAGGCTGTTACTGCTGGCCGCACGCAGTCCAACGTACGAGCCACAGCCCGGCTGATCCGGCACTGACTTTAGGTATCTGTCCAGCTCTCTCTTGAAGGCAGCCAGGGGTTTATTGATAATTTCCCTTATGCTTGGTGGGAGGCTGTTGAACAGTCTTGGGCCCCGGACACTTATGGTGTTTTCTCTCAGTGTACCAATGGCGCCCCTATTAATTGGGGGTATATTACATCGCCTACCCAGTCTTTTACTTTCGTAGGGAGTGATTTCTGTGTGCAGATTCGGGACTATTCCTTCCAGGATTTTCCAAGTGTAGATTATGATATGTCTCCCTCTCCTCCGTTCCAACGAGTACAAGTCAAGTGCTTCCAGGCGTTTCCAGTAGTTAAGGTGTTTGATAGAACTTATACGTGCAGTAAAGGTTCTCTGTACACTCTCTAGATCTGCAATTTCACCTGCTTTGAACGGAGATGTTAATGTACAGCAGTATTCCAGCCTAGAGAGAACAAGTGATTTGAAAAGGATCATCATTGGCTTGGCATCTCTCGTTTTGAACGTTCTCATTATTCATCCTATCATTTTCCTTGCACTTGTGATCGTGGCACTGTTGTTATCCTTGAAAGTGAGATCCTCAGACATTTCTACTCCCAGGTCCCTTACATTATTTTTCCGCTCTATTGTATGGCCAGAGTTTGTAGTATACTCTGTTCTAGTTATTATCCCCTCCAGTTTTCCATAACGGAGTAGTTGGAATTTGTCCTCATTGAACATCATATTGCTTTCCGTTGCCCACTGGAAAACTTTGTTTATATCTTCTTGGAGGTTAACCGTATCCTCAATAGATGACAGCCTCCTGCAGATCCAAGTGTCGACTGCAAAGGATAATAAAGTGCTGTGGGTCACATCTCTGTCTGTGTCTGATATGAGGATGAGGAACAGGATGGGGGCGAGTACTGTGCCTTTTGGAACAGAGCTCTTCACTATGGCAGCCTCCGATTTAACTCTGTTGACCACTACTCTGTGTTCGATTGGTTAGGAAGTTGAAGATCCATCTCCCCACTTTGCCATTTATTCCTTTAGCACGTATTTTGTGCGCTATTACGCCATGATCGCACATGTCACACGCTTTTGCAAAGTCTGTGTATATTACATCTGCATTCTGATTTTCTTCCAGTGCATCCAAGGCCATATCACAGTGATCCAGTAGTTGTGAGAGGCAGGAGCGACCTGCCCTGAACCCATGTTGTCCTGGATTGTGCAGTTTTTGGGAATCCATGTGGTTTGCAATCCTGCTTCTTAGCACTCTCTCAAAGATTTTTATGATGTGGGACGTTAGAGCTATTGGTCTATAGTTATTAGCTAATGCTTTGCTGCCACCTTTGTGGAGTGGGGCTATATCCGTTGTTTTAAGGGTCTGGAATTTCACCCATATCTAAGCTCCTCCATAGTGTACTTAGGGCACGTGAAAGGGGTTTGTTGCAGTTCTTAATGAACACAGAGTTCCACCAATCTGGGCCCGGGGCTGAGTACATGGGCATGTGGTCAATGGCTTTTTCAAAGTCTATCGGAGTTAGAGGAAATCTGGCATACATTTATGGAGTTTTGAGGCTCATTCCTGAAGAAATCATTTGGATCGTCGATCCTCAAACTGATTAGTGGCTCACTAAACACAGAGTCCTACTGGGATTTCAGTATTTCACTCACTGAAGGATCTGCCCTCGTAAATGACAATGAAGGAAGGAACTATCCTCGTAAATGACAATGAAGGAAGGAACTGCCCTCGTAAATGGCAGTGAAGGAAGGATCTACCCTCGTAAATAGCAATGATGGAAGGATCTACCCTCAAAGATGGCACTGAAGGATCTGCCCTCGTAGATAACAGTGAGACGGGATTCTGCCCTCGTAGACAACAGTGAGGCAAGGTTCTGCCCTCGTAGACGACAGTGAGGCAAGGTTCTGCCCTCGTAGACGACAATGAGGCAAGGTTCTACCCTCGTAGACGACAGTTAGGCGAGGTTCTACCCTCGTAGACGACAGTGAAGCAAGGTTCTGCCCTCGTAGACGACAGTGAGGCAAGGTTCTACCCTCGTAGACGACAGTGAGGCAAGGTTCAACCCTCGTAGACGACTGTGAGGCGAGGTTCTACCCTCGTAGACGACAGTGAGGCGAGGTTCTACCCTCGTAGACGACAGTGAGGCGAGGTTCTACCCTCGTGAGGGAAGACGAAGTCAGATTTAAGCGTGCGTGTGTAGCTTCTCGGCCGGTGACTCAGATTTGAGAAATCGTAGAGCACCTTAACGAGTTAATTATGATGAAGAGTGCTTTGTGATTCTCTCTCTCTCTCTCTCTCTCTCTCTCTCTCTCTCTCTCTCTCTCTCTCTCTCTCTCTCTCTCTCTCTCTCTCTCTCTCTCTCTCTCTCTCTCTCTCTCTCTCTCTCTCTTTTACACAGGGTTTGAGAAGGTTTAAGGATCCTTAGCTTTATTGACAAGCTATTTACAGGTTAAGGATTCCTAACTTTATTGGCAAGCTAAGAGCTGTTACCTACATCAGTTTATTTGAAAGCATTTTTATTGTTATGAGACATACAAGTAGGGAACAGGATGAAGTTGGAGCCATCTGTGGGCCAGCATTTTCATTTGATCAACTGACTTTATCTCGTTGACATCATTATGCTCTCTCTCTCTCTCTCTCTCTCTCTCTCTCTCTCTCTCTCTCTCTCTCTCTCTCTCTGGTCAGCACATGGTTACGATTGAGATGATTGTATATACAGATGAGTGCCAGGCCCTGGAACACTGGCACTCTCGCCCACTCAGAGGCACCACCAGCCTCAGTGCCTGGGGAGGCATCAGTGCCAACACGTCTTCCCACCACGTGTGATAAACCTTCCGAGTGGAACTTTGGCTGTTGTTGTTGTTTTTGTTTTACCTCGTTGCCAGACGTATCGAAGGCTTTCAGATTTAGTTTACTTATTTTAGTTAAACTTGTAAACAGGTTTATGTATCGTGAAAAATAGAGATTTATGTAACGTATGCTATGATACGGAATATTGGATTTTGATAATACTGGTGTTAGGATATTTATTAAGGAAACGTTTCACTCTTCGTGGTGCGAGAATGGGTTGAGAGGAATGGGTTCCTCGAGGTGCGAGAATGGGTTGGGAGGAATGCGTTCCTCGTGGTGCGAGAATGGGTTGGGAGGAATGCGTTCCTCGTGGTGCGAGAATGGGCTGGGGGAATGGGTTCCTCGTTGTGCGAGAATGGGTTGGGAGGAATGGGTTCCTCGTGGTGCGAGAATGGGTTGGGAGGAATGCGTTCCTCGTGGTGCGAGAATGGGTTGGGAGGAATGGGTTCCTCGTGGTGCGAGAATGGGCTGGGGGAATGGGTTCCTCGTTGTGCGAGAATGGGTTGGGAGGAATGGGTTCCTCGTGGTGCGAGAATGGGTTGGGAGGAATGGGTTCCTCGTGGTGCGAGAATGGGTTAGGAGGAATGGGTTTCTCGTGGTGCGAGAATGGGTTAGGAGGAATGGGTTCCTCGAGGTGCGAGAATGGGTTGGGAGGGATGGATTCCTCGAGGTGCGAGAATGGATTGGTCTCACAACCCCCCCCCCCATGCTTCTCTCCCATCCGTATTTTCTCTTGCACTCTCCTTATTGTATTTCTCTCTCTCTGTCTCTCTTTCTCTCTCCACCTCTTTCACCTCTCTTTTCCTCCTCCTCTCTCCCTTTTCCAATCCCATCTTCCCAGTCATAACCCCGTTTCTAATCACTCCCCTCCCAATCAGTCTTCCTCCCAATCGTTCGCTCTTCCCTCCCTTCCATATCCCCCCTCTACCTTCCAGTCACTCCCGTATCATCCCCCCTACCCATCTCCCCTTCCAAATCACTTCCCCTTTTCCGTGTCCTCTCCCTCCCTCCCTTCCCCCTCCCCACCATCCCCCTCCCTGACATTACACGTCTCTCGTTACTAAGGTTGTCATCTTGTGAGTCATGCAACATTGAGGGGGGGAGGGGGAGGGGGAGGCGGAGGGTGTGTGTATGTGTGTGTGTGTGTGTGTGTGTGTGTGTGTGTGTGTGTGTGTGTGTGTGTGTGTGTGTGTGTGTGTGTGTGCGTGTGTGTGTGTGTGTGTGTTACCATTTTGTCCTAGGCACATGTCGATTAAACACTAGGCCTGTTGTATATGCGTGCGTGTGTGTGTATTTACTCACCTAGTTGTAGTTGCATGGGTCGATTCACATCTCCTGGCCCCGCCTCTTCACTGGCCGCTACTGGGTCACTCTTCCTGCTCCATGAGCTTTATCATACCTCTTCGTAAAGCTATGTATGGATCCTGCCTCCACTACATCGCTTCCCAAACTATTCAACTTCTTGACAACTCGCTGACTGAAGAAATACTTGCTAATATCCCTGTGAGTCATCTGAGTCTTCAACTTCCAACTGTGTCCCCTTGTTGCTGTGTCCCATTTCTGGAACATTCTGTCTCTGTCCACCGTGTCGATTGCTCTCAGTATTTTATATGTCGTTATCCTGTCCCCCCTATCTCTCCAGTCCTCCAGTGTCGTCAAGTCGATTTCCCTTAACCTCTCCTCGTTGGACATACCCCTTAGCTCTGGGACTAGTCTTGTTGCAAATCTTTTCATTTTCTCTTGTTTCTTTACGTGCTTGGCTAGGTGTGGGTTCCAAACTGGTGCTGCATACTCCAATATAGGCCTAACGTACACAGTGTACAGGGTCCTGAACGATTCTTTATTAAGATGTTGGAATGCTGTTTCATAGGTTTGCTAGGCGTCCGTATGCTGCAGCAGTTATTTGGTTGATGTGCGCCTCAGGAGATGTGTCCGGTGTTATACTCACCCCAAGATTTTGTGTGTGTGTGTACTCACCTAATTGTACTCGCCTATTTGAGGTTGCACTGGCCGAGTCATAGCTCCTGGCCCCGCCTCTGCTGGTCGCTACTATGTCCACTCTCTTCCTGCTCCATGAGCTTTATCGTACCTCTTCTTAAGGCTATGTATGGGTCCTGCCTCCACTTCAGACAACTCTCTGACTGAAGAAATACTTCCTAACATCCCTGTGACTCATCTGAGTTGTCAGCTTCCAACTGTGACTCCTTGTCGCTGTGTCCTATCTCTGTAACATCCTGTCCCTCTCAGTATCTTATATGGCGTTATCATGTCCCTTACCCCCATCCCTATATCCTCTAATGTCGTCAGGTTGATTTCCCTTAACCTCTCGGGACTAGTCTTGTTACAACCCTTTGCACTTTCTCTAGTTACTTGACGTGCTTGGCCAGGTGTGGGTTCCAGACTGGTGCTGCATACTCAGTATGGGCCTGACGTACACGGTGTACAGTGTCTTGAATGACTCCTTACTCAGATGTCGAAATGCTATTCTTAGGTTTTCCAGGCGCTCATATACTGCAGCAATTATTTGGTTCTTGTGCGCCTCAGGAGATATGCTCGGTATAATACCCCAAGATCCTTTTCCTTGAGTGAGGTTTGCAGCCTTTGGCCTCCTAGCCTGTACTCCGTCTGCAGTCTTCTTTGACCCTCCTCAATCTTCATGATTTTGCACTTGGTGGGGTTAAATCCGGGAGGCAGTTGTTGGACCAGGCTTGCAGCCTGTCCAGATTCCTTTGTAGTCCTATCTGATTCTCATCCGTTTGAATTCTCCGCATTAGTTTCATATCGTCTGCAAACAGGAACACCTCCGAATCTATCCCTTCCGTCATGTTATTCACATATACCAGAAACAGCACCGGCCATTGGACTGACCCTTGTGGAACCCCGCTCGTCGCAAGCGCCCACCCTGACACTTCGTCATCGTACCATGACTCGTTGTTGCCTCCCTGTTGGGTATTCTCTGATCCATTGCAGTGCCTTTCCTGTTATTCTAGATCTTGCACTAATCTTTTGTGCGAAACTGTGTCGAAAGCCTTCATACAGTCCAAGAAAATGCAGTTTACCCACCTTTCTCTTTCTCTGTCTCTGTCTTACTTCTGTCACTTTGTCGTAAAACAACAGTAGGTTTTGACATAGGATTTTCCCTCCATGAAACTGTGCTGGTTATCTTCTATAAGCGTCTCCATGACTTTGCAAACTATACACGTCAGTGACACTGATCTGTAGTTTAATGCTGCCTGTCTCTTTTTTTAAAATTTAGGACTTCATTTGTTTTCTTTCACACCTCAGGTAGTTGCCCCGTTTCGATATATGTTTGGAAGATTGTTGTTAGTGACACACACACCGCCTCTGGCTCCCTCTCAGGACTCATGGAGAGATGTTATCCTTTGAGGTATCTAGTTCACTTAGCAGCCTTTTCACTTCATCCTCGGTTGTGTATAGTGTGCCCAACACTTGTTGGTGTACCCTACCATTCCGGTTTGCTGGAATCCTTTCTGTCTCCAATGAAAATACTTCCCTAAATCTCGTGTTAAGCTCCTCATACTTCTCGGTCGTTTCATGTGATCTCCCCTTCTTCCTTCCTCAGCCTGATTACCTGGTCCTTGACTGATGTTTTCCTCCTAATGTGGCTGTACAACAGCTTTGGGTCATATTTGGCTTTCAATGCTGTCATTTTCGTATTGCCGCTGGGCATCCCTCCTTATCCATGCACATTCGTTTCTGGCTCTTCAGCTAATCTCCTTATTTTTCTGGGTCCTTTGTCTTCTATAATTTACCATTCTAGATGTAGCGCACTTAGTTTTGGTTTCTCTGCACCTCTGAGTGAACTAATGGCTCTTTCTGGTCTTCCCATTGTTTCTGTTGCCTTGGTGTACGAACCTCTCCTCTGCCTCCTTACATTCTGTGGTCACATATTCCATCATTTCATTTACTGTTTTCCTATCAGTTTACTGTTTTTCCTATCAGTTTACTGTTTTTCCTATCAGTTCTCTTTCCCACTGTACCTCATGCAGGAAATTGCTCATACCGGTGTAGTCCCCTCTTTTATGGTTTGGCTTCTCTCATCCTACTCGTGCTGCTTCCCTCTCCACTTTTAGCTCTACAATGTCTTCGAAGCTCAGGACAAAGTGATCACTAACTCCAAGGGACCTTTCATATGTGATGTCTTTAATGTCTGAATTGTTCAAGGTCCAGCCTTGCTGGTTCATCCTCTCCTTTCTCTCTCTCTAGTAGTGTCCCAAACATGTTGATGCATGAGGTGTGTGTGTGTGTATGTGTGTGTGTGTGTGTGCGTGTGTGTGTGTATGTGTGTGTACTCACCTAGTTGAGGTTGCGGGGGTCGAGTCCGAGCTCCTGGCCCCGCCTCTTCACTGATCGCTACTAGGTCACTCTCCCTGAGCCGTGAGCTTTATCATACCTCTGCTTAAAGCTATGTATGGATCCTGCCTCCACTACATCGCTTCCCAAACTATTCCACTTACTGACTACTCTGTGGCTGAAGAAATACTTCCTAACATTCCTGTGATTCATCTGTGTCTTCAGCTTCCAACTGTGTCCCCTTGTTACTGTGTCCAATCTCTGGAACATCCTGTCTTTGTCCACCTTGTCAATTCCTCTCAGTATTTTGTATGTCGTTATCATGTCCCCCCTATCTCTCCTGTCCTCCAGTGTCGTCAGGTTGATTTCCCTTAACCTCTCCTCGTAGGACATACCTCTTAGCTCTGGGACTAGTCTTGTTGCAAACCTTTGCACTTTCTCTAGTTTCTTCACGTGCTTGGCTAGGTGTGGGTTCCAAACTGGTGCCGCATACTCCAATATGGGCCTAACATACACGGTGTACAGGGTCCTGAATGATTCCTTATTAAGATGTCGGAATGCTGTTCTGAGGTTTGCTAGGCGCCCATATGCTGCAGCAGTTATTTGGTTGATGTGCGCTTCAGGAGATGTGCCTGGTGTTATACTCACCCCAAGATCTTTTTCCTTGAGTGAGGTTTGTAGTCTCTGACCCCCTAGACTGTACTCCGTCTGCGGCCTTCTTTGCCCTTCCCCAATCTTCATGACTTTGCACTTGGTGGGATTGAACTCCAGGAGCCAATTGCTGGACCAGGTCTGCAGCCTGTCCAGATCCCTTTGTAGTTCTGCCTGGTCTTCGATCGAGTGAATTCTTCTCATCAACTTCACGTCATCTGCAAACAGGGACACCTCAGAGTCTATTCCTTCCGTCATGTCATTCACAAATACCAGAAACAGCACTGGTCCTAGGACTGACCCCTGCGGGACCCCGCTGGTCGCAGGTGCCCACTCTGACACCTCGCCACGTACCATGACTCGCTGCTGTCTTCCTGACAAGTATTCCCTGATCCATTGTAGTGCCTTCCCTGTTATCCCTGCTTGGTCCTCCAGTTTTTGCACCAATCTCTTGTGTGGAACTGTGTCAAACGCCTTCTTGCAGTCCAAGAAAATGCAATCCACCCACCCCTCTCTCTCTTGTCTTACTGCTGTCACCATGTCATAGAACTCCAGTAGGTTTGTGACACAGGATTTCCCGTCCCTGAAACCATGTTGGCTGCTGTTGATGAGATCATTCCTTTCTAGGTGTTCCACCGCTCTTCTCCTGATAATCTTCTCCATGATTTTGCATACTATACATGTCAGTGACACTGGTCTGTAGTTTAATGCTTCATGTCTGTCTCCTTTTTTAAAGATTGGGACTACATTTGCTGTCTTCCATGCCTCAGGCAATCTCCCTGTTTCGATAGATGTATTGAATATTGTTGTTAGGGGTACGCATAGCGCCTCTGCTCCCTCTCTCAATACCCATGGGGAGATGTTATCTGGCCCCATTGCCTTTGAGGTATCTAGCTCACTCAGAAGCCTCTTCACTTCTTCCTCGGTTGTGTGCACTGTGTCCAGCACTTGGTGGTGTGCCCCACCTCTCCGTCTTTCTGGAGTCCCTTCTGTCTCCTCTGTGAACACTTGGCAATATAAACACAAATGCAGTATAATGTGATCCTTTATTGACTACGTTTCGCCCACACAGTGGGCTTTTTCAAGTCACAAACAGAACAGTTCTGTTTGTGACTTGAAAAAGCCCACTGTGTGGGCGAAACGTAGTCAATAAAGGATCACATTATACTGCATTTGTGTTTATATTGCCATTGTGTCGGTATTTTATACCATTTATTTCCATCTGTGAACACTTCTTTGAATCTCTTGTTGAGTTCTTCACATACTTCACGGTCATTTCTTGTCTCTCCTCCTTCCTTCCTTAGCCTGATTACCTGGTCCTTGACTGTTGTTTTCCTCCTGATGTGGCTGTACAACAGTTTCGGGTCAGATTTGGCTTTCGCTGCTGTCATTTTCATATTGTCTTTGGGCCTCCCTTCTTATCTGTGCATATTCGTTTCTGGCTCTACGACTGTTCTCCTTATTCTCCTGGGTCCTTTGCCTTCTATATTTCTTCCATTCCCTAGCACACTTGGTTTTTGCCTCCCTGCACCTTTGGGTAAACCATGGGTTCATCCTGGCTTTTTCATTAATCCTGTTACCCTTGGGTACAAACCTCTCCTCAGCCTCCTTGCATTTTGTTGCTACATATTCCATCATCTCATTAACTGGCTTCCCTGCCAGTTCTCTGTCCCACTGAACCCCGTTCAGGTAGTTCCTGTGTGTGTGTGTGTGTGTGTGTGTGTGTGTGTGTGTGTGTGTGTGTGTGTGTGTGTGTGTGTGTGTGTGTGTGTGTGTGTGTGTGTGTGTGTGCGTGCATGGCGCCAGCCTCACACCCAGACAGTCAGGTTAATGATAGCAGTAATGACACAGGTGTACCAGGGTGCCACCTAATAGCTGACACCTCTTGCACTCAGGTGGGGAGACTAGCACTTTTTTGGCGGACTGACACTTGCCTGGGAGGTTGTCATTTTCCCGGGAGGCTGTCACTTTCTTGGGATGCTGACACTTTCCTGTGGTGATGACACTTTCCTGGGAGGCTGCCACTTTCCTTGGAGACTGACACTTTCCTTGGAGGTTCACACTTTCCTGGGAGGCTGACACTTTCCTGTGAGGCTGACACTTTCCTGTGAGGCTGACATTTTCGTAGGATGCTAACACTACGGAAACGAACATGGGTTGGTCCTTGAAAGGGTGAGTGAGGCTGACACTGGTGGAAATGACCAGTGGGTGGGAGTGACATTACTGGGGGTGGAAATGCTGAGGGTATAGTAATGGGTGGCGATGGGGGTGATGGGTGTTTGGGTGATAAGTGATGCTGGTGCTTGAGTGATGGGGTGGGTGGTGCATATTCTGATGTAATGGGTGCTTGAGGTGATGGGAGATGATGGGGGGATGGAGGGAGGGGGGAGAGTAAGTGATGGAGGATGAGTCTGGGATGCAGTGCTTGCCTCATTGATTGTGGTGCACTGCAGGCTGACTCTGTCTCCCTTCCTCCCTCCTTCCGTCCCTCCTCATTCTCCTCATTCACTCTCCCTTTATTCTCTCTCAATCCTAGTTCCTCCCTCCTGTCTCTCCTTTCTCCCTCCCTGTACACCTCTTGTCTAGTGCAGGTTGTGTTGGTGTGTGGATGAGTGAGGTGGGTGTGTGGATGAGTGAGGTGGGTGTGTGTGGATGAGTGAGGTGGGTGTGTGGATGAATGAGGTAGGTGTGTGGATGAGTGAGGTGGGTGTGTGTGGATGAGTGAGGTGGGTGCGTGTGGATGAGTGAAGTGGGTGTGTAGATGAGTGTGTGGCCCCGCGTTAGTCACCTCTCACACCTGGTGATCCCAGGTGTCTTTCTCCCAGGTATACCCTTTCTCACCCTTTTCTTGCCTCCACTCCCACTCTCTCCCCTACCCCTGTCTCCCCCCTCGTTCCCTGCCTCACATTCATTCTGAGGGAGGGTATGTCCTAAGTAATAGCAATTCCAGTTCTTGTTGGAACGAAACCTTTGAAGCTGCCGTAGCTGCTTGCGTACACAATTCTCAGGGTCACTGTCCCTACGGTACGGTACCAGACCAGGACTCCTGGTTACCATCACTAATAGTCACTCATCAGTAATAGGTAGATAGCAAGATAGCGTATGCATCGCAACTCGACTGATCAGGAACTTCCTATTAAGTTCCTTCTTGAAAACAGCTAAGGGTCTACTGGAAATTCCCCTTATGAAGGGTGTTGAAAAGTGTTTTTTTTTTTTTTTACGCTTATTTAGCTCTCTCTTAATGTAGTCATTGCGCCTCTACTTTTCACATGGGGTATTTTGCACCGTCTGCCAAACCTCTTGTCTCTCGTTGGGAGTAACGTTTTGTTTGCAACCAGTCACTCCAGAATTATGATGGATCTTTCACGCCTAGGCTCCAAGGTTCTTGACTGAATTTATGCGTGCAGTGAAGGTTCTCGATATATTCTCCAGATCTACAATTTCGCCTGCCTAAGAAGGGACTGTCACTGTACAGTAATATCCAATCTAGAGAGAACGGATTTAGGCTGTCAACATTGGCTTGGTGTCTCTAATTTTGAAGGTTCTAGTTATCCAGTTGTGACAGTAATACTTGTGATCCTGGAGAGTAAGATTTGCTGACATTATCACTCGTAAGTCCCTGGCATTAATCTCCCAGTCTGTTGAATGGTTTCAGGATAGCTTGTTTGGTTAACCAGGTAATGTATAATGGGGTAGCTGTTGTACCTATGGTAGGAATGGTAGTAGCAGCAGCTGCTGCTACTCACACGGCACTGGAGACAAGCTTGCTTGACACGTCAGGGAGAGAAAGTTGAACAGTCGTGCACATAAGATGTTGCAAGGCAGCCTCACACCACACGTGATGCACGTGTAGAATTGAACATTGCTTGGGCTGGCCCAAACACCAGGCTACCAGATGTGCCCCGCCCCGTTTTCAGTGTGCTTATTTATGACTGAATATGCTTATAAAGGTTTACGTAAAATCACCTAATCAAGAGATTAGATTTTAGATTTTGCCGCCTAAGCGTCTAATTTACGGTGCACCCTATATCCATCCTGTGGAGAGTAGCGCAAGAACACATGGATACAAAAAAAGCCTAGGAACTAGGCCACGGAAGGGTTAACAGGAGCACATTTAGAACTATATTTACAAGTGTCTTGATTTATGTTGTAAGCAAATACAGGATATTTGCTTAAAGTGCCTGGTCGCTTAATTCATATATCACATATCACATGGGTTATTATACTGTCTCTATATTCCTCAGTAAGTGGACAATCAAGCACAGTATTCAAGAAAATTACTTTACAAATGGCTACATACTTGGTATTCCCCGGTAGTTTAATCATTTGTGTCTGCCAAACTGCCAGAGGTACTTGTAAGCAAGCCTAAGCCTGGCTCCATCAGTAAGTCTGGTCACATTGCAAGTTGCTCCTGAGACGTGTTTATTAAAGTGATAGATCTACTCAGACTTATAACTGCATTCCAGTGACATTCACTCAAGAGAGACATGGTTAAGTTCCTCGTGCCTGATCAGCCGGGCTGTGTTGCCTACGTTGGACTGAGTACAACTAACACAAACAGTCTGGTTGATCAGGCTGTCATTGTCAAGCATTGAGACTGTCTTCCATTTCTTCTTGTGTCCCAGAGAACTGCTAATCACTGGTTTGGGACCGGGCCACGTGAGTGCTGTCCTTAGACCGTTCTCAGGTAATCTTCGGGTATTTTACTACGTCAGTTTTCTTACGCAGTTCTCAGCGTTAGTTTATCAACGCTTTTGTAAACTGACAAATAAAAAAAACTTTATTTTGATTTAGGTTAGATTATGCTACACAATTCTGTAAAAAAAACGTTTATTTAACCACAAGTGCGTCTAGTGACATCATAGTAACTAGGAAACGTTGAGATGTGCACGATTATCACGCGTGGTGCGAGAATATGTAGCTTCCCTTCCCACGCTGTGCACCATCGCCCCTAGTGACCACTTACTGCTACCCCCCCCTCTCACTATCCCCTCCTCGTCTCCCCGCTACTTTTCAGTTGTCTGTGAGCAGGGTATGTTCACTCATAGATTGAGTGCATCTACCAAGAAATTCGCCCCTGGGGGCAAAATGTAAGAAAAAAAATTCTTTGACCACTCCAACAGTTAATGTTTCTGGATGCCTTTCCGCAGGCCAGTGAAAATTTTAAAATGTACCCCGAGTGGAGAGTGTATTAGCGCTACTCATTCTGTGAGTGAACACTCCACCATAAAGACTACATAAGAACCCCAGTAGTTGACACGCCATTGATATCAACTTTATGGGACTTTGTGTTGTTCCAAAGAACAATCTAGTTAAGGTTCCAGCAGCTGCTCTCTGGACGTTTTTCTCCGACATCGACCACCGATTGTTGTCCCCGTAACTCTGTGTTGAATGAAAGATTTAGTAGTCAGGAATATAACCTAACTTCTGTGTTCTCCACTATTATGACTCACAAAATCGTAATAACACGATATTTTTAACATGAGTGCAAACAAATCACGGAATGTGTGCAGACCCCACTTGTTCCATGGTTTATTCCACTACAGTATTCCACGTAAAAGAAACATCACATGACTCTGCCTGAGTTGGACTGATCGCCCATGTATCACATCCCAAAAGGCTCTCGTTCTAAATTTTGTAACACGTCCTGGTCGTAGAAATTCGAACTTCCTTGAGCTCGTGTACCTATGAGCTGGGACACTACCGTGTCGCCTGGACGCCGATGTCACGCGGCTCGATTGAAGATCTTTATCTATTCCACCAAGAGTATTAACAGGAAAGTCGTATTCATGTTCGTCGTTTCAGGTACGTTTAAACGCTGTCCTTGGATATACTAATGTTCGACAGTTCTATCGTGTAACTAGCATATACTGTCAAGTACACTCTTCAACTTAGTTCAGCGTCGTCCAACTTTTCGCCATCACTCGTTCACGAAGATTCGCACGTAAACATTCATTGGTAATGTCCGTGGTTAATAAACGTACCACGACAGGGTCACGGTCTGACCACCAGGTCCCTCCTTGATTACTAGCTTAACCAGTTGCCTCCTTGATTACTAGCTTAACCAGTTCCCTCCTTTAACCATTTCCTTCCTTAATTACTAGCTTAACCAGTTCCTTCCTTGATTACTAGCTTAACTAGTTCCTTCCTTAATTACTAGCTTAACCAGTTCCTTAATTACTAGCTTAACCAGTTCCTTCCTTAATTACTAGCTTAACCAGTTCCTTCCTTAATTACTAGCTTAACCAGTTCCTTAATTACTAGCTTAACCATTTCCTTCCTTAATTACTAGCTTAACCAGTTCCTTCCTTAATTACTAGCTTAACCAGTTCCTTCCTTAATTACTAGCTTAACCAGTTCCTTAATTACTAGCTTAACCAGTTCCTTCCTTAATTACTAGCTTAACCAGTTCCTTCCTTAATTACTAGCTTAACCAGTTCCTTCCTGAATTACTAGCATAACCAGTTCTTTAATTACTAGCTTAACCAGTTCCTTCCTTAATTACTAGCTTAACCAGTTCCTTCCTTAATTACTAGCTTAACCAGTTCCTTAATTACTAGCTTAACCAGTTCCTTCCTTAATTACTAGCTTAACCAGTTCCTTCCTTAATTACTAGCTTAACCAGTTCCTTCCTTAATTACTAGCTTAACCAGTTCCTTCCTTAATTACTAGCTTAACCAGTTCCTTTCTTAATTACTAGCTTAACCAGTTCCTTCCTTAATTACTAGCTTAACCAGTTCCTTAATTACTAGCTTAACCAGTTCCTTCCTTAATTACTAGCTTAACCAGTTCCTTAATTACTAGCTTAACCAGTTCCTTCCTTAATTACTAGCTTAACCAGTTCCTTCCTTAATTGCTAGCTTAACCAGTTCCTTCCTTAATTACTAGCTTAACCAGTTCCTTAATTACTAGCTTAACCAGTTCCTTCCTTAATTACTATCTTAACCAGTTCCTTCCTTAATTACTAGCTTAACCATTTCCTTCCTTAATTACTAGCTAAACCAGTTCCTTCCTTAATTACTAGCTTAACCAGTTCCTTCCTTAATTACTAGCTTAACCAGTTCCTTAATTACTAGCTTAACCAGTTCCTTACTTAATTACTAGCTTAACCAGTTCCTTCCTTAATTGCTAGCTTAACCAATTCCTTCCTTAATTACTAGCTTAACCAGTTCCTTCCTTAATTACTAGCTTAACCAGTTCCTTCCTTAATTACTAGCTTAACCAGTTCCTTCCTTAATTACTAGCTTAACCATTTCTTTCCTTAATTACTAGCTTAACCAGTTCCTTAATTACTAGCTTAACCAGTTCCTTCCTTAATTACTAGCTTAACCAGTTCCTTCCTTAATTATTAGCTAAACCAGTTCCTTCCTTAATTACTAGCTTAACCAGTTCCTTCCTTAATTACTAGCTTAACCAGTTCCTTCCTTAATTACTAACTTAACCAGTTCCTTAATTACTAGCTTAACCAGTTCCTTCCTTAATTACTAGCTTAACCAGTTCCTTAATTGCTAGCTTAACCAGTTCCTTCCTTAATTACTAGCTTAACCAGTTCCTTAATTACTAGCTTAACCAGTTCCTTCCTTAATTACTAGCTTAATCAGTTCCTTCCTTAATTACTAGCTTAACCATTTCCTTCCTTAATTACTAGCTTAACCAGTTCCTTCCTTAATTACTAGCTTAACCAGTTCCTTCCTTAATTACTAGCTTAATCAGTTACTTCCTTAATTACTAGCTTAAACAGTTCCTTAATTACTAGCTTAACCAGTTCCTTCCTTAATTACTAGCTTAACCAGTTCCTTCCTTAATTACTAGCTTAACCAGTTCCTTTCTTAATTACTAGCTTAACCAGTTCCTTAATTACTAGCTTAACCAGTTCCTTCCTTAATTACTAGCTTAACCATTTCCTTCCTTAATTACTAGCTTTCCCAGTTCCTTCCTTAATTACTAGCTTAACCAGTTCCTTAATTACTAGTTTAACCTGTTCCTTCCTTTTTTACTTGCTTAACCAGTTCCTTCCTTAATTACTAGCTTAACCAGTTCCTTCCTTAATTACTAGCTTAACGTGGTTAGTTCACTACCACGAATGTTTGAATTTGTTGTCTGTGGTTAAATAAGACCACAGATGGGTTAAACCGACGGATATTTTCGTTAAGGCTATTTCCACGCAAATTAACGTTCCAACTTTGAGTGACCTCCCCTCGATGCTGTCCTGTCTTTGACTGCTCTTGCCATTGTGGGCACTCTGGCACCCAGGGAGGTTTTAGTTTAATATGTTTATTATGCACCCCATACCCATCCTGTGGGCGGTAGTCAAAAGATTACAGAGGTACATAATTGGTCCAGGGACTGGACTCCAAAGTTTTGATAGCTGAGCAAGTTACAGAGGTAATGAGCTCACAATTTACGAAGGTAATGAACTCACAATTTACAAAGGTAATGAATTCCAGGTAGGTCTGGTCACAATCATGACAAGTTACAAAGGTATTTACAGATTACAGAGGTACGTAATGGGTCCAGGGACTGGGCCCCCAAAGTTTTGATAGCTGAACTAGGTACACAGGTAATGAACTCACAAGTTACAAAGGTAATGAATCCTGTAAGAATGGTTACTTACGTTTATACATGGCTTCAATCATGAACAAATTATAGAGTAATTCACACTTCCACACCCGGTCACAACTGTAATGAGTTATTGGTGCAAATATTGATTGTTGAGTCACACACACACACACATACACACACACACACACACACACACACACACACACACACACACACACACACACACACACACACACACACACACACACACACACACACACTCACTCACACACACACACACACACACACACACACACACACACACACACACACACACACACACACACACACACACACACACACACACACTGGAGGACCAAGCAGGGATAACAGGGAAGGCACTACAATGGATCAGGGAATACTTGTCAGGAAGACAGCAGCGAGTCATGGTACGTGGCGAGGTGTCAGAGCGGGCACCTGTGACCAGCGGGGTCCCGCAGGGGTCAGTCCTAGGACCAGTGCTGTTTCTGGTATTTGTGAACGACATGACTGAAGGAATAGACTCTGAGGTGTCCCTGTTTGCAGATGACGTGAAGTTGATGAGAAGAATACACTCGATCGAAGACCAGGCAGAACTACAAAGGGATCTGGACAGGCTGCAGACCTGGTCCAGCAATTGGCTCCTGGAGTTCAATCCCACCAAGTGCAAAGTCATGAAGATTGGGGAAGGGCAAAGAAGGCCGCAGACGGAGTACAGTCTAGGGGGTCAGAGACTACAAACCTCACTCAAGGAAAAAGATCTTGGGGTGAGTATAACACCAGGCACATCTCCTGAAGCGCACATCAACCAAATAACTGCTGCAGCATATGGGCGCCTAGCAAACCTCAGAACAGCATTCCGACATCTTAATAAGGAATCGTTCAGGACCCTGTACACCGTATACGTTAGGCCCATATTGGAGTATGCGGCACCAGTTTGGAACCCACACCTAGCCAAGCACGTAAAGAAACTAGAGAAAGTGCAAAGGTTTGCAACAAGACTAGTCCCAGAGCTAAGAGGTATGTCCTACGAGGAGAGGTTAAGGGAAATCAACCTGACGACACTGGAGGACAGGAGAGATAGGGGGGACATGATAACGACATACAAAATACTGAGAGGAATTGACAAGGTGGACAAAGACAGGATGTTCCAGAGATTGGACACAGTAACAAGGGGACACAGTTGGAAGCTGAAGACACAGATGAATCACAGGGATGTTAGGAAGTATTTCTTCAGCCACAGAGTAGTCAGTAAGTGGAATAGTTTGGGAAGCGATGTAGTGGAGGCAGGATCCATACATAGCTTTAAGCAGAGGTATGATAAAGCTCACGGCTCAGGGAGAGTGACCTAGTAGCGATCAGTGAAGAGGCGGGGCCAGGAGCTCGGACTCGACCCCCGCAACCTCAACTAGGTGAGTGCAACTAGGTGAGTACACACACACACACACACACACACACACACACACACACACACACACACACACACACACACACGCACACACGCACACATGTGATAATGCTTTATTTACAGCTAGCAAAGTCAGGGTATTTCTCCAGAATGGTCTGTAATATACCACTGTGGATAAAATACTTTGCCATTTCTTGAACATTTCTGAGTGAGTTATTTCTAAATTCATTAATTTTATCGCACTCTAGTACATAATGACGCAGGGTGTGACTATAGTCCATCTGACAAAGTTTACATTTCGTTTGGTCTACATCTGGTGGTGGTGATTTAACTTGCCAAAGATACTTGTAACCCAGCCGGAGCCGGGCGGTAGTGACATCCAGGAGTCTGCAGGGAGGGAAGTGTGTGTTGACACCAAGACGTATCGAGCATTGGTGCCAAGTTGACTATGTACCCATGTGTGAAACTCAAGTTTGGCCATGATTAGAAGGTGCCCTCTTTCCAATGGCTGTATTGTTAGGCTAAGTACTTGTTAATTGTCTTATATCAAGTATGTCAAATTATTAAATAAATAAATAAATAAATAAATAAATATGTCTTAAAACAGGAGTTTCCTCTGGGCAAACACCTTGCACAGGTTGGTTGTCCGGTACTCAGCTGACGGGGAACCAGAGGCGCGTCCTTATAATTATAAGCTCTGGTATAGCTCATGTTCCCCCTTGGTATATATTGCTCATCTCACCCCCCTGGTACATATTGTTCATCTTTCCTCTAAGACCTGTAGAGGAGGGGGGATTACAGCTTCCCCTCCCCCTCTATAGGAGTTGATGTGGAGGCTAATTCCTCCACATCAACTCCATCTTCACCATCATTATTATGCAGTTGCAGAAAATTAAGAAGATGGGAAATGCCGTGTATAGCTTTCGTTGTTGATAAATAGTTAAAATTAGGAAATCTTTTACTAGGATAGGTAAGTTCCCGCTGGAACTTACTGATTAACGTTACTCAAGTTACCATAGATTCGGTGACGTGGGTTTTACGGCTGGATTGTCTTCTGTTACCGAAAGTAACTAATTGTAACATACTATAGTCAGTAGATGCAGTGATACATAATGGCGAGAAGATTTTTGGAGCGTGAATAGAAAACGGAGATAAACAAGACGCGAAACACCTGGGTATCTTCTGATGTTTCGCCCACCAGTGGCTTTTATCATGTCTGATAGAGCCCATGCTGGGCGAAACGTCCGACAAAACGTTTCCTAAACCTTACACGTCTTATTTCTACACATTTTCTGACACCAAACTTTTATTGTTACGCATGGTAGGTATTATGCATGATTTTTATTATGCATGCTATGTATTATACTTGGCAATCATTATGCGTTGTTACAGCCTCTCCATATTTAACCTTTGTTAATGTTTGTCACGTGATTGTCTACGTCAGTGTTTTAACGCTCATTTTAAACAGAGATTATTTTTATTATAAATTAAGTTAGGTTAGGCTAGGCTGAGTTAGGTTAGGTGAGGCTGGGTGTGAATTGAACATACCTAGCATGGGCCAGTAAGCCTACTGAAGTGTTTCTTCATTTTTGTGTTTTTAGGTTGGGTTAGGCTGGGCTAGGTTACATTAACTTCCGTAAGTCTATTGAAACGTAGCTGCATTAAAATGCACGTATGTAAATTCAGAAAGCAGCTACATTTCTGGCAAGACGATGCCTGCACGTCACCAGGAAACGTTCAACTATGCAGGCGTGTGTCTCTTGTGGTGCGAGACTGGACTGGAGAATGGTATGCGTTGTGGCACACAGCAGATGAGACTCGGTGTTTACCTGTATAAATGTTTCCTCTCTGATACACTTCTTGCTGTAGAATATCGACAAGTGTAGTACAAACTTTGGTAATAGATACCTACAAGTTGGTTTAGAAAAACACGTAAGTAAACACTGTACAACAGGCTTGGTGTCTAATCGACATGTGTCAAGAACAAAATGGTTAATTACTTACTTACTGTCCTAGTGTTTGCTTATTTGTTTTTCTGTAAACCATCGACAAGTGTATACGAGACATTTGTACAACGTTAGGAGATTTTCTTGTGGAAACGCTTTGCCAAACCATGGGCTTTCTGTCAAGTAGAGATAGAAACATACAGTAGCGTGAAGGATAGGTGTAAAGCGGGTGGGGTACACCTGACGCCTGTGTCCTGACGGACTGACATCAATTTGGCCAGAACTCGGTAGATTTTGAAAGTGTACATGTTGCGTACAAGAGCAGAGTAGTCTTGAAGAATCTTCAAGACTACGGTTCTCTTCACTAACTCCAAGGCTGAGGGACTGCTTACCTCGTCTTTTGTTCATAACTCTACATTCTTCACATTATGTCCTTGAATTTGTATTGATAAAGCCACTGGATGGCGAAATGTCTACTGTAAAGATACCCAGATGTTGCACGTTTCTAATTTTCATCAGATTCTCTTCCTTGATGATGAGCTTGGCACCTTACACTTCATCGAGTGGTCATGTCTGTGTTTGGGAATATCGCAGACATTATTAATGCTATTGGTATGGCTGACGTTGGTGGGGAGGATACACACCTTGCATGGGGGTGAGAGTAGTGGTGGGGTGTTTGTAGGGAGGATACACACGTTGAAGGGGGGTGAGAGTAGTGGTGGGACGTTCGTGGGGAGGGGGGAGAGTACACACCTTACATTTAATGGTGAGGTTAGCACACAACTCTGACCCCTTTCCTCCCCTCCGCTATCTGCCCCCGCTTTACGGAGAGAGAGAGAGAGAGAGAGAGAGAGAGAGAGAGAGAGAGAGAGAGAGGGTGAGAGAGAGAGAGAGAGAGAGAGAGAGAGAGAGAGAGAGAGAGAGAGAGAGAGAGAGAGAGAGAGAGAGAGAGAGAGAGAGAGAGAGGGTGAGAGTAGTGGTGGGAGGTGGACACTAAAAGAAAGTTAGCATCAGGTAGGGTAGGCTCCAAAACCTGGTGGTCCCTGGTCAAGGACAGACAAGGTTATCTGCCTGATGAACTTATTCCACCTCTAAATCGACAGGATGGGACCACCTCTACTAGTAGTCAAGAGAAGGCGGACCTCTTTGCTGAACACTTTGCTACCAAAATGCAAGTTCCTGATCCAGCAAGGGACCCTCCTTGGCTAGCTGCAAGAACTGTGTCAAAACTGTCAGTGGTGACAATAAGGCAGGAGGAGGTGCATTTCCTTCTTAAATCACTTGACCAAGAAAAGGCTGTGGGCCCAGACAAGTTGAGCCCAAGATTGTTGAGAAGATGTGCAGACCAGCTAGCAGCACCTCTAACTCGCATCTTTCAGCACTGCCTAGTACAGTGTAAATGGCCCTCCATGGAAAGAGGCAAATGTAGTCCCTGTTCACAAAAAGAAGAGCAGAACAGAAATCAGCAACTACAGACCAGTGTCACTCCTGTCAATCACTGGTAAGATCCTTGAGACAATAATCTCAAGACAAATGACAGATTTTTTTGACTACCACTCACTACTTTGTGATCGTCAATATGGCTTCAGGAAAGGTTACTCTGCTGCTGATCTGTTGTTAAACCTCTCCACTAAGTGGCACCAGTCACTGGATGAATCCAAAGTCAGCTGTGTGGTAGCACTGGACATTGCTGGCGCTTTCGACCGGGTGTGGCACCAGGGCCTCTTAGCAAAACTTCAAGCACTGGGAATTGCAGGCTCTACGCTATGTCTCCTCAGTGATTACCTTCATGGTAGATCTCTAAGTGTAGTCCTCAATGGAACGGAATCAGCAAGGCATCCTATTGGGCAAGCGTTCCACAAGGAAGTGTGCTGGGTCCACTGTTATGGAATGTCTACTTCAACGACCTTCTTCATCTCATCCCAGAATCACATGCATATGCAGACGACTGTACACTGACATTCACTTATCCAAGAGAAGAAATGCCAGGTGCTCTAAGCTACATCAATCACCAGCTGAGAGCTATATCAGCTTGGGGAAATAGATGGCAAGTAACATTTGCACCTGAGAAAACGCAAATGATGATCGTCTCTAGGCACCATGATGGTAATGCTGGTGCAGTAGTAAGGATGAATGGGACGATGTTGGCACCTGGAGAAGAAGTTGATATCCTTGGGGTGAAATTTGACTACAAACTAACCATGAAGAACCATGTTGTAAATCTTGCAAACAAGGCAGCCAGGAAGCTTACAGCACTTCGCCGTATCTCGCATCTGCTTGACAGTAGGGGTTGCAAGATCCTGTACGAGGCACAAGTACGCTCACACCTTGAGTATGCTCCACTTTCTTGGTTTGCCTGCCCCCCCCCCCCCTCTCATCTGCGACTGCTTGACAGAGTAGAGAACAGAGCAAGACGTCTCATCTCTCGCCTGGACCCATCCTGGATAGATCTGTCATTTCAGCAGAGCCTTCAACATAGGAGGGATGTGGGTGGCCTTACTGTTATGTACAAGGCCAATATTGTCAAAATACCACACTTGGATCCACTTCGAGGACAGCGTGAAACAAGCTTTTATGCCACAAGACGGGCAGAAAGCAGCAACTTCACTCTGGCTGTACCCTTCTCCAGAACATCACTCCATCTGAGATCATACATACCCAGGATGACTCGAGTATGGAACACATTCGTACAGCATAATGATGTCAACGAGATAACGTCAGTTGATCAAATGAAAATGCTGGCCCACAGATGGCTCCAACTTCATCCTGTTCCCTACTTGTATGTCTCATAACAATAAAAATGCTTTCAAATGAGCTGATGTAGGTAACAGCTCTTAGCTTGCCATTAAAGTTAGGAATCCTTAACCTGTAAATAGCTGTCAATAAAGCTAGGGATCCTTAACCTTGCCAAACCCCGTGTATAAAAAAAAAAAAGAGAGAGAGAGAGAGAGAGAGAGAGAGAGAGAGAGAGAGAGAGAGAGAGAGAGAGAGAGAGAGAGAGAGAGAATGAATCCAAAGCCACTGTCACTGCAGCTCTGCTGAAAGGAACATCACAATTTACACAATATCACTCCTTACGAAAGCAAGTGCCTCGGCGGATGGAGTATAACATCCCTGATGAAAAACAAGAATGCATTGAGTACACTTAAGAGATAACACAAAAAATGTAGGGGGCCCAAGACACTCATTACTCTACTGAAGTCTCCCAGATGATGTTTCATCCCTTGATGTAAGAAACTATCTTGTGTGATGGAATATGACATAAAAGACATCATCCCGTGTGATGGGTTTGTTACATCAGTGTCAGCCTGGGGCTGTGAGACTCAGTAGGACAACAAAGATATGTGACGGAAACAATAACTAACTCTTATTGACACATAACAGCTGTGAATGTATAATAGGGTAGCTGCACAATATTCATATTTCATGTTTGTTGAATAACAGAAAAAGACTTCTTGCTTCTTGCGTGCTTTCTGGGGGGGGGGGGTCAACGCCCCCGGTCCTAGGCCAGGCCTCCTGATACAGCAAAACCTGATCTTTCCTTTGACCTTTGATGAGTTTCGAGAATCTTACTACTCTCGGAGCCCGGCCATGGGCCAGACTCGTCTGGTGCTAGCCTGGTCAATCAGGCTGTTACCACTTGCCACACGCAGTCCAACGTACGAACCACAACCTGGCTGATCAGGAACTGACTTAAGGAACTTACAAAGTTCTCTCGTGAAGACAGCCAGTCTGTTGGTAACCTTCCTTATGTAGGGTGGGAGGTTGTTAAAGAGTCTTGGGCCCCCTACATTTTTTGTGTTATCTCTTAGTGTACTCAATGCATCCTTCCGCCCGCCAAGCCTCTTGCTTTCGTAAGCAGTGACTTTTTTGTTAAGATTTGAGACAAATCCCTCTTGCATTTTCCAGGTGTAAATTGTGATGTATCTTTCTCACCTACAGTTGGAGTAATGTAGATGAACTTACACGTACAGTCAAGGTTCTCGGCACATTTGTTAGGTCTGCAGTTTCGTTTCCCTTAAAAGTGGCTGTTGCTATACAGTAATATACCAATCTCGAGAGAACTAGCGACAGAGGACAGAGTGCACACATGTTGAATAACACAAACGCAGCAGTAAGCAACGGTTCGCTTAACGCAAGCACTATGACTTGATCAAGTTCTTGAGCGAAACCATGTCAAAATAAACACTTTCTTTTTCTTGAGTCGTCGGTACTCTTCCAGCCTGGGTCTTTGCTCTTCTCTCTTTGGCTTATTCACCACTTTCTATTTCTATCATTTTCCTCCGCATCTTCTTTTCCCACTTTCCCTACAGTATAACCCAAGTTATGTATAGAGGCAGGGTTGCAGGTACCGCCACCGGGGGGGAGAGGGGGAGGAAGGAGTGCTTAGAGAGGGGTGTGAAGAGAAGGGGAGCTGAGAGACGGGAGAGGGGAGAGTTAATGTTACTATACATGAAGGAGACACACAGGAACCGGTATTGAGAGTGAGAGGGAGGGATGCAAGATACAAAAAAAGAGTCATACTGGATGGAACAAGAGAAGAGAAAGTAGACAGTACATACTTTCCTGGTTGTAATTGTGCTTGTTTAGTTATGCTTACACTTTATAGTTGTACATGTACTTGGTTGTACATGTACTTAGTGGTTGTGCGCATTCTCCAGTTTTTGCAGGACAGATGTGGAGAATGTACAGAGAACTTCGCTGCTCATATACAGTACATGTAGTCAACCATTTTACTAATTGGAAACGCTTGTAGTTCCTCGAACTGTACTCCCTGGGACGTAGGCTAGAAAGATACATCATAATTTACACTTGGAAAATTCTGGAGCAATTGTTTCTCATCTGCACACCGTAATTACTATGTACATGAGCAAGAGGCTGGACAGTGCAAAATAGCTATAATGAAGAGGTGAGGCGTAATGAGTGCACTAAGAGACAATTCGATAAGTGTACGGAGACCAAGACTCTTCAACATCCTCCCATCGTATATAAATGTAATTATCAACATACCCTTGGTTGTCTTCAAGAGGTAACTTGATAAGTTCATCAGGTCAATCCCTGATCAGCCAGGCTGTGATGCCTACATTGGGCTGCATGCGGCTAGCGCCCACAACCTGGTTAACCAGGTAACCAACCAGGATGCCTTCTCTAGGATCGGTCCGCGTGGGGGGTGATAACCCCTGGAATTGACTACAAGTAGACTAGCTAGTAGACTACAGGTCGACTAGCTAGTAGAATACAGGTAGACTAGTACACCGTATCATCCTTTGCGGATGATACTAGGATCTGCATGAGGCTGTCATCTGCTGAGGACGCGGTTAACCTCCAAGAAGATATAAACAAAGTTTTCCAGTGGGCAACGGTAAACAATATGATGTTCAATGAGGACAAATTCCAACTACTCCGTTATGGAAAACTGGAGGAGATAATAACTAGAACAGAGTATACTACTGACTCCGGCCATACAATAGAGCGGAAAAATAATGTAAGGGATCTGGGAGTATTAATGTCTGAGGATCTCACTTTCAAGGATCACAACAGTGCCACGATCGCACGTGCAAAGAAAATGATAGGATGGATAATGAGAACTTTCAAAACGAGAGATGCCAAGCCCATGATGATCCTTTTCAAATCACTTGTTCTCTCTAGGCTGGAATACTGCTGTACATTAACATCTCCATTCAAAGCAGGTGAAATCGCAGATCTAGAGAGTGTACAGAGATCCTTTACTGCACGTATAAGTTCTGTCAAGCACCTTAACTACTGGGAACGCTTGGAAGCACTTGACTTGTACTCGTTGGAACGCAGGAGGGAGAGATATATCATAATCTACACTTGGAAAATCTTGGAAGGAATGGTCCCAAATCTGCACACAGAAATCACTCCCTACGAAAGTAAAAGACTGGGCAGGCGATGCAAAATGCCCCCAATAAAAAGTAGGGGCGCCATTGGTACACTAAGAGAAAACACCATAAGTGTCCGGGGCCCAAAACTGTTCAACAGCCTCCCATCAAGCATTAGGGGAATTGCCAATAAACCCCTGGCTGCCTTCAAGAGAGAGCTGGACAGATACCTAAAGTCAGTGCCGGATCAGCCGGGCTGTGGCTCGTACGTCGGACTGCGTGCGGCCAGCAGTAACAGCCTGGTTGATCAGGCCCTGATCCATCGGGAGGCCTGGTCATGGACCATGCCGCGGGGGCGTTGATCCCCGGAATAACCTCCAGGTAGACTACAGGTAGACTAGCTAGTAGGCCTCAGGTAGACTATTTGCACTGGCAGAGGATATTAAATTCAGAGTTCCTGGCCTTGCCTCTTGTATCGACAGACTACTGCTTCCTGACCTCCACTGGACTGGTCATAGCTACTCTTGAAGCTGTGTAAGGTGTTGGCCTCCACCTCTTCATGTAGTGTGCTCTGTTTACCAACCTAAACCTGAAAAAGTACTAATTGATATCTGTCGTTTTAGCTGCAGTGTATATGCTGCATCATTGTACTTACATTTCAAGCATCCTGTCCCTCTCCACTCTGTCTAATCCTCTTGAGTATTTTGTATGTCATGGCCATGTCTTCCCAGCTTATTCCGTTTTCTAGTGATCAGGTTCCCTCAGTTTACTAATATAGTGCTTCACCATTATATAATAATAATAACTTGATTTTTTTCTGTTTTCTGTGTATGTTTGACCCCTCATGAAAGGTTCCTTGATGTTGATGAGGGGCTCTTGATCTAGGGAATTGGATCAGTGCTCCAGTTTCCTAAATTGAGCCTGAATACCTTCCAACTCCCCTACATGAGCTGTATAATCCTACGGGTTTAGCGCTCCTCTTGATTATAATTAATAATGTATATGTTTGATCATTGAGTGGTTCCATGCTGGGCGCCACATGTACCAGAGAGAGAGAACACGCAGAATGAGGGGGACAGTAAGGGGAGAGAGAGAGAGAGAGAGAGAGGAGTGTGTGACGAGAACCATCAGTAACGCCTGGCCCACCCTCCAGCATTTGCATATTCTTAACGACCGGCACAGAGTCATGGACAACCATTTGTCTCTGTTGGGGGTTGTTAGAGGGGAAGCCCAGAACATGACTCTGAAACCTCGGGTGTCAATGCTACACGGCATATATACACCGCTGAGGTGTATTTCTCTTAGTGTATATACACTAGGAGCTTAATCTTTATATTAGATATGAAAGTATTCTTGACTGGTGGCGAACAGGTGATATGCAACCTTAATGACACTGAGTATTCAATAGGCTTTAGCCCAATTAGTTAATGTAACATGACTTATTCTTCACCTCACCGCTACTCGCTATTTATTTGCTCTTTCTCTCACTGGAAGACAAACTAAATGCTGATATAGTTTACATTGGTTTTGCAAAAGCCTTCGACATATGCGACCACAATGTAATAACGCACAAAATGCGCGCAAAAGGAAGAACTGGTGAAGTGGGGCAGATGTATATTTAGCTTCTTAGCAAATAAAGCCCCAGAGAGTAGTGGTAAACAGAGTACAGTCAGACGCACAGTGAAAATCTCTGTTCCTCAAGGCACAGTACTCGTCCCACTTACATCTCTTATCTCCGTAACAACCTTTGCTGATGACGTCCCATATCCATCCTGGGGAGAGTAGCGCAAGAACATATGAATTTACAAAACGCCTAGGAACTATGTTTTGAAAGAGTTAACCGGAGTACATCTAGATTTATATGTACAATTGTCTTACCTGTTACAAGCAAATTCAGGATATTTGCTTAATATGTCTGGTATCTTGTTTTTATTAGTAGGATACCATGACATATTACTGGTATCTTATTTTCATTAGTAGGATACCTTGACATATCACCTAGGTTATATTTAATCTCTGCATTTCACAATAAGTGGACCACATGCTTTGCATTTAGTTTGATCATCTGTGCATCTGCCAAACTACCAAAATTACTTGTAACCAAGCATAAGCCTGGTTACAACATCAGTTAATCTGATCACATTGCAAGTTACTCCAAAGTTACTGCCAATCATATGGACTCACAACAACTGCACAATCCAGGATAGCATGGGTTTGGAGCAGGTTGCTCCAGGGGTGTCAGGAGCACGTAAGTGCCAAGATGATAGTTACTTGGATAATTGGCAGTAGTTGTCTCAGTGTCATTAGAGAGGTAATTGATGGTTCTTGTGTTAGGAAATGGCAGCCAGTTATCACAGCATCATTAGAGAGAGAGAGAGAGAGAGAGAGAGAGAGAGAGAGAGAGAGAGATAAAGTAAACCGTTCAGATGTGAGGATGCCTGACACGGTGAGCAACCCACAACAGGTCTGTTGAACCACCAGGTTGTGATGGATATGTGGGTCAGTGGACCGCCAGTAACACCAGCCTGGTTGACCAGGCAAGCACTAGACAAGCCTAGCTCAGGCTGGGCTCCTGGAGTAGAAAAACTCTAAAAACTCATAAAAGGTATAAAGGTAAGCCAAAACAGATCTGTTGAACAGCTCCTGGATGCCAAACTAGTGATGCTACTCGTTAAGCCACTTGTTATCTAGACTGGAATACTGCTGTATATTGACATTACATTTTAAGTAATGAGAAATCGCAGATCTGGAGCATGTACAAAGAATGTTCATTTGAAACGTAGGCGAGAAAGATGTAACATAATTTACACCTGGAAAAAGTCTGGAAGAATTGGTCCCGAATCTTCACACTGAAATCTCTCCCTACGAAAGAAAAAGTCTTGCCAGACGATGCAAAATATCCCCAGTGAGAGCAGGGTTGCCATGAGTTAATCAAGAGATAACTCATTAAATGTAAAGGAACCAAGACTTTTTAAGCCCCTCCCTGGCCTTTTTCAATAGGAGACTTGGTGCGTTCTTCATACCAGTTTTAGATCAGCTTGACTGTATATTGCTGACGTTCCAAGGAGTATAGATTGAGGGACTTCAAACATTCCCAGTAATTTAGGTGCTTCACTGAATCTGTGCGGACAGTGAAGGTTCTCTGTACATTCTCCAGGTCTGCAGTTTCACTGTTAGAGTACAACAGTACTGTATATATTATATTATAGTCAAAAAGAAGCGCTAAGCCACAAGGGCTATACAGCACAACAGTACTGTAGCCTAAGGGAAAACAAATGACTTGAAGAGTATCATCATTGACTTGGTGTCCCTTATTTTGAAGGTTCTACTTATCTAGTCTATCATTTTCTTTGTGGTTGTGACAGTGACACTGTTGTGATCTTTGAAGGTGACATCTTTTGACATAATCACTCCCAGATCTTAAGCTTTCTTGAGTAATTAGAGTTTTTGTTGCATACTCGGTTCGAGTCTTAATTTCCTCAGTGTTTCCATAACGGAGTAACTGAAACGTGTCTTCGTTGAACATCATATTGCTGACGCAAGATCTAAAAAAAAATAATATCATAGTTATCGATAAATAACTGCTTCATTAAAGATAAAAAGATAAAGAAAAAAGATTTATTTCAGCCTGATAATATGTACAGAGGTGGTAACATTTTTTGTGCACGCAGAAAATCCACCAAAAAATTCATATTAGTTTTCTTGTGCAGTCTTCCACTGCACACTCAACACAGTGCCATGCAAGATTCTCTTTGTTGTTGTTCGTATGTTGGACTACGTGCGGCCTACAGTAACAGACTGGTTGATCAGGCCCTGGTTCACCGGGAGGCCTGGTCGTGGACTGGGTCGTGGGGGGCGTTGATTCCCGGAATACCCTCCAGATCCATGGAATTCCAGGACTTAACTGCTGACGTGTACTTGACTAACTGCTTCTCAGTCCTACACTATCATACATTCCACTGAGCCAGCTGGTATACTGTTGTTACCACCACCACTGAGCCAGCTGGTATACTGTTATCACCACCACTGAGCCAGCTGGTATACTGTTACCACCACCACCACTGAGCCAGCTGGTATACTGTTACCACCACCACCACTGAGCCAGCTGGTATACTGTTACCACCACCACCACTGAGCCAGCTGGTATACTGTTACCACCACCACCACTGAGCCAGCTGGTATACTGTTGTTACCACCACCACTGAGCCAGCTGGTATACTGTTATCACCACCACTGAGCCAGCTGGTATACGTTACCACCACCACCACTGAGCCAGCTGGTATACTGTTATCACCACCACTGAGCCAGCTGGTATACTGTTACCACCACCACCACTGAGCCAGCTGGTATACTGTTACCACCACCACCACTGAGCCAGCTGGTATACTGTTACCACCACCACCACTGAGCCAGCTGGTATACTGTTACCACCACCACCACTGAGCCAGCTGGTATACTGTTGTTACCACCACCACTGAGCCAGCTGGTATACTGTTGTTACCCTCCACCACTGAGCCAGCTGGTATACTGTTGTTACCCTCCACCACTGAGCCAGCTGGTATACTGTTACCACCATCACTAGGCCAGCTGGTATACTGTTGTTACCACCACCAGTGAGCCAGCTGGTATACTGTTGTCAACACCACCACTGAGCCAGCTGGTGTACTGTTGTCACCACCATCACTAGGCTGGTGTACTGTTGTCACCACCCCGTGGCCTGGTGGCTAAAGCTCTCGTCTCACACGGTGAGGTGTCCGGGTTCGATTCCCAGCGAGGGTAGAAACATTGAGAGTGTTCCTTACACCGGTTATCTATGTTCACCCATCAGTAAAATGTGTACCTGGGTGTTAGTGGACTGGTGTGGGTCGCATCCTGGGACAAAACTGACCTAATTTGCGGGAAATGCTCAGCATAACAAGCGGCTTTCTATATAGTAGTATGTCACTGATGTCAGCTGGACTGTATACCTTGTGCATGTACTTGTAGCAATAAAGATATTATATCAGCACTGAGCCAGCTGGTATACTGCTGTCACTACCAGCACTGAGCCAGCTGGTATACTGCTGTCACTACCAGCACTGAGCCAGCTGGTATACTGCTGTCACCACCAGCACTGAGCCAGCTGGTATACTGCTGTCACTACCAGCACTGAGCCAGCTGGTATACTGCTGTCACCACCAGCACTGAGCCAGCTGGTATACTGCTGTCACTACCAGCACTGAGCCAGCTGGTATACTGCTGTCACCACCAGCACTGAGCCAACTGGTATACTGTTGTCACCACCAGCACGGAGCCAGCTGGTATACTGTTGTTACCACCAGCACTGAGCCAGCTGGTATACTGTTGTCACACCAGAACGGAGCCAGCTGGTATACTGTTGTCACCACCAGCACTGAGCCAGCTTGTATATTGTTGTCACCACCAGCACTGAGCCAGCTGGTATACTGTTGTTATTACCACTACTGAACCAGCTGGTATACTGTTGTCACCACCACAACTGAGCCAGGTGGTATAGTTGTCACCATCACCACTGAGCCAGGTGGTATACTGTTGTCACCCCCACCACTGAGCCAGTCACCACACTGAGGCAGTGATGGTGTGTCAGTCACCACACTGAGGCAGCGATAGTGTGTGTCAGTCACCACAATGAGGCAGTGATGGTGAGTCAGTCACCACACTGAGGCAGTGATAGTGTGTGTCAGTCACCACACTGAGGCAGCGATAGTGTGTGTCAGTCACCACAATGAGGCAGTGATGGTGAGTCAGTCACCACACTGAGGCAGCGATAGTGTGTGTCAGTCACCACACTGAGGCAGCGATAGTGTGTGTCAGTCACCACAATGAGGCAGTGATGGTGAGTCAGTCACCACACTGAGGCAGTGATAGTGTGTCAGTCACCACACTGAGGCAGTGATGGTGAGTCAGTCACCACACTGAGGCAGTGATAGTATGTGTCAGTCACCACACTGAGGCAGTGATAGTGTGTGTCAGTCACCACACTGAGGCAGTGATAGTGTGTGTCAGTCACCACAATGAGGCATTGATGGTGAGTCAGTCACCACACTGAGGCAGTGATAGTGTGTGTCAGTCACCATACTGAGGCAGTGATGGTGTGTCAGTCACCACACTGAGGCAGTGATAGTGTGTGTCAGTCACCACAATGAGACAGTGATGGTGAGTCAGTCACCACACTGAGGCAGTGATGATGTGTGTCAGTCACCACACTGAAGCAGTGATAGTGTGTGTCAGTCACCACACTGAGGCAGTGATTGTGTGTGTCAGTCACCACACTGAGGCAGTGATAGTGTGTGTCAGTCACCACAATGAGGCAGTGATGGTGTGTCAGTCACCACACTGAGGCAGTGATAGTATGTGTCAGACATGCACTATCACTGAGACAGTGATAGTGTATGTCAGTCACCACAGTGAGGCAGTGATGGTGTGAGTCAGTCACCACACTGAGGCAGTGATGGTGTGTGTCAGTCATCACTCAGAGGCAGTGATGGTGTCAGTCACCACACTGAGGCAGTGATGGTGTCTTTCATCACTGAGGCAGTGATGGTGTGTGTCAGTCACCACACTGAGGCAGTGATGGTGTGTGTCAGTCATCGCACTGAGGCAGTGATGGTGTCAGTCACCACACTGAGGCAGTGATGGTGTGTGTCAGTCATCACTCAGAGGCAGTGATGGTGTCAGTCACCACACTGAGGCAGTGATGGTGTCTTTCATCACTGAGGCAGTGATGGTGTGTGTCAATCACCACACTGAGGCAGTGATGGTGTGTGTCAGTCACCACACTGAAGCAGTGATGGTGTCTTTCATCACTGAGGCAGTGATGGTGTCAGTCACCACACTGAAGCAGTGATGGTGTCTTTCATCACTGAGGCAGTGATGGTGTGTGTCAGTCACCACACTGAGGCAGTGATGATGTCCCCTCCCATTACGGGACACTGTGTTATCTCTCCTGTTATTTACATTCCCCATACCATCCCCAGGGAGGCAGAAGCAACTCCTCTCCTTCCTCTCTTTGTTCTATACTTGTGTGTTGTGTATGTGTGCCGTGAGTCAGCAACAAGAACAGTAGTACATCAGGGACCCCAGTCGATGTAAGTCACCCTATAGACTTTATTGACTTATTCTGTTTTAAATCTACACAGACTGCTTTTCATATCGCCCAGACTTTACTTGGAGTCACTTCCGGAGGTCACCGCCCCCTCGACCCGGTCCCAGACCAGGTCCTCCTGGTTGCTGACATGATCGATCATGCTGTTTGTGCCCTTCGCCCGCGTGTGCACCTCAACCCGGCTGTCAGTGGTACTGTGTATGTGTAGTATACCTAGTTAAACCGTTACAAACCGTTACGTGACACTGCTATTGGTGATCCCCCTTAAGCATGAAGGGAGGATGTTGAAAAGTCGTGGTCCCTTTACACTTATTAAGTTCTCTCTCCATCTACTCATCGCTTTCCTACTTTTCATAAGAGGTATCATGCACCGTCTGCCAAGCCTTTAGTGTTCATATGTAGTTATTTTGGTGTGCAGGTTTGGGACGGATCCCTCCAGTATGTTCCAGGTGTAGAGTATGATGCATCTTTCTTACCTACGTTCTTAGGAGTACAGTTCTATGGACTTTATGATTCTCTTTGGTTGCATATATTTTTCCTGGCTCTCCCTGGTTGTATATCATTACCCTCCCTCAGTCCTCACCTCTCAGCTGTCTTCAAGAACTTAACAAGTTTCTTCTTATATTTTTTATCCCCTTCTCCTTCGCATACCTCCATTTCTAACCTTCTTTTCAGTTCCTTACCTGTGATCATACCTGTAGCTTACCTGTAGTTGCGTCCTTTCATTAGTCCTTGATCAGCCAAGCTGTGATACTGCAGGGAGGGTGTGCCCCAGAGTGTGGGTGTGGCTCAGGGTGTGATGGGAGGGAGATGGGGAGAATAGAGGGGTTGGAGCATGAAGAGATGGAGAGAAGAGTGCATGGGTAGGGAAGGGAAAGAGGGAGAGGTAAGAAGAGTATAAGGAAGATTTTAGATTTTGTCGCTGAAGTTTCTAGTTGATTGTGGACCTAATATCGATCTTGTGTAGGGTAGCACAAGAGCCAATGGGTACAAAAAGGCCAAGGAACTAGGCCCCAAAAGGGTTAACAGGTATGCATCTGGATTTATATCTACAGTTCACTTATCTGTTGCAAGCAAATTTAAGATATTTGCTTAATATGTCTGGTATCTTATTTTCATTAATAAGATATCTTGACATATCACATTTGTTATTATACTGTCTCTATATTTCTCAGTAAGTGGACAGTCAAACATATAGTGTTCAAGAAAGTGACCATAAGGCTAGCCACATACTTTGCATTTACGTAGTCTGATCATCATCTGTGTGTCTGCCAAACTGCCAGAAGTACTTGTAACCAAGCCTAAACTTGGCTACATCACTAAGTCTGGAAATAAATGGTATAAAATACCGACACAATGGAAATATAAATACATATGCAGTATAATGTGATCCTTTATTGACAACGTTTCACCCACACAGTGGGCTTTTTCAAGTCACACACAGATCTACCTGGGGTGGAAGGTACGGGAGTATTTATAGTCATGTTCAGAATGTTGAGGTCAGGTGGAGAATGCTGCATCTGATGATCTACCGGGTGGGGTTATAGAGTCTTGGGTAGCTTGGCAGGGGTATTGGACAAGTTGTGAGTAGACCTTATGCAGTGTTCTATGTTCTTATGTGGGATAGCGATGAAGAAGTTTCTTGGCGAGTGGTTCAGCTATGTTATAGAAGCCGTTGTTCTGGTTGAAATTGTTGGTTATAGAGATAAGCGATGATTCCAGGATTCTTCGGTATTGAGTGTTGTCTTCTGTGGCGATAAGTCTTGAGTTTCTGTAGTTAATTAAATGGTTGTGTGAATTGCGATGTTGTACACAGGCATTCCTTGTATCGTCAGTCCTGCTTGCATATTGGTGTTCTGAAATACGTGTTTGGAGGTCTCTTGATGTTTCGCCCACATATAATTTGTTGCAGTCATTACAAGGGATTATGTATACCCCTGCAGAGGATGGAGGCTTGTCCTGTCTACTACTGGTGATGTCCTTGATGGTCGTGGTTGTGGAGGTAGATACTTGGAATGATGTATTGGAAAAGATGTTGGAAACATGTTTGGCAATGGAGTTGGTGGGGAGGACTATGTATCTCTTCTCGGCAGTATCTTCTCTGGGTGTGTTGAAGATGTTTAATGCCCGCCGTCTGCAGTCTCTGATGAAGTGACGAGGATAGTGGAGTTTAGAAAATACTTGTTCAATTATAATGCATTCTTCCTCAAGGAACTCATTGCTGCAGATTCTCCTCATAACTCCTAAACGCTTTAACGTTCAAGCTCTCCAAGACAAGTTCAACCAGGTCGAGCCTTCAATCCAGTTCACACTTGAAGAAGGAGTCGACAACACTCTTCCTTTCCTTGATGTTCTGCTCTGCAAAGCTGACCACGAACTTCCTTTTAAAGTCTATCGAAAACCCACCAACCAAAACGATCATCTCCACTTCTTCTCTCACCACGACACCAAAACCAAACGTGGTGTAATTATAGGCTTCTTCCTGCGTGCACTCAGAATCTGCAGCAATGAGTTCCTTGAGGAAGAATGCACTATAATTGAACAAGTATTTTCTAAACTCCACTATCCTCGTCACTTCATCAGAGACTGCAGACGGCGGGCATTAAACATCTTCAACACACCCAGAGAAGACACTGCCGAGAAGAGATACATAGTCCTCCCCACCAACTCCATTGCCAAACATGTTTCCAACATCTTTTCCAATACATCATTCCAAGTATCTACCTCCACAACTACGACCATCGAGGACATCACCAGTAGTAGACAGGACAAGCCTCCATCCTCTGCAGGGGTATACATAATCCCTTGTAATAACTGCAACAAATTATGTGTGGGCGAAACATCAAGAGACCTCCAAACACGTATTTCAGAACACCAATATGCAAGCAGGACTGACGATACAAGGAATGCCTGTGTACAACATCGCAATTCACACAACCATTTAATTAACTACAGAAACTCAAGACTTATAGCCACAGAAGACAACACTCAATACCGAAGAATCCTGGAATCATCGCTTATCTCTATAACCAACAATTTCAACCAGAACAACGGCTTCTATAACATAGCTGAACCACTCGCCAAGAAACTTCTTCATCGCTATCCCACATAAGAACATAGAACACTGCAGAAGGTCTACTCACAACTTGTCCAATACCCCTGCCAAGCTACCCAAGACTCTATAACCCCACCCGTTAGATCATCAGATGCAGCATTCTCCACCTGACCTCAACATTCTGAACATGACTATAAATACTCCCGTACCTTCCACCCCAGGTAGATCTGTGTGTGACTTGAAAAAGCCCACTGTGTGGGTGAAACGTTGTCAATAAAGGATCACATTATACTGCATATGTGTTTATATTTCCATCACTAAGTCTGTTCACATTGCAAGTTGTTCCATAAACGTACTTATTTACGTTCATGTTACAGTGAGTGATAGATCTACTCAGGCTTCTAACTCCTAATATTATTACTAATGCTGGACACAGGTATATCAAAGTTATATTCAACATTTTCCCCTCAGAGTGCCTTCTTTGGTTAATTTTGTCACCCTTATCATGAGGGAGTAATTCACTGTGTGATGGAATCCATAAGAATTGTACGATAGTTACCGTTTTTCTTTGAGGAAGGAATAGGGGAGGGAGGAGAACGTGGGGAAGAGAGGGGGAGAAAGGGAGATGGGAGGGGAGAATGATAGAAGGGAAGGGAGAGTGTGAGGAAAAGGAGAGTGTGGTAACGGAGGGAGTGGGGGGAAGGAGGGGAGTGTGGGGAAGGAAGGGGGTTTTGGGGGAGGGGAGAGCGTGGGGAAGTGGGGGGATAAGAAAGTATGGAGGAGGGAGAGGACGATTATGTGGGAGAGAGGGATTGATAGAGCATAGGTAAGGGAGGGAGGTGGGGAAAGTGGGGGGAGGGAGGGAAGTGGAGAGAGAGAGAGAGAGTGGGAGGAGGGGAGAGGGAGGGTGGTGGGTTGGCAGGTCGTGAATTAGAGAGTAGATAACCTCGGGATTGCTTTTTAGGAAGATTAGGAGGTAGAGGTCAGGAGGTTGAGGTGGAGGTCGCGGGTGAGGTCACAGCTACTGATGGTGATGATACATCTTTTCTTCATTCACTATATTGCACGTCTCCCACTCTTCTAACTTCTCTTGTTGTCTCTGGCTTGTAACAAAAAAATATGGAATTTTTTCTTACCTTTTTTTTATACGTTATTATTCCACCAATCATCTCTCTTCGTGCACCGACTTAACCTCATTGTACTAGTTTCTTAGGATGTTTGGCTAAAGAAAAAGGCCTGAAGTCTGAGAGAGTGACAATGGTTGTGGGATAAACAAGAAAGAAGACAGAGGTAAGCAAGATTAAGTGGCAGGTTGGATTTTAAAAGAATGGTTTTTGTCACATATTGACGAGTATGTTAATTAGTATTGTTACTAAAACCTCTGAGGTACCAACAGCACATAGAAACCTAAAAAAAACACTTGTTTGACACGTGACACGTGCCTGCTGGATGTTCTGCCATCTACCTACCTTTACCTTTCATGAGTTCCGAGAGCTTTTCTAGTCCTGGAACCCGGTCATGGGCCAGGCTCGTCTGGTGCTTGCCTGGTAAACCTGGCTCCTCTCCATGTACATCTTCACATGCTCGAGTGGAAAATATGCATGGGATTGGGTGATAGTTATCACAGTGTCTTGGATCGAAGCATGACTGACGAATCTGGAGCAGTTTTAAAAATGGGGTAAAAACAGAATGGGGATCAGTCATAGTGACTTTAAGCAAGGATCAGTTTTGGACTCCTTAATGAGGTTGACGTGGAAATTAAGAAAACAGGCGTAAATTTACTGACAAATCTATATTATAGATATTGTATTAAAGGTAATCATTTGTGATTACCTAGGCCAGCGGGTACTGAAGTGTTTGCCAGCACCAGGTCAGTCAGGTGGCAGGGGTAAAGGTCACACAGAATTTTACGATTAGATATGTATCTAAAAGGCGGGGCCAGGGGCTATGAAATGACTCCTGCAAACACAACTGGGTCACTACACATGAGTATATAAATATACAGATACAAACGGGGCCAGGAGGTGGAGTTCTAATCCTCCAGGCACTGTTGTTATAAATATACACGACAATGTGTGGGATTTCGAGCCTTGAGGCCAAGGTTGTGGTGAGCGAGAGACAAGATGAAAATCATTAGGCTTGTACAGCACGGTTACAACAGAGTGTGAGTATGTGGAGGTGGCTGCCTGCCGTATATCAGTGTATGTAGGAACTATGTTAGGTCAAGGTGTACTATGTGTTGTATATGATGGTAGTGATGAAGGAGGGAGGAGCAAGATGGCTGTTAACAGGTGGATGATGTCTCCTTCCCTCCCTCCCTACTGCTGCTGCTTTTACTGCTCCTGCGCAGGCATCCTCTGCGCTGCCTCCCTCCCACCACCACTATCACCATCACCTCCAACTCCTTTATTTATTTATTTATTTATTTATTAACAATTTGAGCACACATACAGAGGTACAAAAAATACAGATAAGAGCAGCATGCCAAAGCCACTTATACTATGCATAGCATTACGGGCTGGCTTAAAATTAACTTAGGATTAACTAAGCAATGATGAAATCAGTGATAAAACATTAATGTAAACATATTACTATAAAGGACAAGTGAGTATTACAAAGACAGGTCATATGGTTGCATGCATTGTTGTACATTCAGTCGTATGAAGTATTCTGTTAGGTAGTGTATTTAAAAAAATAATAAAGTTAGATTCGGTTTTAGGTTTAACATTTATGTGATATAATTGTGAGAAACATTTAAGATATACAATTTATAAGGTTCAGTTATTCAGTATTTATTTGGTTTTGGGTGAGTAAGTGATCTTTGAGAAGAGACTTGAATTTATAAACAGGTAGTGTTTCTTTTATATTTACAGGTAATGAATTCCAGATTTTAGGGCCTTTTATGTGCATTGAGTTTTTGCATAGTGTGAGATGGACACGAGGAACATCAAAGAGTGATCTGTGCCTTGTGTTATGGTCATGTGTTCTGTTGAGGTTGGCAAGGAGATGTTTGAGGGGAGGGTTAATATCAGAGTTAAGTGTTCTATGTATGTAAAAGGTGCAGTAATAAGTATGGATGTTTTGTATGGTGAGTAGGTTTAGTGTATTGAATATTGGTGGAGTGTGCTGCCTGTAGTGAGAATTTGTTATCATTCTAACTGCAGCCTTTTGTTGGGTAATTAGTGGTCTGAGATGGTTAATTGTTGTTGAGCCCCATGCACAAATTCCAATGGTGAGATAGGGGTAAATAAGAGAGTGATATAGGGCCAGGAGGGCTGACTGTGGAACATAGTACCGTATCTTCGATAGTATGCCTACAGTCTTGGAAATTTTCTTAGAAATTTGTTGTATATGTGTATGAAATTTGAGTCTATTATCAAGGTGGATTCCTAAGAATTTTCCCTCTGTTAGCTTTGTGATAGGTGATCCGTTTATCATTATGTTAAGAGGGACATCTGTAGCTCTGTTAACCAAACTGAATGAAGTAGGTTTTGTCAATGTTTAGTGTAAGTTTGTTAGTCCTCATCCAGGTAGATATTTTTTGTAATTCGGTATTTACAGTATTGGCTAGCGTGACTGGGCTCGGGTGAGAGAAGACGTATGTAGTGTCATCTGCAAATAGTGTGGGTTTGAGTAATTGCGAAGCATTTGGAAGGTCATTTATGTATAGGAGAAAGAGAAGAGGGCCAAGGACACTTCCCTGTGGGACACCAACTGTAATTGGTTGCGCAGAAGAGTTTGCCCCATTTGCGTACACATATTGGCTTCTGTTGCTGAGGTATGACTTGAAGTAGTTGAGGGAGTGCCCTCTTATACCATAGTGTGACAATTTTACGTGGAGCAAGTCATGGTCAACTGTATCAAAAGCTTTACGTAAGTCAATGAAGATCCCCAGTGGGACTTCTTTTTTCTCTATTGCAGTGTATATATGTTCTAGCATGTGTATAATAGCATCATTAGTATTTTTATTAGGCCTGAATCCAAATTGGCAGGGGTTGAGTATGTTTTGGGAGATAAGGTAGGAGTAGATTCGTTTATGAATTAATTTTTCGAAGATTTTTGAGAGAGGGTGTAAGTTGGATATTGGCCTATAGTTATTCAACTCTGTTTGGTCTCCTCCTTTGTGGATCGGGGTGACCCTTGCTATTTTGAGTACTGTAGGGAAGGTGGAGGATTCAATGGATTTGTTAAAGAGTGTTGCAATGATTGGTGATAGCACTTGTGACACTTTTTTGTATATAAAGGGTGGTAAGGTATTTAAATCTCCTGCCTTGTTTTTTAGTGCGTTGATAATAAGGGAGACTTCGTATGGGTTAGTCGGAGCTAGGAACAGTGTGTTCGGGTAGTTGCCAGTGAGGTAGTCATTTGGTGGGGTATCTGAGCTTGGGATTTTATTGGCAAGGTTTTGTCCTATAGTGGAGAAGAAATCATTGAGTCTGTTTGCTGTTTCTGTTGGTGGGAGTTGGGGTTCATCTGATTTTGCTAATTTTATTTCGCTATTTCGTGATATCTTTTTTGTTCCCAGAATTTCTGATAGGGTTTTCCAGGTCTTTTTTATATCACCTCGTAAGTTGGATAATCTGTTCTCATAATACAATTTTTTTGCCCTTCTTATCAGGCTGGTTAGGATTGACGAGTAACGTTTTGTTTGGTCTCTGGTTATGTGACCCATTCTGTACTGTTTTTCATATTTTTTTTTTATATTTTATTTAGAACAATACAATACAAGAGATAGATAAAGACAAAAACAGGTCTTACACAGAATAAATCATTAACAACCACACAAACATGAACTTGAGATAACACAAATATCCCTCCTCACCCATACATGAAAACCCCTACACCTATGATAACCAATAAACGACTAATTCCAATTGCATTGTTATATGATTAACAAAACACACCATAATATGCATATATTGTCACTTTGTAAATTATAAAGTAGGACACCTTACACGTTAAATACAATTAACGTAATGTATTGAGAATAAGGTAAAAACAATATGTTCATCAAACACAGAATATATTAATAAACAAGGATCCAACACACTGACACCTCTACAAGCATCTAAAACATGCATATGAATAACATACATAGAACAATGTCCCACTGCAAAATCAAACACATATATTGAGTATACTCGTCACAAACCATGAATACACATCATACGCCCAAGTTCATACACATTCACCCGCTACATACAGGAGGCGACCCCGTTTCCACCCCTGACAGCCCATCAACATAACACATTGTACCATCCCTACCCTGCCCCACCCACCTAAGTTACAAATTTAATAAAACCTCTAATGTAAGGTCTCTATATCCCTCAGAGAAATCCCGCTCCCACCTCCTCCCATAAAGTTCTCTATTACGGCACAACGTTTTATAAAACGTAACAGCCAATACCCTCCTCTTCACCTCACTTACCCCTTTCCCCCTCATTCCCCACATAATGTAGACATAATCTACCATAATGTACCCCACAGCCCTAATAATACTTTCATCCATACCCCCACATCAAGACTCAATGCCCGCAGAACAGAGAAGTATTGACCACTTATCTTATGCAACACCCTGCTCAACCAACCCCTGACGCTCCCCAACCCCTCACAAAAATACACTACATGGAATGCAGAATCCTCCCCGCCACATATTCCACATACCCCCCCCTTCAACCACCCGTCTAGCTCGTAAGACCACTCCCGATGGTAAAATCCCATGCAAAAACCGATACATCACCTCACGTCCACGGGGTTGTAACCTTAACCTACCAAACCTTCTCCATATACATCCCCAGTCATACATGGGGAAAATCCCCTCCACCGGAGCCACAACCCTTTCCGCCGACATCCTACACAGCCTACTTATTTTTACCTTACCCAGATCCCTAACCATCACCACTGCCCTCAAAATAGTTTCACACTCCCTCAACTCTGTCCCAGAAAACATGCGTTTCAATTTATTGTGTACCTTAACCAACCCCCCCCCCCACTCACACCCTCCCTCATCACCTCCCTTTTAATGAAGATACATTTGACCCTCCTCTTTAAGTTCATTAAACCCAACCCCCCCTGATGCACAGGTAACATTACTACATCCCTTCTAAGCCAATCACAACCTGAACCCCACAAAAATTTAAAAACCCCTCTAAGTATAGTTGCAATTGCCGACCCCGTTAAAGGGAACACGACAGCCACATGCCAAACCTTGCTATACAATAAAACATTAATTACAATGGCATGCTGCACAAGGGTCAAATGATAAGGCCGCAATGCTCCCAATCGACCCAGTATCCTTTCTACCAACCTGACCGAATTATTAACACGTGCAACCTCAAGATCATCTGCATAGATTAGACCACAAATTTTTAATGACATCACCCGCTTCTTTACGACTGCACTACCCCACTCGACCCTCTCCCCCCAAGTTCCTAACCCCATAACCATGGACTTCTCCGAATTTACCCTCATACCAGTTGCACATGCAAACGTGTCGACCACTCCATCTAAGGCATTTATGGACATCCCCTCTCTAACCAATACAGTGGTATCATCTACATACCCTATGAGAACAGGCCAAATGCCCCCAGTACCCCCCCAACCCCTTCACTAACGCCCATATGGCGCTCCACCATTCTATAAAAGGGGTCCTGTATGCATGCAAATAAAAGCTGTGACATAGGACACCCCTGTCTAAGACCTCTGCCCATTACAATCCTCCCCCCTAATCTTCCATTAATCTGTACTCTCACCATTGCCCCTCTATATAACGCCTCTACCCATCCCACTATTTCTTCCCCATAGCCCTGTTTCCTAAGGATAGCTCTCAACGCCTCTCGCTCCACCCTATCATAAGCTCCTTGCCAGTCTAGTGCAACCAACCCCCCCCTTCCCCCCCCTTCCCCCCCCCTTTTTCTTCCACGAAATCCCTTAAAAAACCATGTCCCACACCCCCATAGTCCTACCTGGCAACCCAAACTGGGTTTCCGATACAACCCTCCCTACAACACACTTGATCCTATTTCCTAAAATGTTTGCAAATAACTTATAATCCGCGCATAACAACGATATTGTTCTATAGTCCCTGAGCGAACGCTGTTCCTTACCCTTCGGTACCAAAACAACTACAGCTGTTGCCTGTCTTTCACCCAACCTTCCCCTTACCTTCATCAAGTTCAGTAACCTCACCAAAAAACCTTTTATTAACTCCCAATGCTGTTGATAAAACTCTGCCGGCAGTCCATCGATTCCCGGTGCTTTGCCCTTTCGCATGGCACTCAAAGCTCTCCATATTTCCCCCTCACTTATGTCCCCCCCCCAAAGCTTCCCTATCACTGTGTCCTAACCTACATGGCACACTTCCACACACCCTCTCTAAATCCCCTAATCCTACCCCCTTCCTCCCGCCAATACTTTTCATACCACTTATCCGCAAACAACCCCATCCCATCCGTAGTGTGGATAACCTGACCCGCCCTATACCCTCCCACCGACTCAAGAACCTCCAAACATGGAATAGCTGTTGCCTGCTGACGTTGTTTTTGTCTGCGCAACACACACGAAGACGGCCTATCTCCCCATAACACCTCCTCCACCCCCACCATTACTCTCACCGCTTGGAACCGCTCGTCCTGAATTTCCCGCAACCGCTCTTTAAGTATCATAATGTTGTCCATCGGATAGACACCCTCTACTGTCCCTTTTACATAACAACCCCGTAACCTGTCCTCCAAATAATTAATCAACCCAAATTTTAAAGAATTAATCCTTTTCCCCTCCCTCACATAATAATGCCGAATCCGGTCCTTAGCCACACCATCCCACCACGTCACCACGTCCTCCACACCTTGTACCTCCTCAGTTAATCTCTCCCACAGCTCCGTAAAACCCCCCAACCCCTCCTCATCTTCCAACAGACTCGTATTTAATTTCCAATATCCCCTAGAGATACAAGCTAGAGAATCCCACTCTACTTCTGCGACAACCGCCCTATGATCTGAAAAAGCTAGTTCAATAGTACGGACAGACTTTGACAATACCTTATGAGATATATACAACCTGTCTAACCTAGCTGCGTAACCTCGCCTCACGAAAGTATGCTCCACCTCCCACGCTCCCCCACCTACCACATCCCTCAACTGAACGTCCACCAAAAGATTGCGTAATGCTGTCAACATATGCCCCGCCCCTCGTGGTTCCACATCCGCTCTCCTGATCACACAATTCCAGTCCCCACCTACGATGGCCACTTCAGGTAAACCACGGAAAGCAAAAACTAGATCATCACACACAAAATCCCTCTTTACTTTCATATCATTTTCAGCTGGTGCATACACACTTACAAAGGTTACCCTCTGCCCCATCCACCACCCATCCACACGCAACACCCTCCCCCCCCACCCCCTTCACGTCTTTGCAACACAAACGGGCTCGCCTCCTTTATCAATAAACCCACACCACCTTTCAAACGTGCCGATGGCAGAGTCAACACCTTATACCCTTCCACCTCGAGCACTCTACCCTCCCTGAAATTATGCTCCTGTAGAAAGACTACGTCCACTCTGTATCGACGTAAGAGCATACGAAAGCATTCCCTCTTCACACCACTACACAGTCCATTCACATTCACAGTCATGCACTTAAGGCCTTTCTAAAGCTTCCAACCCTTTCTCCTCTCACCCTTCCCAGGGCCTCTTGCCCCAGGGTCAACATGTGGTTTGTCACCATCCATCCCCCCCCTTTTCGATGCCTCTTATCCTGGCTGTCACGAGAATATACATCCTTCCTCCCAGACCTCTGCGCGGGCGTCAGGACATCATCTGAGTCTGACGCAGCCGCCCTCTTCCTCGTGACACTCTCTACCGCCATACTGTCTTCCGAAGATTCCTCACAGTGAACATCAACCTCTATTGTGACCTGTCGCACAGAGCTCGGTGACTCCTCTCTGTGCCTGCAGTTGTCCTCCTTCCTTCTCGTGCCTGTCCCGCCACACTCCTTTCAACTCAGGCACCATTTCACGGACCAAGCCATTATCCTCGCCCGAAGAAGGTAAAGTTTTCAATACCTCGTCGAGCTCCTCCTCCAGCTCTTGCACCTCCTGCTGAATTAGCACTTCCTCCCCCATCACCGGCAAAGTGGCCATTTTCGGCTCCACACAACTCGTGCCTCGCCCATCATGCACCACAAGAGACTCTTCTACAATTTCACTCCACAGATGGCCATCTCCTCGGTTGCCTTTGGAATTCTCCTCAACGACATCCACACTTGTAACTGGTGCTCCACCTGTTTGCGCCGGCGCCCTCCACTGCCTCCCACACGTCGCTGCCATATGATCATACTCAACACACAACCTGCATGTCCGTCGCTGCCCAGCATACGCCACTAGAATTTGGGTCCTAAACTCCGGCATCACGACGTATGACGGGATCGGGTGCCTCAGTGTCATTTTGAGGGAGAATGTACCCTCCGGACGTCCCTTGTACGCACCTGCCGCCCACTTGCCTTGGGTTGCCAGATGCACGGTACCATAAGCTGCAAACACCTTCTGTAAGTCCTCCTCGTCAGCCTCGAAGGGGACATTTCGCAACTTCACCCACGTATAGTGGCGAGAGACGTCTATGAGTCGCACTTTGACAGCTGGAGTTACATCAATACTCACATGCTCAAATTTCGTCACTAACGACTCGTACACAGCCGTCGAATTTAACTTGACGAATAGACGATAGGCCCCATTCAGGGCCACACCATAAACCTCATCATCCTGCACTCCGTACGTTTCCCTGATGATTGCTGGAAGTAACACCTGCGCCGTAGAGGGGGAAATCGCCCCACGAAGCAGCTCAACTCCGACAGTGTTCACCCTACGTCGGATACTCAGCGCCATATTGTTGCTATGTTTCGTGATATCTTTTTTGTTCCCAGAATTTCTGATAGGGTTTTCCAGGTCTTTTTTATATCACCTCGTAAGTTGGATAATCTGTTCTCATAATACAATTTTTTTGCCCTTCTTATCAGGCTGGTTAGGATTGACGAGTAACGTTTTGTTTGGTCTCTGGTTATGTGACCCATTCTGTACTGTTTTTCATATTGGTGTTTTGTATTTATGGATTTGAGAATGCTGGGTGTTAGCCAGGGACTGTTCAGTCTCTTAGCTGTCATCTGTTTAGTTTTTTTAGGGCAGTGCTTGTTATAGAGGTATTGGGTCTTTTTTAGAAAATTATTAATACATTCGTCAATATCTGTATAGATTTCTAGCTCAGTGTGCCAATCAATGTTTGCTACTGCTGTTGTGAAGTTATTAATGGCTGCCTCATTGTGAAGTCTGAAGGTGACTTTAGTAGTGTCTTGGGGTAGTTTACCAAGAGTTGTTATGAGGAAAGTAGGGTAGTGGTCTGTGGTATTATCTGTAATTATGCCTGATTTTAAAGGGGATATGGTGTTGGTCCAGATGTGGTCAAGTAGGGAAACACTAGTCTCTGTAACTCTTGTAGGTTTTGTTACTGTTGGTAGCAACATGCAGTTACTCATTGTGTTTGTGAATTCAGTAACGTGTGGGTCCTGGTCTTGCAGGAGATTTATATTGAAGTCACCTGAGAGTAGTAAGTGATCTTTGTTCATGCGTGCATCAGTTATCATACTTCCTAGGTTTTGACTAAATTGGCTAATGTTTGACTGTGGAACTCTGTAGATGTTTATCAATGTGAGAGGTTTTTGTAGGTATTTGGATTTGAATTTAGCTATTATATATTCCCCATGTTCATCCCTTGTGCAAGTATTAGTGATACATTCTAGTTGGTCTGAGTAGTATATGGCTGTGCCACCCCCTTGTTGGTCTGGCCTACAGTTGTGTATGGCTGTGTAACCAGGAATGGCATAGACATCTGTACTATCAGGCTTTAGCCAGGTTTCAGTTAGTATAATGATGGATATATTGGCATGTAAGGAATTTAGTAATGCTATGAGGTCATCGTAATGCTTGCTTAAAGATCTGATATTGTAGTTAAAGATAGTTATGTTGTTGTTGGCACTGAGAAGTGCCTTTGATTGTTCTGCAGTGTAGTAATTACAGTGAACATCAAAATGGTATACAATACCGACAGGTTGTTAGGTAAGACACATATGCAACAGTTAGACAACTTTATTCCGAAACGTTTCGCCTACACAGTAGGCTTCTTCAGTCGAATACAGAAAGTAGGCAGGAACAGTAGAGATGTGAAGACGATGTAATCAGTCCATCACCCTTAAAGTCGTAGAATTTGAGGTTGTCAGTCCCTCGGCCTGGAGAAGTTCAGTTCCATAGTCAGGAACTATCTGAAGATCAAGCGACAGTCTGGAGACTTAAATACTGTCGGAAGGAGAGGTGCAGGGTAGTAGTAGTAGTAGTAGTAGTAGTAGTAGTGAGAGGCAACTGAGAGGTCATGTCCCTCTCAGATCCAACCCTTCTTACTTGAAAAGCTTGTCCAAGGTGTTTTCTGTACCAAGATGCCACGTGTTGCAGTGTCTGACAAGATGAACATCAAAATGGTATACAATACCGACAGGTTGTTAGGTAAGACACATATGCAACAGTTAGACAACTTTATTCCGAAACGTTTCGCCTACACAGTAGGCTTCTTCAGTCGAATACAGAAAGTAGGCAGGAACAGTAGAGATGTGAAGACGATGTAATCAGTCCATCACCCTTAAAGTCGTAGAATTTGAGGTTGTCAGTCCCTCGGCCTGGAGAAGTTCAGTTCCATAGTCAGGAACTATCTGAAGATCAAGCGACAGTCTGGAGACTTAAATACTGTCGGAAGGAGAGGTGCAGGGTAGTAGTAGTAGTAGTAGTGAGAGGCAACTGAGAGGTCATGTCCCTCTCAGATCCAACCCTTCTCACTTGAAAAGCTTGTCCAAGGTGTTTTCTGTACCAAGATGCCACGTGTTGCAGTGTCTGACAAGATGAACATCAAAATGGTATACAATACCGACAGGTTGTTAGGTAAGACACATATGCAACAGTTAGACAACTTTATTCCGAAACGTTTTGCCTACACAGTAGGCTTCTTCAGTCGAATACAGAAAGTAGGCAGGAACAGTAGAGATGTGAAGACGATGTAATCAGTCCATCACCCTTAAAGTCGTAGAATTTGAGGTTGTCAGTCCCTCGGCCTGGAGAAGTTCAGTTCCATAGTCAGGAACTATCTGAAGATCAAGCGACAGTCTGGAGACTTAAATACTGTCGGAAGGAGAGGTGCAGGGTAGTAGTAGTAGTAGTAGTAGTAGTAGTAGTGAGAGGCAACTGAGAGGTCATGTCCCTCTCAGATCCAACCCTTCTCACTTGAAAAGCTTGTCCAAGGTGTTTTCTGTACCAAGATGCCACGTGTTGCAGTGTCTGACAAGATGAACATCAAAATGGTATACAATACCGACAGGTTGTTAGGTAAGACACATATGCAACAGTTAGACAACTTTATTCCGAAACGTTTCGCCTACACAGTAGGCTTCTTCAGTCGAATACAGAAAGTAGGCAGGACCAGTAGAGATGTGAAGACGATGTAATCAGTCCATCACCCTTAAAGTCGTAGAATTTGAGGTTGTCAGTCCCTCGGCCTGGAGAAGTTCAGTTCCATAGTCAGGAACTATCTGAAGATCAAGCGACAGTCTGGAGACTTAAATACTGTCGGAAGGAGAGGTGCAGGGTAGTAGTAGTAGTAGTAGTAGTAGTAGTGAGAGGCAACTGAGAGGTCATGTCCCTCTCAGATCCAACCCTTGTCCAACACCTTGGACAAGCTTTTCAAGTGAGAAGGGTTGGATCTGAGAGGGACATGACCTCTCAGTTGCCTCTCACTACTACTACTACTACTACTACTACCCTGCACCTCTCCTTCCGACAGTATTTAAGTCTCCACACTGTCGCTTGATCTTCAGATAGTTCCTGACTATGGAACTGAACTTCTCCAGGCCGAGGGACTGACAACCTCAAATTCTACGACTTTAAGGGTGATGGACTGATTACATCGTCTTCACATCTCTACTGTTCCTGCCTACTTTCTGTATTCGACTGAAGAAGCCTACTGTGTAGGCGAAACGTTTCGGAATAAAGTTGTCTAACTGTTGCATATGTGTCTTACCTAACAACCTGTCGGTATTGTATACCATTTTGATGTTCATCTTGTCAGACACTGCAACACGTGGCATCTTGGTACAGAAAACACCTTGGACAAGCTTTTCAAGTGAGAAGGGTTGGATCTGAGAGGGACATGACCTCTCAGTTGCCTCTCACTACTACTACTACTACTACTACTACTACTACCCTGCACCTCTCCTTCCGACAGTATTTAAGTCTCCAGACTGTCGCTTGATCTTCAGATAGTTCCTGACTATGGAACTGAACTTCTCCAGGCCGAGGGACTGACAACCTCAAATTCTACGACTTTAAGGGTGATGGACTGATTACATCGTCTTCACATCTCTACTGTTCCTGCCTACTTTCTGTATTCGACTGAAGAAGCCTACTGTGTAGGCGAAACGTTTCGGAATAAAGTTGTCTAACTGTTGCATATGTGTCTTACCTAACAACCTGTCGGTATTGTATACCATTTTGATGTTCATCTTGTCAGACACTGCAACACGTGGTATCTTGGTACAGAAAACACCTTGGACAAGCTTTTCAAGTGAGAAGGGTTGGATCTGAGAGGGACATGACCTCTCAGTTGCCTCTCACTACTACTACTACTACTACTACTACTACCCTGCACCTCTCCTTCCGACAGTATTTAAGTCTCCAGACTGTCGCTTGATCTTCAGATAGTTCCTGACTGTGGAACTGAACTTCGCCAGGCCGAGGGACTGACAACCTCAAATTCTACGACTTTAAGGGTGATGGACTGATTACATCGTCTTCACATCTCTACTGTTCCTGCCTACTTTCTGTATTCGACTGAAGAAGCCTACTGTGTAGGCGAAACGTTTCGGAATAAAGTTGTCTAACTGTTGCATATGTGTCTTACCAGTAATTACAGTAACTGTTTGATTCATTTAAGTCATTAAATAAGAGGTTGGTATCAGAATCAATGCTTGTAATCATAAGATTTGTAGTGAATCTATAGTTAGAATTAAGTATAAAACAAAGTAAATAGTCTTAAGCTAAAAAATAGCACCTGAATTATTTAACAAATGTAAAATAATGAGCTAAGGTAGTTTTTTTTTTTTTTTTTTTTTAAGCTAAAATAAAGGAGACAATATAAAAGATACTAATACAAATAAAGTGATGATCAAATAATGGAGCTTGGGAATATGATAGTAGGTAGTACTATAAAGGTAATTTTTTAAAGTTAGAATTATAGTATAAAATTATAATATAAAAGGGACTAATATAGGTTGTGGTGAACAATAAAGTGGTAATCAAATAAATGAGCTTTGGAATATAATGGCAAAATTGTGAACTTATTCTACTTTAGCACCTGAGAATAGCACCTTGATTATTTTAACAATTGTGAATATATAAACTAGGGTAGTTATATAAAGCTAAAATAAAGGAGAAAATATATAATGGACTAAAATTAAGTAATGGTAAACAAAGTTAAATGGACAGATGGTAGGAATTATAATATAAACTTATAATATAAAAATACAATTTGAAATGGTACTTGCAAATGCACTAGAGTCTGGTATAGGTTGTTGACAAGATCAAGATTATAACTAGATTTAAATTGACAAAATAAAATTCACAATTAAAGTACCAAAAGAATAATAGTAAAAAAATAACAATGGTAATGTCTTGGTTATAATATGATAGTAAGATGGTAGACAGGTACACAGGTACAAAGGATAATATAAAGGTTGGGGTTGAATATACAAACTTGAAAATTTGGCTACAAGATGTTATGGGAAGTATAAAATAATGTTTAATGTACAAAAGTAAAATTGACTGGTAGTAAATATGGTGTTTAATAAAATTTTAGTAAGTAATAATGATTACAAAAAAAGTGAAAAAGTAATGTTTATTTCATTCAATATTGCACTGGTAGTTATACTAGAGGTTATATGGCAGTACAAGGTAATTAAGAGTAATCTAAGATAGTAAATGTGGTATTAAAACAGGTAGAGGTAATTAGACAAGTAATGGTTATTAAATGTCAAAAATGTTAAGAGTAAATTTAAATTTTAGTAAAAATGATAATTATTAATTTTAGTAAGTAATATCAATTGATAGTATTTAAAAAAAATATGAGGTAGTAATATGGACAGAGAAAGTATCAATTCAGCTAATGTTTAAGCGAACAATAGTAAATAAGAAAATCACATAAGGTGACTTATGCTTACTAGTAAAATCACAAAATGAGGTAGTTGATTATTTAATTACTAAGAGATTGTACAATGAAATTTGAACAATAATGGAGCAAAACATACACTACACTACGTAGGCTTTTAAGTTGGACATTGTTTAGTTATTCTCTGTAAGATTAGTATCCCTGAGAAATCGTGATAGATCATTCTCGTTCGTGATTGTGTACAGTTAACCTACATTTGTTTTCCTAACAAGAATTTTCCCATCCCGTGTGAAGCATTGGTGTATTGTGTCATTATTCTCCCGCTTAAGTTTTCTGACTCTATACAGGAGGTTCTGACGTTTTTTGGTAAGACACTCGTTAATGTATACCTCTTTCTTTACTTTAATAGATGCAATAATTAAGTCTTCCTCCTCATCCTCTTCCTACTCCTCCTCTTGCTCTTGCTCCTCCTCCTCCTCCTCCTCTTCTGATGAAAGCTGGCACTTTTAATTCATACATTCAGGTAATTTGAATTGACTAGACTCTGGAGACGCTAAGCAACGCTGGAAAACGTACAGAGGTTACTGCCTCCCTTTGGGAACGCACCACAGCATTTGGAATGTACTCTCTGGAGCGAAGAAGATGGAGTTGGTTGATTATATATACATGAAAAATAATTAAGGGTCAGGTTTCCAATGTACACACTGCCATAGCAGCTTACTAAACCGAGAAATACGGCAGGAAGTACGTAATAAAGCCATTGACAAGCAAGGACACCATAGGCGCATTCTAATATATTATCAACATCTGTGGCCCAAGACTCTTCACTGTCTGAATAAATTCAGTCAAGCACCTAAATTATTAGGAACGTCACAAGCCCATCGAACGGTACTCCTTGGAACGTAGGCTTGAAAGATACCTCATAATTTACAACTACAAATTTCTTTAGGGATTGGTCTCAAATCTGCAAGCCGAAATTACGCAACAGGAGAACAAGAGGCTTGGCAGACGGTGCAAAATAACCCCCAGTGGAAAGCAGAGATGTAATGATTACATTAAGAGATAACTTAATCAGTGTAAATGGACCAATACTTTTCAACATCTACATTCACATTTAATAGAAATTACCACCAGACCCCTAGCTGTCTTCAAGAGGGAAATTGATAAGCTCCTGATCAGCTGGGTTATGGTATCATGTGGGAGTTCGATACGTGGATTAGGGTAGAAATACTCACGTAGGCTGGTATTACTTATAATTGCTGTTATGTGGAGGGAGCCCGCAGCCGTTACCTGTCTCTTTGGTTACACTCGTAAAACTGACTAGCCGGCTGGCCAGTACCCCGTAGTGGGTCTTTTGAAATAGTGTCAGCTCAGCACAGACCGTGACTCAAGACGGTTGGTCGTTGAGTCAACGGACAGGTTACTGGTAACTGGTTACTGGTAACTGGTTACTACTACTGAGAGCTCGGTGCCACCATTTATCATGTGGGAGTTCGATACGTGGATTAGGGTAGAAATACTCACGTAGGCTGGTATTACTTATAATTGCTGTTATGTGGAGGGAGCCCGCAGCCGTTACCTGTCTCTTTGGTTACACTCGTAAAACTGACTAGCCGGCTGGCCAGTACCCCGTAGTGGGTCTTTTGAAATAGTGTCAGCTCAGCACAGACCGTGACTCAAGACGGTTGGTCGTTGAGTCAACGGACAGGTTACTGGTAACTGGTTACTGGTAACTGGTTACTACTACTGAGAATGGTGCCTAAGTTAGATTACGTGTGGACAGTACTGGTTGATCGGAATATCAACCAGGAGGCCTGATCTGGGATCAGGAATCGTCTACAGGTAATCTACAGCGTAAATCTGCTAGCAATAATGTAAGTAATATTGCCGGAACAGAGGTAGAAGTTTTTCCGAGGTAACTCGATCATCTCGAAAGTTCCATGTGCGAGACTTGGGAGTGACAATATCACAAGATCTGGTTATGGTAGCTGTGTGAACCTGTTATGATTGCTGTGTGAACCTGTTGACAGCCTGGTTAACCAGGCTGTCAACAGAAAAAAAACCCAAGCTGGGTTGCAGGGGTAGAAGTATGGGTACCTCTCACTGGTACACAACTCTGAGCCACACCAATCGGTATTTTTCAGGTATGCTTATATTTTGTTCACGAAAGCACTGTATTGAGTATAATTTTAGGTGTTTCCAATAGCTGGACTGTTGAAATAGACGTGCACGCCCTGTGTGTGTGCTCCACCTCTGCAATAACGCCAGCCTTAAATTGCGCTCTTTGTGTGCCGCAAATTTCCAGCGTAGCGTGTTCTAAGAACCTTAACAGTGTGTTCATTACCTTCGTATCTCGTGTTCTGAAAAGTTGCTTATGTCTTAGTTCTCGTTTATATATATATATATATATATATATATATATATATATATATATATATATATATATATATATATATATATATATATATATATATATAAGTTGCAGTACTAAATTATTATGTAGATAAATGGTTCAGAGAACCTACAGGATGATGAATTAGACTTGTGCAACACTTGGGTATCTTGTAGAAACGTTTCGCCAACCAGTGGCTTCATTGGTCCAGTACAGAGAAGAATGGCTGATGATCAGAAGGAGTTTGAGGTAATCAGGCTGAGGGACTGATTACCTCAAACTCCTTCTGATCTTCAACCATTCTTCTCTGTATTGGACTGAGGAAGCCACTGGTTGGCGAAACGTTTCCACAATAAAGATATCTAAGTGTTGCACAAGGTCTAATTCATAAACTAGTATGGTCGTCAACATTATTGTTACTCCCAGGTCTTACATTTTTTTCCGTTCTGTTGTTTGGTTTTGTTCCGTCTTTTATTATTCTTCAATTATAATTTCTGCTAAAGAATTAGACACATGCGCAACATCTGGGTGTCTCTATTTGTAGACGTTTCGCCAACCAGTGGCTTTACCAGTTCAAGGACATAAAGATGAGGTAATCAGTCCCTCAGCCTTGGAGTTGGTGAAGACCACCGTAGTCAAGGTCACCAACTCCAAGGCTGGGGGGATTGATTGCCTCATCTTTTGTATATAGTTCTACATTCTTCACATTATGTCCTTGTATTGATAAAGCCACTTGTCAGCATATTTGAAATACGACAGCAAGTATTCGAAATATGCTGACACACTGGATTGTGAAACGTCTACAAATAAAGATACCCAGATGTTGCACGTTTGTCTAATTCTTCATCTTGTCGGTAATGTATATACCATTTATATAGACAATTTCTGCTGCTGAAATAGCGTATTATCAATAAGAATGAAACAAAGACACTGGTTGAATAACGAAGTTTTATTGGAACAAAACTTGAGTGTGTCCTGGAGAGTGAAGGTTGCTCCCACGCGTATCTTAGCTACCCTCCAGCATTATGATTTATGTGTACTTGTGGTATACAATACTGACAAGATGATGCATTAAACACATGTGTAACATCTGAGTATCAAGACTACGGTGCTTATCACCTGCTTCTAGGCTGAGGGACTGATTACCTCATCTTCCACTGTCTGCTGTATATATTTCTACAGTCTTCATATTATGTCATAGTAATGTATTGATAAAGCCACTGGATGGCCAAACGTCTACGAGTAAAGATACCCAGATGCTGCACATGTGTCTGATTCATCATTATGATTTGTCTTGTACTACGTCTTGAAGTAAACAGAATTTTAAGCTGCAAGTTTCTCATTACTCTTTGTTTACTCTTAATCCGTGAATTCCGTTTCTTAGGAAGATTCCTCTGCTTAGTTTTCTAGTTAAAGAGCAGTGACCGGAACAAGACTGTGACTGGAACGTCGTCGTAAGCTCCTCTTTCCTGTGTGCGGGTCATTGGTGTATAGTTTTCTAGTTATTTCCATTATTGGTAGTAGGTTGGTAGACAGCAATCACCCAGGGAGGTACTACCGTCCTACTAAATGAGTGTGAAACATATGCCTGTAATTGTTTTGCATGATGGTAGGATTGCTGGTGTCTTTTTTGTCTCATAAACATGCAAGATTGCAGGTATGTCTTGCTACTTCTACTTGCACTTAGGTCACACTACACATGCATGTACAAGCATATATATACTGACTACCATTGGGTTTCCTTCTATTTTTTCCTAGTTCTTGTTCTTGTTTATTTCTGCTTATCTCCATGGGGAAGTGGAACAGAATTCTTCCTCCGTAAGCCATGCGTGTTGTAGGAGGCGGCTAGATGCCGGGAGCGATGGGCTAGTAACCCCTTCTCCTGTATAAATTACTAAAAAGAAGGAAAAGAAGAACTTTATAAAATAAAATTGGGATGTTTGAATGTCCGTGGATGTAGTGCAGATGATAAGAAAGAAGTGATTGCAAAGGTTATGAATGACAAGAAGTTGGATGTCCTGGCCTTAAGCGAAACATAGCTGAAGGAAGTAGGGGAGTTTCAGTGGGGAGAAATAAATGGGATTAAGTCGGGAGTATCTGAGAGAGTTAGAGCTAAGGAAGGGGTAGCAATAATGCTGAAGGATCAGTTATGGAGAGAGACGAGGGAATATAAATGTATAAATTCAAAGAGTATGTCAGTTAAAATAAGGGTTGGATGTGAAAGGTGGGTCATAATGAGTGTGTATGCACCTGGAGAATAGACGAATGTAGAGGAAAGAGAGAGATTTTGGGAGATGTTAAGCGAGTGTGTAGGAACTTTTGAGCCAAGTTTGAGAGTAATTGTGGTAGGGGATAAAAGTGCCAAAGTAGGAGAAGCATTTAGAGAGGGTGTGGTAAGTAAGTTTGGGGTGAGAGGTGTAAATGATAATGGGAGCCCTTTGATTGAACTTTGTATAGAAAGGGGTTTGGTTATAGGTAACACATATTTTAAGAAAAAGAGGAGAAATAGGTATACAAGTTATGATGTAGGGAGGAATGACAATAGTTTGTTGGACTACGTACTGGTAGATAAAAGATTGTTGGGTAGACTTCAAGATGTACATGTTTATAGAGGGGCCACAGATATATCAGATCACTTTTTAGTTGTAGCTATAGTGAGAGTAAAAGGTAGATGGGATACAAGGAAAATGGAAGCAGCAAGTAAGAGAGAAGTGAAGGTTTATAAACTAAAGGAGGAGGCAGTCAGGATAAGATATAAACAGCTGTTGGAGGACAGATGGGCTAGTGAGAATACAGGCAATGGGGTAGAAGATGTATGGGGTAAGTTTAAGAATATAGTGTTAGAGTGTTCAGCAGAAGTTTGTGTTTACAGGAAAGTGGGTGCGTGATGGAAGATGAGTGATTGGTGGAATGATGATGTAAAGAGAGTAGTAAGAGAGAAAAAGTTAGCATATGAGAGGTTTCTACAAAGTAGAAGTGATGCAAGGAGGGAGGAATATATGGAAAGAAAAACAGAGAGTGGTGAGGCAATGTAAAAAGAGAGCAAATGAGAGAGTGGGTAAAATGTTATCAACAAATTTTGTTGAAAATAAGAAAAAGTTTTGGAGTGAGATTAATAAGCTGAGGAAGCCTAGGGAAAGAATGGATTTGTTAGTTAAAAATAAGAGAGGAGAGTTATTAAATGGCGAGTTAGAGGTATTGGGAAGACGGAGGGAATATTTTGAGGAATTGTTAAATGTTGATGAAGATAGGGAAGCTGTGATTTCACGTATAGGACAAGAAGGAATAACATCCTATAGGAGTGAGGAAGAGCCAGTTGCGAGTGTGGGGGAAGTTCGTGCGTGGGGCAGTGAGTAGAGTGAAAGGGGGTAAAGCAGCTGGGATTGATGGGATAAAGATAGAAATGTTAAAAGCAGGTGGGGATATAGTTTTGGACTGGTTATTGTTTTTGTTTAATAAATGTATGGAAGAGGGTAAGGTACCTAGGGATTAGCAGACAGCATGAATAGTTCCTTTGTATAAAAGCAAAGGGGACAAAAGAGAGTGTAAAAATTATAGGGGAATAAATCTGTTGAGTATACGTGGTAAAGTGTATGGTAGAGTTATTATTGATAGAATTATGAGGAAGACGGAGAGCAGGATAGCAGATGAACAAGGAAAGGTAGAGGAGGCTAAGACCAAGAGTTTGCAGTGAAACACAAGTCAACAGTATTTAGATAAGAGTAAAGAGGTTTTTGTGGCATTTATGAATTTGGATAGCGGGGCAATGTGGCAGATGTTGCAAATGTATGGAATAGGTGGTAGGTTATTGAAAGCGGTGAAAAGTTTTTACGAGGATAGTGAGGCTCAGGTTAGAGTATGTAGGCGAGAGGGAGATTATTTCCCAGTAAAAGTAGGCTTTAGACAGGAATGTGTGATGTCACCATGGTTGTTCAATATATTTATAGATGAAGCAAAAAGAGAAGTGAATGCTCAGGTGTTGGCAAGAAGTGTGGGGTTAAAAGTTAAAGAATCTAACAAAGTGGGAGTTGCCACAGTTGTTCTTTGCTGATGACACTGTGCTTTTGGGAGATTCTGAAGAGAAGTTGCAGAGGTTGGTGGATGAATTTGGTAGGATATGTAAAAGAAGGAAGTTAAAAGTGAATATAGGAAAGAGTAAGGTGATGAGGATAAAAAAAAAAGGTAATGGAAGATTGGATATCAGATTGGAGGGAGAGAGTATGGAGGAGGTGAATGTGTTCAGATATTTGGGAGTGGACGTGTCAGCAGATGGGTCTATGAAGGATGAGGTGAATCTTAGAATTGATGAGGGAAAAAGGTGAGTGGTGCACTGAGGAGTCTGTGGAGACAAAGAACTTTATCCATGAAAGCAAAGATGGGAATGTGTGAGAGTATAGTTATACCAACGCTCTTGTATGGGTGTGAGGCATGGGTTGTGAATGTTGCAACAAGGAGAAGGCTGGAGGCAGTGGAGATGTCATGTCTGAGGGCAATGTATGGTGTGAATATAATGCAGAGAATCCGTAGTTTGGAGATTAGGAGATAAGAACATAAGAACATAAGAACGAAGAAACACTGCAGAAGGCCTACTGGCCCATGCGAGGCAGGTCCAAGTCTCCTACCGGCTTAAGCCAATGCACCCAACCTAGTCAGGTCAGGTCACATTGACTTAAGTGAAGAACACGGCAACCGACCTGGTAGCACAAGCTATCAGGTCCAACTCACACCCACCCACATCCACTCATGTATTTATCCAACCTATTTTTAAAGCTACACAACGTTCTGGCCTCTATAACTGTACTTGGGAGTTTGTTCCACTCATCCACAACTCTATTACCAAACCAGTACTTTCCTATATCCTTCCTGAATCTGAATTTTTCCAACTTAAAACCATTGCTGCGAGTCCTGTCTAGGCTAGATATTTTCAGCACACTATTTACATCCCCTTTATTTATTCCTGTCTTCCATTTATACACCTCAATCATATCCCCCCTAATTCTACGTCTTTCTAGAGAGTGCAGTTTCAGGGCCCTTAGTCTATCCTCATAGGGAAGGTTTCTGATACATGGGATCAACTTTGTCATCCTCCTTTGTACATTTTCCAGAGAATTTATATCCATTCTGTAATACGGTGACCAAAACTGTGCAGCATAATCTAAATGAGGCCTAACCAAGGATGTATAGAGTTGAAGAACAACCTGAGGACTCCTATTATTTATGCTTCTTGATATGAAGCCAAGGATTCTATTAGCTTTATTGCGAACACTTATGCACTGTTGTCTTGGTTTCAGATTACTGCTAACCAGAACTCCTAAATCTTTTTCGCAATCCGTAATATTAAGATCTACGTTATTTAGTTTATATGTGGCATGGTTATTGTCCTGTCCAACATTTAGAACTTTGCATTTGTCTATATTAAACTGCATCTGCCACTTCTCCGACCACTGCATCAGTCTATTCAAATCTTCCTGGAGTGCTCGAATGTCCTCGTCAGAATGAATTCGACGGCCTATTTTGGTGTCATCGGCAAACTTGCCGATGTCGCTCTTTATGCCCTCATCTATGTCGTTTATGTAGATTGTGAACAGCAGGGGGCCCAACACTGACCCCTGTGGAACACCGCTCGTGACACTTCCCCACTCTGATTTCTCCCCATTTATGCAAACTCTCTGCTGCCTATTTGTCAACCATGCCTCTATCCAGGAAAAAATTTCTCCTCCTATTCCATGTGCTTTAATTTTCCTCAATAGTCTCTGATGTGGGACCCTGTCAAAAGCCTTACTGAAGTCCATATACACAATATCATATTCATTACCATGATCTACCTCCTCAAATACCTTAGTGAAAAAAGTTAATAAATTCGTAAGGCAGGAACTCCCCTTTGTAAAACCATGCTGAGATTCGTTGATTAATTTATGTTTTTCAAGGTGGCTACGAACTGCCTCGGCAATTATTGATTCCATAAATTTTCCCACTATGGAGGTTAGGCTTATTGGTCTATAGTTCGAAGCTAAGGACCTGTCACCTGTTTTGAAAATAGGTATCACATTTGCCATTTTCCACTTATCTGGCACCATGCCAGTTTGTAGTGATATGTTGAAAAGATTAGCCAAAGGGGTGCTAAGCTCCTCTTTACATTCCTTTAGAACCCTTGCATACAGTTCATCAGGGCCTGGGGATTTGTTAGGTTTTAATTTATCTATTTGCCTAAGGACCATGTCACTTGTGACCCTAATAGTGCACAGTTTATTATCGTCCTGTTCTACATAATTTATCATTACTGGAATATCGCTGGTATCCTCCTGTGTAAAAACTGAGAGGAAGTATGTGTTAAAAATTCTACACATTTCCTTATCACTGTCAGTGAGCTGACCCGAGGAACTTTTGAGTGGGCCTATCTTGTCCCTGATCTTACTTCTGTATACCTGAAAGAATCCTTTTGGGTTAGTCTTCGATTCTCTTGCAACTTTAACCTCATAATCTCTTTTTGCTTTTCTAATTCCCTTTTTTATTTCTCTCTTTAACTGAATATATCGATTTCTCAATTGCCCCTCTCCTCTTTTGATTTGCCTATATATGCCTCTCTTTTGACCAATCAGATATTTTAATCTATTGTTCATCCATTTAGGATCATTTTTGTTTGATCTGATTTCCCTATTTGGAACATAATTTGACTGAGCAGCTAGAACTATGCCCTGGAAAGCATCATATCGGCAACCATCACCACCTACCTGACCCTTAGTCAGGTCATTCCAGTTCAGCCCACCTAAGTAATTTTTCAGTCCTATGAAATCAGCCAAGCGAAAGTCAGGGACGGAGATTTGATTGCCATTATTAGGGGAATTCCATGATATATTAAAACTGAGTGATTTGTGATCACTTTCCCCAAGCTCATCATTAACCTCAAGATTATTAATTAGTGTTTCCCTACTGGCAAGAACCAAGTCAAGGAGGTTATTTCCCCTAGTTGGCTCTGTCACAAACTGTTTTAAAAAACAATCCTGGATCGTATCAAGAAAGTCACCTGACTCTAAATTTCCTGTCAAATTGCTCCAGTCAATCTGTCTATAGTTGAAATCTCCCATTAGCACAACATTTTCGTATGTAGATGCCTTCCGAATTTCGTCCCATAGAAGTTTACTGCACTCCCTATCAAGATTTGGGGCCCTGTAAATCACACCCAAAATTAGTTTTTCTCGGCCCTCGAGAAGCTGTAACCAAACAGATTCAGTGGCTGACGCTTCTAATTTAATATCTTGTCTAACACAACAATTTAAATTGTCTCTGACATACATCGCTACTCCACCACCTTTCCTGTTGACCCTGTCAGTGTGGAATAATTTATAGCCTTGTATGTGACATTCAGAGGGCATCTCTCTATCTTTCAGATTGAGCCAGGTCTCTGTTATAGCAATAATATCTATGTTTCCTGCACTTGCAATTAATCTTAGCTCATCTATCTTATTTCTTACACTCCTGCTATTAGTATAGTAAACCTTAAGGGAGCTAGTCCCTTGCTGCCCTCTGCTGTCCCCCTTTGTCTGCTGACCTGATCTATTGTCTTTATTTATAACTTCATGCTGAATGCCTTTTATACATTTACTGTTTCCAACCCAAGTGTTGCAACCTGCTTGTTTCCCACACACACCCATACCTCTATCTTCCATCAGTTTAAAATCATAGGCATTTCACCAATGGCCTTCTCAATCGAGTCTGCAAGTGCTACCACCCCAGCCCCAGAGAGATGTACCCCATCCCTTGCATACATATCATGTTTGCCATAAAAGTTGTTCCAGTTGTCAATGAATGGGATTGCAAGTTCCTTGCAGTATCTGTCCAGCCAGCAATTTACACCAATTGCCCTAGACAACCATTCATTTCCTACTCCCCTTCTAGGCAAGATGCTACATATGATTGGGATCCCTCCCTTAGACTTAATGAAATCTATAGCTGACCTGTACTTATCTAGCAGCTCTTCTCTCCTACCCTTCCCAATATCATTTCCACCAGCACTGAGACAGATAATGGGCTTGTTCCCATTACCTGACATGATATTATCCAGCCTGTTGACAATGTCCCCAACACCAGCTCCAGGGAAGCACACTCTATCTCTCATCTTCTTATTCCTATTACAAAAAGCACGGTCCATATATCTTACCTGAGAGTCACCAACCACAAGAATGCGCTTACCTCCATTAGCAGGGGCAGTAGTACCCTTACCTTCACTGGCCACTGAAGTACATTCATCCTGAAGAACAGAGAAGCGATTTCCTACCTTCAGATCTTCACTCTTAACTTTCCTTATTCTGATTCTCCTCCCATTACTGTGAACCACTCGCCACTTGTAGCAGGTGCTGGACTGCACCTCACTGCTGGTAGCCGTTGCTACCTCCCCCACTACAGCCTCCTCACAGCGAGAGACAGACTGCACCTCACTTGAAGCCTCATTCCCCACGACTCCAGCCACCTCACACTCTCTCCCAGACCCATTGAGGTGGACCTTCAGCCTCCTAATCTCCTCCTGGAGAAGCAAGACCTCCTCCTTCAACTCTCCAACCTCAATTTTTAAAACACTGCAGAAGCAAGCCATGCTTTGTAACCGTCCACACTAATCCCCAAAGCTATTATCCAGAGGGCTGAGGAGGGGTTATTGAGATTGCTTGGACATGTAGAGAGGATGGAACGAAACAGAATGACTTCGAGAGTATACAAATCTGTAGTGGAGGGAAGGCGGGGTAGGGGTCAGCCTAGGAAAGGTTGGAGGGAGGGGGTAAAGGAGGTTTTGTGTGCGAGGGGCTTGGACTTCAAGCAAGCGTGCGTGAGCGTGTTAGACATGAGCGAATTGAAACAAATGGTTTTTAGGACTTGACGTGCTGTTGGAGTGTAAGCAAGGTAATATTTATGAAGAGATTCAGGGAAACCTGCAGGCCGGACTTGAGTCCTGAGGATGGGAAGTACAGTGTCTGCACTCTGAAGGAGAGGTGTTAATGTTGCAGTTTTATAACTTTAGTGTAAGCATGCCTCTGGCAAGACAGTGATGGAGCGAATGATGATGAAAGTTTTTCTTTTTCGGGCCACCCTGCCTTGGTGGGAAACGGCCAATGTGTTAATAAAAAAAACGAAAGGAGCACTGCAGTAGGCCTACTGGCCCAGGCTAGGCAGGTCCAAGTCACATAGGAGAATGAAACCTATTTGTGTATTTTGTGTTTATATTAGTCAGGGAGCTTTCTCAGGGGTACAGAATCTCGGTACGCTTGCAATTTTTAAGGCACCAACCTCCGTACGTGTCTACCAGACTGGAGCAAAACTCTTCTCCAGGCTGAGGAACTGACCACCTCAAAACTACATCTTCAAGGGTGATGGACTGATTACATCGTCTTTACATCTCTACTGCTCTTGCTTCCTCAGATTAAAGATACCTAACTGTTGCTTATATGTCTTATCAACTTGTCGGTATTGTATGCCATTTTAATATTCACCAACCAACCTGTAAACTATCTATGGTGGATTCCGGGGTCACTGCTGCCTTGGCTTGGCCCTTGACCAGGTCTCTTGTTTGATGGCCTGAGCAGTCACGATGCTGGTGCCAGCAGAACGCAAGTCTGATGTTGGCACCACAACCCAACTGATCATGATCTGCCTTGAGGAACTTATGAAGTTCGAGCAGAATAAGAAAAAAAATGACGGCAGCTGAAGACAAAAAGGACCATCATTTTCTTACAGAACAGTTAAATGCGGTCTGAACATTATTTAACAAAAGCTTTTATATATTGGAAAATTTAGGCTACTTTAGGTTATAATAAATGGTTTGAAAAACCGACAAGTTGAAGATTGAGACACTTATGCAACATATGGGAATCTTTATACAGGAAACGTTTCGCCACACAGTGGCTTCATCAGTCCAATATAAAGCAGAAGGTGTAAGGAGAGGAGGAGTTTGAGGTAATCAGTCCCTCAGCCTGGAGTCGATGTGTTAAGTCCATCAATCTTGTAGAATGTACAGCATAGTGCCGTAGACGTGGCTTATATACTGTAGTCAGGTGAGGCGAAGCAGGAAAACAAAAAACGCCGCAATACGTCTGTCATTGAGTTGGCCTTGGAAAAATACAATACAAACAAATTTGAACGAGAATGGAGGCAGCCTTTACCTAGACACCTCACCTGAACAATGGTATACAGGAGGCAACCTGTACCTACACTCTTCCCTCACCCCTGACACAAACAAAACACTCTCCCCTATAATCACCCAACATCCATGCCAGGTTTTCCGTACCAAAAATTCACCCGTCGTTCGCGGAAGTGACCACAGTGAAGCGAATAATTTGTGAGAGTGATCGCAGAAGTTAACTGCGGTTATCGTGCATTATAATTTGCCCCTGGAAGGTGAGGGGGCAGCAGGTGGCAAGTTGGTGGGCTGGGCCAGGATGAACAGAATAGCAGCTGCTGCTGCTACTATTGCTGAGGCTGCCGCTGATCTTCCTGCTGCTGTTATTGTTGCTACTGCTACTACTGCTGCTGTTCTTAAGAACATAAGAAAGGAGGAGCACTGCAGCAGACCTACCGGTCCATATTTGGCAGGTCTTTGTCAAACCCAAACCCACTAAAAATATTCGCCCAATCCATTATCAGTGTTACCCAAGGAATAAGCTTTTTATAACCCAATTAACTCAAGTCCATGTCCTACTCAAATCCAGCCCCTCTCATTCTTGTATTTATCTAACCTATATTTGAAGCTACCCAAGGTTTTAGCTTCAATTACCCTTCTAGGTTGTTAGGTAAGACACATATGCAACAGTAGACAACTTTATTCCGAAACGTTTCGCCTACACAGTAGGCTTCTTCAGTCGAATACAGAAAGTAGGCAGGAACAGTAGAGATGTGAAGACGATGTAATCAGTCCATCACCCTTGAAGTCGTAGAATTTGAGGTTGTCAGTCCCTCGGCCTGGAGAAGTTCAGTTCCATAGTCAGGAACTATCTGAAGATCAAGCGACAGTGCGGAGACTTAAATACTGTCGGAAGGAGAGGTGCAGAGTAGTAGTAGTAGTAGTAGTGAGAATGTAGCCACTGAGAGGTCATGTCCCTCTCAGATCCAACACTTCTCACTTGAAAAGTTTGTCCAAGGTGTTTTCTGTACCAAGATGCCATGTGTTGCAGTGTCTGACAAGATGAACATCAAAATGGTATACAATACCGACAGGTTGTTAGGTAAGACACATATGCAACAGTTAGACAACTTTATTCCGAAACGTTTCGCCTACACAGTAGGCTTCTTCAGTCGAATACAGAAAGTAGGCAGGAACAGTAGAGATGTGAAGACGATGTAATCAGTCCATCACCCTTCTAGGTAGATTGTTCCATTCGTCGACTCTTCTGTTTTCAAACCAGTACTTTCCTGTATCCTTTCTAAATGTAAATTTATCCAAGTTGAATCCATAATTTTGAGTTGTTTCCTGAAGGGATATCATCAGAACCTTGCTGCTGGATGTGGAAAAACACTCTTATGTACACTTCAGAACATTTATTAAAGGAAACTTTTCGCCACGAGTAGCTTCTTCCGTCCTGAAGAAGCCACTTATGGCAAAACGTTATTTTAATAAATTTCCTGAACCGTACATAAGTGTTTTTTTTCCCACATCTTGTAAAGTAAAAGGACACAAGTGCAACTAATGTGACATTTATTGTGGCAACGTTTCGCTCTCCAGGAGCTTTATCAAGTTATTGATAAAGCTCCTGGAGAGCGAAACGTTGCCACAATAAATGTCACATTAGTTGCACTTGTGTCCTTTTACTTTACATATTGTCGGTAATTCTACCAACTTTATTACATTCCCACATCTTGTCGGTATCGCCACACCATCTCTCTCTTGCTGCTGGAGGTACTGCTGCTTCCCTCCACTGCTGTCTCACTAGCCTCACTCTCTCCCAGTATGCCTCCATACACAGCATGAGTTAGAGGCCATAACTTGGCGTCAAGTACGCAGACAGCCGCCAAGACAGTTGTATGTAGGAAGTGTGATCATTGAGCTTCACGAGGTGTTCTTCGACGTGTGTACTTTATTCAGCTCACTCCTGGCACTGAGAGAGGCATAACCGTTCATGTTGACGCTGGACGCCACGTTCCATTCTGGCAGCGGTCCCCTCAGGGAGGTGCTGTTGAGGGATTCCTGATCCGAGGAACTGGACTCATCCTCCCCGGGGATCCTTAATTAATGCTGGCACTGTATATGGCCGCAGGTATACCTCTTGTAACGTGAATAAAATAAAGGCATTGTTATAATATATTCTAAGAGGGTGCTGTGTAAAGTGGCTGTATTGTGTGCCGCCATTGCTGTCGTTATTCTCTACACCGCACTCCCTCTCTACCCGTCTACCTGCTTCTCTACCTGCTTGTCTATCCGCTTGCCTCTTTGTCCGCCCACCTGCCTGTCTACCTGCCTCTCCGTCTACCCGCCTGCCTCTCTACCTGCCTAATTGTCCATTTGCCTGTCTATATATGTCTGCCTGTTTAATTAATAACTTATCTACCTACCGTTTTATCTGCTCGCCTGGCCATCTACCTGTCTGTCTGCGTGCCTGTAGTTTGATTACTGTGGTCATTGCCTCTGCGGCCCAGTGCCAGACCAGGCTTGTGCGGATACCTTGTACACAATACCTTAATACTTCCAGCAGGTCTAGAGTGCCTTAAATATTCTCTGGAGAGGGAGCCTAGACACGGTCACCACGCAGTCGTTAAAAACAACAGATACAGTCCCGCTCCACAAAGGTGGCAACAGAGCAATAGCAAAGAACTATAGGCAGATAGCACTGACGCTTCCTCATTACAGAAAGCTTTGAGAGAGTTTTATAAGAAAGATTGCGACTCATGTGGATCCACATTCCACAACAGTTGCACAACACTACTACTACTACTACTACTACTGCCACTGCCACTACTGCTGCTCTTCCTCCTCCTCCTCCTCCTCCTGCTCCTGCTCCTGCTGCTCCTCCTCCTCCTCCTCCTCCTCCTCCTCCTGCTGCTGCTGCTGCTGCTGCTGCTGCTGCTGCTGCTGCTGCTGCTGCTGCTGCTGCTGCTGCTGCTGCTGCTGCTGCTGCTGCTGCTGCTGCTGCTGCTGTTGTTGTTGTTGTTGTTGTTGTTGTTGTTGTTGTTGTTCCCACCCGTAGAGGGAAGACGTGTGGGTCAGGACGGATGCTTTGAGATGGTAGTCAGTAGGAAAATGGTGTCGTTGTACTTACCTGATGATGACTTCTAGCCACAGGAGCTTGCTTGTTTCCTCATAGCTTGTAATTATACACTTCTCTCCAATGAATAGTTCAAACTAATACTCCTCCTCCTCCTATTACTACTACTACTGATGCTACTGCTGCTACTACTACTACTGCTGTTACTATTACTATTACCACTGCTTCTTCTACTACTACTGATGCTGCTACTACTACTATTACTACTGCTACTACTACTACTACTGCTGCTGCTATTGCTACTACAGCTAGTACTACTACTACTGATGCTGCCACTACTACTACTACTGCTACTACTATTACTATTACCACTGCTACTTCTACTACTACTGATGCTGCTACTACTACTATTACTACTGCTACTACTACTACTACTGCTACTACTACTACTACTACTACTACTACTACTACTACTACTACTACTACTACTGCTACTATAGCTACTACTACTACTACTACTACTACTACTATAGCTACTATTACTGCTACTACTGCTGCTACTACTACTACTACTACTACTATAGCTACTACTACTACTACTACTATAGCTACTACTACTACTACTGCTACTACTGCTGCTACTACTACTACTACTATAGCTACTACTACTACTACTACTACTACTACTACTACTACTACTACTATAGCTACTACTACTACTACTACTACTACTACTACTACTACTATAGCTACTACTATAGCTACTACTACTACTACTACTACTACTACTACTACTATAGCTACTACTACTACTACTACTGCTGCTGCTAATAATAATAATAATAATAATAGTGTCAACGTCTCCTCCTCCTGCTTCTCTTACTATTACCTAAGGGTAAGATTCTTCAGCAGATAACCTCATCATATAGAAGAAGGTGTTATGTTATATTATCTTGGTATATCAGTGAGCCGGAGCTGAGGTAAGCTGCTCCTCACATGGTCCTGCTTCCATGCCTTATGTACATCTCCTGGTCCCCGTCTTAACTCTTAGTGACCCAATACACAGAGTTCTGACCTCCAGGACCCAGTCATATTTGCTCGTGTACATGAATGGTATACAGTACCGACAAGATGAAGATTGGACACATGTGCAACATCTGGGTATCTTTATTGTAGACATTTTGCCATCCATAAAGCCACTGAATGGCGAAACGTCTACAATAAAGATACCCAGATGTTGCACATGTCTAATTTTCATATCTGCTGTTGAAGCTGCGTAGTATTTACCTCCACACCTTTTCATCTTATACATCAGCCTATATATACTGGCTCCCTCACACTTGTGTGTTGGTGACTGTAAATATGTTCCAAGTCAGATTGGTGTCATTGGGTACGAGAGTAAATTCATGGGTAGCTTTGGGTAGGGGTGCTTTTGATAAGGACCTGCTTTGTATGGGTCAGTAGGCCTTCTGCAGTGTTCCTCCATTCTTATGTTCTTATGTAAGCTTCTTTCTCCTATGTGCGGGTTATCTGTGTATTGTTCCAGTCACGATATTGTTCCTCTTTGTTCTTTATTTAATAACCTTCCAGTGGCTCGTCTACGTCCTTCTAGACGTCGTATACATCCCCTGGTTCCTTATCCTCGCCTATCAAACAGTTGGTCTCTATCCATTCCACTCTCTCTAATCCTCTGAATATTCTGTATGTCAGGGTTGTGTTCCCCTCTCCCGTTTCTCCTCTCTCCTACTGTTGTTAGTCTGCTCGTAATCCAGTCCCCTCAGTTCCGACACAGTCTTAGTGGAAACCTTTTATGTTTGATGAGGTGCGGGTTCCATGCTGGCTCGGCGTACACTTGGTGTATGATGTCGTGTGTCTTTGTTCAGCTCCTGAAAACGGTTCTTAGGTTAGATAGTTTGCATATGCTGCTGATGTTTCATGATTTTTATAAGCGTTTGGTGATATACTTGGAGGAAAGCTTACTCTTAGACCTTTCTCGCTATATATTATCTGCAGCATCTCTTCTTTCCTTCGTGTCCGGTCTTCTCTCTCATATTTTCATTACAATTATTAGAGAAGGAAGGGAATGGGGTTTGAGTGAGTGCGTGAATGAAGGAAGGAGGAGATGGAGTTTAGTGAGTGGATGAGTGAAGGAGAGAGGGAAGGGGAGGAACCTGAGTAAGTGTGACGAGTGAGTGAGTACGGAGAGCCAGAGTGTGAACCCCCGGAAGTGAGTGTAGGGATGAGTATTGACCGTGAGAGAATGAATCACTCTTGATGACCAGATGTACGCAACAAGACACAATTAAATGGTAAATAGGAGAAACGAGAAGTATTTAAAAAAAACAGGGAGAGAGAGAGAGACAATAAAGGTATAAAAGTGCAACGAAGAGGAACAACAAGGCATACTAGAGGGTGCTAATAATACGAATGGTAGGTTGTATTGATTGTTGTTGTTGTTGACTGTAATGATGAAGGGTTACCTGGAGAGAGTTCCGAGGGTGATGGATAGTAATGCTGCTCCCCCTCTCCCCCTCCCTCCCCCTCTCCCCCTCCCTCCCCCTCTCCTCCTACTTCCCCCTCCTCATCTATCCTCCTCCCTTCCCTTCCCCTGCCCACTTACCTTCCATTACTCCCCCGTGCCCAGCAACATTCAATCTTAATACAGTGAGACAATGCACCTGTACTTGTCGGAGTTGAGACAGACTTCTCCTGCCCCAACCTCAAACTATTTAACTGGCATTACAGATTTCTGGCATCTGCGAGCTTAGCATACCTAGTCTTAAAACTGTGTATTGCATTTGCTGTCACCACTTCCTCATCCAACTTGAAAACAGCAAGTACTTACTAACCTGCCTCCCAGTAGCAGCAGCAGCAGCTGCCAGCGTCCCCGCGTCTTCCCTGCTTCCTCAACCTGCCTCCCAGTAGCAGCAGCAGAAGCAGCAGCTGCCGGCGTCCTCCCGTCTCCCCTGCTTCCTCAACCTGCCTCCCAGTAGCAACAGCAGCAGCCGCCGGCGTCCCCGTGTCTCCCCTGCTTCCTCAACCTGCCTCCCAGTAGCAGCAGCAGCAGCTGCCAGCGTCCCCGCGTCTCCCCTGCTTCCTCAACCTGCCTCCCAGTAGCAACAGCAGCAGCTGCCGGCGTCCCCGCGTCTCCCCTGCTTCCTCAACCTGCCTCCCAGTAGCAGCAGCAGCAGCTGCCAGCGTCCCCGCGTCTCCCCTGCTTCCTCAACCTGCTTCCCAGTAGCAGCAGCAGCAGCAGCTGCCAGCGTCCCCGCGTCTCCCCTGCTTCCTCAACCTACCTCCCAGTAGCAGCAGCAGCAGCAGCTGCTAGCGTCCCCGCATCTCCCCTGCTTCCTCAACCTGCCACCCAGTAGCAGCAGCTGCCAGCGTCCCCGCGTCTTCCCTGCTTTCTCAACCTGCCTCCCAGCAGCAGCAGCAGCAGTTGCTGGCGTCCCCGCGTCTTCCCTGCTTCCTCAACCTGCCTCCCAGTAGCAGCAGCAGCAGCAGTTGCCGGCGTCCCCGCGTCTTCCCTGCTTCCTCAACCTGCCTCCCAGTAGCAACAGCAGCAGCTGCCGGCGTCCCCGCGTCTCCCCTGCTTCCTCAACCTGCCTCCCAGTAGCAGCAACAGCAGCTGCCAGCGTCCCCGCGTCTCCCCTGCTTCCTCAACCTGCCTCCCAGTAGCAGCAGGAGCAGCTGCCAGCGTCCCCGCGTCTCCCCTGCTTCCTCAACCTACCTCCCAGTAGCAGCAGCAGCTGCCAGCGTCCCCGCGTCTTCCCTGCTTTCTCAACCTGCTTCCCAGCAGAAGCAGTTGCCGGCGTCCCCGCGTCTCCCCTGCTTCCTCAACCTGCCTCCCAGTAGCAGCAACAGCAGTTGCCGGCGTCCCCGCGTCTCCCCTGCTTCCTCAACCTGCTTCCCAGTAGCAGCAGCAGCAGCTGCCAGCGTCCCCGCGTCTCCCCTGCTTCCTCAACCTACCTCTCAGTAGCAGCAGCAGCAGCAGCTGCCAGCGTCCCCGCGTCTCCCCTGCTTCCTCAACCTGCCTCCCAGTAGCAGCAGCTGCCAGCGTCCCCGCGTCTTCCCTGCTTTCTCAACCTGCCTCCCAGCAGCAGCAGCAGCAATTGCTGGCGTCCCTGCGTCTTCCCTGCTTCCTCAACCTGCCTCCCAGTAGCAGCAGCAGCAGCTGCCAGCGTCCCCGCGTCTCCCCTGCTTCCTCAACCTACCTCCCAGTAGCAGCAGCAGCAGCAGCTGCCAGCGTCCCCGCATCTCCCCTGCTTCCTCAACCTGCCTCCCAGTAGCAGCAGCTGCCAGCGTCCCCGTGTCTTCCCTGCTTTCTCAACCTGCCTCCCAGCAGCAGCAGCAGCAGTTGCCGGCGTCCCCGCGTCTTCCCTGCTTCCTCAACCTGCCTCCCAGTAGCAACAGCAGCAGCTGCCGGCGTCCCCGCGTCTCCCCTGCTTCCTCAACCTGCCTCCCAGTAGCAGCAACAGCAGCTGCCAGCGTCCCCGCGTCTCCCCTGCTTCCTCAACCTGCCTCCCAGTAGCAGCAGGAGCAGCTGCCAGCGTCCCCGCGTCTCCCCTGCTTCCTCAACCTACCTCCCAGTAGCAGCAGCAGCAGCAGCTGCCAGCGTCCCCGCATCTCCCCTGCTTCCTCAACCTGCCTCCCAGTAGCAGCAGCTGCCAGCGTCCCCGCGTCTTCCCTGCTTTCTCAACCTGCCTCCCAGCAGCAGCAGCAGCAGTTGCTGGCGTCCCCGCGTCTTCCCTGCTTCCTCAATCTGCCTCCCAGTAGCAGCAGCAGCAGCAGTTGCCGGCGTCCCCGCGTCTTCCCTGCTTTCTCAACCTGCCTCGCAGCAGCAGCAGCAGCAGCAGTTGCTGGCGTCCCCGCGTCTTCCCTGCTTCCTCAACCTGCCTCCGAGTAGCAGCAGCAGCAGCAGTTGCCGGCGTCCCCGCGTCTTCCCTGCTTCCTCAACCTGCCTCCCAGTAGCAACAGCAGCAGCTGCCGGCGTCCCCGCGTCTCCCCTGCTTCCTCAACCTGCCTCCCAGTAGCAGCAACAGCAGCTGCCAGCGTCCCCGCGTCTCCCCTGCTTCCTCAACCTGCCTCCCAGTAGCAGCAGGAGCAGCTGCCAGCGTCCCAGCGTCTCCCCTGCTTCCTCAACCTACCTCCCAGTAGCAGCAGCAGCAGCAGCTGCCAGCGTCCCCGCGTCTTCCCTGCTTTCTCAACCTGCCTCCCAGCAGCAGCAGTTGCCGGCGTCCCCGCGTCTCCCCTGCTTCCTCAACCTGCCTCCCAGTAGCAGCAACAGCAGTTGCCGGCGTCCCCGCGTCTCCCCTGCTTCCTCAACCTGCCTCCCAGTAGCAGCAGCAGCAGCTGCCAGCGTCCCCGCGTCTCCCCTGCTTCCTCAATCTACCTCCCAGTAGCAGCAGCAGCAGCAGCTGCCAGCGTCCCCGCGTCTCCCCTGCTTCCTCAACCTGCCTCCCAGTAGCAGCAGCTGCCAGCGTCCCCGCGTCTTCCCTGCTTTCTCAACCTGCCTCCCAGCAGCAGCAGCAGCAGTTGCTGGCGTCCCCGCGTCTTCCCTGCTTCCTCAACCTGCCTCCTCGTAGCAGCAGCAGCAGCAGGTGCCGGCGTCCCCGCGTCTTCCCTGCTTCCTCAACCTGCCTCCCAGTAGCAACAGCAGCAGCTGCCGGCGTCCCCGCGTCTCCCCTGCTTCCTCAACCTGCCTCCCAGTAGCAGCAACAGCAGCTGCCAGCGTCCCCGCGTCTCCCCTGCTTCCTCAACCTGCCTCCCAGTAGCAGCAGCAGCAGCTGCCAGCGTCCCCGCGTCTCCCCTGCTTCCTCAACCTACCTCCCAGTAGCAGCAGCTGCCAGCGTCCCCGCGTCTTCCCTGCTTTCTCAACCTGCCTCCCAGCAGCAGCAGTTGCCGGCGTCCCCGCGTCTCCCCTGCTTCCTCAACCTGCCTCCCAGTAGCAGCAACAGCAGTTGCCGGCGTCCCCGCGTCTCCCCTGCTTCCTCAACCTGCCTCCCAGTAGCAGCAGCAGCAGCTGCCAGCGTCCCCGCGTCTCCCCTGCTTCCTCAACCTCCCTCTCAGTAGCAGCAGCTGCCGGCGTCCCCGCGTCTCCCTTGCTTCCTCAACCTGCCTCCCAGTAGCAGCAGCAGCAGCTGCCGGCGTCCCCGCGTCTCCCTTGCTTCCTCAACCTACCTCCCAGTAGCAGCAACAGCAGCTGCCGGCGTCCCCGCGTCTCCCTTGCTTCCTCAACCTGCCCCCCCCCAGTAGCAGCAGCAGCAGCTGCCGGCGTCCCCGCGTCTCCCCTGCTTCCTCAACCTCCCTCTCAGTAGCAGCAGCAGCAGCTGCCAGCGTCCCTGCGTCTCCCTTGCTTCCTTAACCTCCCTCTCAGAAGCAGCAGCAGCAGCAGCAGTTGCCTGCGTCCCCGCGTCTCCCCTGCTTCCTCAACCTCCCTCTCAGTAGCAGCAGCAGCAGCTGCCAGCGTCCCCGCGTTTCCCCTGCTTCCTTAACCTTCCTCTCAGTAGCAGCAGCAGCAGTTGCCGGCGTCCCCGCGTCTCCCCTGCTTCCTCAACCTGCCTCCCAGTAGCAGCTGCAGCAGCTGCCGGCGTCCCCGCGTCTCCCCTGCTTCCTCAACCTCCCTCTCAGTAGCAGCAGCAGCAGCTGCCAGCGTCCCCGCGTCTCCCTTGCTTCCTCAACCTGCCTCCCAGTAGCAGCAGCAGCTGCTGCCGGCGTCCCCGCGTCTCCCTTGCTTCGTCAACCTACCTCCCAGTAGCAGCAACAGCAGCTGCCGGCGTCCCCGCGTCTCCCTTGCTTCCTCAACCTGCCTCCCAGTAGCAGCAGTAGCAGCTGCCGGCGTCCCCGCGTCTCCCTTGCTTCGTCAACCTGCCTCCCAGTAGCAGCAGCAGCAGCTGCCGGCGTCCCCGCGTCTCCCTTGCTTCCTCAACCTGTCTCCCAGTAGCAGCAGCAGCAGCTGCCGGCGTCCCCGCGTCTCCCTTGCTTCCTCAACCTGCCTCCCAGTAGCAGCAGCAGCAGCTGCCGGCGTCCCCGCGTCTCCCTTGCTTCCTCAACCTGCCTCCCAGTAGCAGCAGCAGCAGCTGCCGGCGTCCCCGCGTCTCCCCTGCTTCCTCAACCTGCCTCCCAGTAGCAGCAGCAGCAGCTGCCGGCGTCCCCGCGTCTCCCTTGCTTCCTCAACCTGCCTCCCAGTAGCAGCAGCAGCAGCTGCCGGCGTCCCCGCGTCTCCCGTGCTTCCTCAACCTGCCTCCCAGTAGCAGCAGCAGCAGCTGCCGGCGTCCCCGCGTCTCCCCTGCTTCCTCAACCTGCCTCCCAGTAGCAGCATCAGCAGCTGCCGGCGTCCCCGCGTCTCCCCTGCTTCCTCAACCTGCCTCCCAGTAGCAGCAGCAGCAGCTGCCGGCGTCCCCGCGTCTCCCCTGCTTCCTCAACCTGCCTCCCAGTAGCAGCAGCAGCAGCTGCTGGCGTCCCCGCGTCTCCCCTGCTTCCTCAACCTGCCTCCCAGTAGCAGCAGCAGCAGCTGCCGGCGTCCCCGCGTCTCCCCTGCTTCCTCAACCTGCCTCCCAGTAGCAGCAGCAGCAGCTGCCGGCGTCCCCGCGTCTCCCCTGCTTCCTCAACCTGCCTTCCAGTAGCAGCAGCAGCAGCTGCCGGCGTCCCCGCGTCTCCCCTGCTTCCTCAACCTGCCTTCCAGTAGCAGCAGCAGCAGCTGCCGGCGTCCCCGCGTCTCCCTTGCTTCCTCAACCTGCCTCCCAGTAGCAGCAGCAGCAGCTGCCGGCGTCCCCGCGTCTCCCCTGCTTCCTCAACCTGCCTCCCAGTAGCAGCAGCAGCAGCTGCCGGCGTCCCCGCGTCTCCCCTGCTTCCTCAACCTGCCTCCCAGTAGCAGCAGCAGCAGCTGCCGGCGTCCCCGCGTCTCCCCTGCTTCCTCAACCTGCCTCCCAGTAGCAGCAGCAGCAGCTGCCGGCGTCCCCGCGTCTCCCCTGCTTCCTCAACCTGCCTCCCAGTAGCAGCAGCAGCAGCTGCCGGCGTCCCCGCGTCTCCCCTGCTTCCTCAACCTGCCTCCCAGTAGCAGCAGCAGCAGCTGCCGGCGTCCCCGCGTCTCCCCTGCTTCCTCAACCTGCCTCCCAGTAGCAGCAGCAGCAGCTGCCGGCGTCCCCGCGTCTCCCCTGCTTCCTCAACCTGCCTCCCAGTAGCAGCAGCAGCAGCTGCCGGCGTCCCCGCGTCTCCCCTGCTTCCTCAACCTGCCTTCCAGTAGCAGCAGCAGCAGCTGCCGGCGTCCCCGCGTCTCCCCTGCTTCCTCAACCTGCCTCCCAGTAGCAGCAGCAGCAGCTGCCGGCGTCCCCGCGTCTCCCCTGCTTCCTCAACCTGCCTTCCAGTAGCAGCAGCAGCAGCTGCCGGCGTCCCCGCGTCTCCCCTGCTTCCTCAACCTGCCTCCCAGTAGCAGCAGCAGCAGCTGCCAGCGTCCCCGCGTCTCCCCTGCTTCCTCAACCTGCCTCCCAGTAGCAGCAGCTGCCAGCGTCCCCGCGTCTTCCCTGCTTTCTCAACCTGCCTCCCAGCAGCAGCAGCAGCAGTTGCTGGCGTCCCCGCGTCTTCCCTGCTTCCTCAACCTGCCTCCTAGTAGCAGCAGCAGCAGCAGTTGCCGGCGTCCCCGCGTCTTCCCTGCTTCCTCAACCTGCCTCCCAGTAGCAGCAGCAGCAGCTGCCGGCGTCCCCGCGTCTCCCCTGCTTCCTCAACCTGCCTCCCAGTAGCAGCAACAGCAGCTGCCAGCGTCCCCGCGTCTCCCCTGCTTCCTCAACCTGCCTCCCAGTAGCAGCAGCAGCAGCTGCCAGCGTCCCCGCGTCTCCCCTGCTTCCTCAACCTACCTCCCAGTAGCAGCAGCTGCCAGCGTCCCCGCGTCTTCCCTGCTTTCTCAACCTGCCTCCCAGCAGCAGCAGTTGCCGGCGTCCCCGCGTCTCCCCTGCTTCCTCAACCTGCCTCCCAGTAGCAGCAACAGCAGTTGCCGGCGTCCCCGCGTCTCCCCTGCTTCCTCAACCTGCCTCCCAGTAGCAGCAGCAGCAGCTGCCAGCGTCCCCGCGTCTCCCCTGCTTCCTCAACCTCCCTCTCAGTAGCAGCAGCTGCCGGCGTCCCCGCGTCTCCCTTGCTTCCTCAACCTGCCTCCCAGTAGCAGCAGCAGCAGCTGCCGGCGTCCCCGCGTCTCCCTTGCTTCCTCAACCTACCTCCCAGTAGCAGCAACAGCAGCTGCCGGCGTCCCCGCGTCTCCCTTGCTTCCTCAACCTGCCCCCCCCCAGTAGCAGCAGCAGCAGCTGCCGGCGTCCCCGCGTCTCCCCTGCTTCCTCAACCTCCCTCTCAGTAGCAGCAGCAGCAGCTGCCAGCGTCCCTGCGTCTCCCTTGCTTCCTTAACCTCCCTCTCAGAAGCAGCAGCAGCAGCAGCAGTTGCCTGCGTCCCCGCGTCTCCCCTGCTTCCTCAACCTCCCTCTCAGTAGCAGCAGCAGCAGCTGCCAGCGTCCCCGCGTTTCCCCTGCTTCCTTAACCTTCCTCTCAGTAGCAGCAGCAGCAGTTGCCGGCGTCCCCGCGTCTCCCCTGCTTCCTCAACCTGCCTCCCAGTAGCAGCTGCAGCAGCTGCCGGCGTCCCCGCGTCTCCCCTGCTTCCTCAACCTCCCTCTCAGTAGCAGCAGCAGCAGCTGCCAGCGTCCCCGCGTCTCCCTTGCTTCCTCAACCTGCCTCCCAGTAGCAGCAGCAGCTGCTGCCGGCGTCCCCGCGTCTCCCCTGCTTCGTCAACCTTCCTCCCAGTAGCAGCATCAGCAGCTGCCGGCGTCCCCGCGTCTCCCTTGCTTCCTCAACCTGCCTCCCAGTAGCAGCAGTAGCAGCTGCCGGCGTCCCCGCGTCTCCCTTGCTTCGTCAACCTGCCTCCCAGTAGCAGCAGCAGCAGCTGCCGGCGTCCCCGCGTCTCCCTTGCTTCCTCAACCTGTCTCCCAGTAGCAGCAGCAGCAGCTGCCGGCGTCCCCGCGTCTCCCTTGCTTCCTCAACCTGCCTCCCAGTAGCAGCAGCAGCAGCTGCCGGCGTCCCCGCGTCTCCCTTGCTTCCTCAACCTGCCTCCCAGTAGCAGCAGCAGCAGCTGCCGGCGTCCCCGCGTCTCCCCTGCTTCCTCAACCTGCCTCCCAGTAGCAGCAGCAGCAGCTGCCGGCGTCCCCGCGTCTCCCTTGCTTCCTCAACCTGCCTCCCAGTAGCAGCAGCAGCAGCTGCCGGCGTCCCCGCGTCTCCCGTGCTTCCTCAACCTGCCTCCCAGTAGCAGCAGCAGCAGCTGCCGGCGTCCCCGCGTCTCCCCTGCTTCCTCAACCTGCCTCCCAGTAGCAGCATCAGCAGCTGCCGGCGTCCCCGCGTCTCCCCTGCTTCCTCAACCTGCCTCCCAGTAGCAGCAGCAGCAGCTGCCGGCGTCCCCGCGTCTCCCCTGCTTCCTCAACCTGCCTCCCAGTAGCAGCAGCAGCAGCTGCTGGCGTCCCCGCGTCTCCCCTGCTTCCTCAACCTGCCTCCCAGTAGCAGCAGCAGCAGCTGCCGGCGTCCCCGCGTCTCCCCTGCTTCCTCAACCTGCCTCCCAGTAGCAGCAGCAGCAGCTGCCGGCGTCCCCGCGTCTCCCCTGCTTCCTCAACCTGCCTTCCAGTAGCAGCAGCAGCAGCTGCCGGCGTCCCCGCGTCTCCCCTGCTTCCTCAACCTGCCTTCCAGTAGCAGCAGCAGCAGCTGCCGGCGTCCCCGCGTCTCCCTTGATTCCTCAACCTGCCTCCCAGTAGCAGCAGCAGCAGCTGCCGGCGTCCCCGCGTCTCCCCTGCTTCCTCAACCTGCCTCCCAGTAGCAGCAGCAGCAGCTGCCGGCGTCCCCGCGTCTCCCCTGCTTCCTCAACCTGCCTCCCAGTAGCAGCAGCAGCAGCTGCCGGCGTCCCCGCGTCTCCCCTGCTTCCTCAACCTGCCTCCCAGTAGCAGCAGCAGCAGCTGCCGGCGTCCCCGCGTCTCCCCTGCTTCCTCAACCTGCCTCCCAGTAGCAGCAGCAGCAGCTGCCGGCGTCCCCGCGTCTCCCCTGCTTCCTCAACCTGCCTCCCAGTAGCAGCAGCAGCAGCTGCCGGCGTCCCCGCGTCTCCCCTGCTTCCTCAACCTGCCTCCCAGTAGCAGCAGCAGCAGCTGCCGGCGTCCCCGCGTCTCCCCTGCTTCCTCAACCTGCCTCCCAGTAGCAGCAGCAGCAGCTGCCGGCGTCCCCGCGTCTCCCCTGCTTCCTCAACCTGCCTCCCAGTAGCAGCAGCAGCAGCTGCCGGCGTCCCCGCGTCTCCCCTGCTTCCTCAACCTGCCTCCCAGTAGCAGCAGCAGCAGCTGCCGGCGTCCCCGCGTCTCCCCTGCTTCCTCAACCTGCCTTCCAGTAGCAGCAGCAGCAGCTGCCGGCGTCCCCGCGTCTCCCCTGCTTCCTCAACCTGCCTCCCAGTAGCAGCAGCAGCAGCTGCCGGCGTCCCCGCGTCTCCCCTGCTTCCTCAACCTGCCTTCCAGTAGCAGCAGCAGCAGCTGCCGGCGTCCCCGCGTCTCCCTTGCTTCCTCAACCTGCCTCCCAGTAGCAGCAGCAGCAGCTGCCGGCGTCCCCGCGTCTCCCCTGCTTCCTCAACCTGCCTCCCAGTAGCAGCAGCAGCAGCTGCCGGCGTCCCCGCGTCTCCCCTGCTTCCTCAACCTGCCTCCCAGTAGCAGCAGCAGCAGCTGCCGGCGTCCCCGCGTCTCCCCTGCTTCCTCAACCTGCCTCCCAGTAGCAGCAGCAGCAGCTGCCGGCGTCCCCGCGTCTCCCCTGCTTCCTCAACCTGCCTCCCAGTAGCAGCAGCAGCAGCTGCCGGCGTCCCCGCGTCTCCCCTGCTTCCTCAACCTGCCTCCCAGTAGCAGCAGCAGCAGCTGCCGGCGTCCCCGCGTCTCCCCTGCTTCCTCAACCTGCCTTCCAATAGCAGCAGCAGCAGCTGCCGGCGTCCCCGCGTCTCCACTGCTTCCTCAACCTGCCTCCCAGCAGCAGCAGCAGCAGCAGCTGCCGGCGTCCCCGCGTCTCCCCTGCTTCCTCAACCTGCCTTCCAGTAGCAGCAGCAGCAGCTGCCGGCGTCCCCGCGTCTCCACTGCTTCCTCAACCTGCCTCCCAGCAGCAGCAGCAGCAGCAGCTGCCGGCGTCCCCGCGTCTCCCCTGCTTCCTCAACCTGCCTTCCAGTAGCAGCAGCAGCAGCTGCCGGCGTCCCCGCGTCTCCACTGCTTCCTCAACCTGCCTCCCAGTAGCAGCAACAGCAGCTGCCGGCGTCCCCGCGTCTCCCCTGCTTCCTCAACCTGCCTTCCAGTAGCAGCAGCAGCAGCTGCCGGCGTCCCCGCGTCTCCACTGCTTCCTCAACCTGCCTCCCAGCAGCAGCAGCAGCAGCAGCTGCCGGCGTCCCCGCGTCTCCCCTGCTTCCTCAACCTGCCTTCCAGTAGCAGCAGCAGCAGCTGCCGGCGTCCCCGCGTCTCCACTGCTTCCTCAACCTGCCTCCCAGCAGCAGCAGCAGCAGCAGCTGCCGGCGTCCCCGCGTCTCCACTGCTTCCTCAACCTGCCTCCCAGCAGCAGCAGCAGCAGCAGCTGCCGGCGTCCCCGCGTCTCCCCTGCTTCCTCAACCTGCCTTCCAGTAGCAGCAGCAGCAGCTGCCGGCGTCCCCGCGTCTCCACTGCTTCCTCAACCTGCCTCCCAGCAGTAGCAGCAGCAGCAGCTGCCGGCGTCCCCGCGTCTCCCCTGCTTCCTCAACAGTTTAGAAGCATATATAAAGATACAGTATAAAAAGTGACCTGAAATATTATAATAAACTCCATACAGAATGTAATATCAGGGCCCCAATTATATATATATACCGACCTATTACACATCCCTCCAAACAGCCAGTATCCCAAACCCCTCCTTAAAGTGCAGGCATTGTACTTCCCATTTCCATGACTCAAGTCCGACTATATAAAAATGACCGGTTTCCCTGAAATCCTTCACTAAGTATTACCCTGCTCACACTCCAACAGTTCATCAGGTACCAAAAACCAATCATCTCCATCCACTCCTATCTAACACGTTCACGCACGCTTGCTGGAAGTCCAAGCCCCTCGCTCACAAAACCTCCTTTACCCCCTCCCTCCAAAATTTTCGAGGACTACCCCCACCCCGTCTTCCTTCCCCTACAGATTTATGCGCTTTCCATGTCATTCTACTTTGATCCATTCTCACTAAATGACCAAACCACCTCAACAACCCCTCTTCAGCCCTCTGACTAATACTTTTATTAACTCCACACCGTCTCCTAATTTCCACACTTCGAATTCTCTGCATAATATTTACACCACACATTGCCCTTTGACAGGACATCTCCACTGCCTCCAACCGCCTCCTCGCTGCTACATTCACAACCCAAGCTTCACACCCATGTAAGTGTGTTGGTACTACTATACATTCATACATTCCCTTCTTTGCCTCCATTGATAACGTTTTTTGTCTCCACTTATACCTCAACGCGCCACTCACCTTTTTTCCCTCATTAATTCTATGGTTAACCTCATCCTTCACAAACCCATCCTCTGACACATCAACTCCCAAATCTCTGAAAACATTCACTTCATCCATACTCCTCCTCTCCAATTTGATATCCAATTTTTCTTTATCTAAAACATTTGATACCCTCATCATCTTACTCTTATCTATGTTCACTTTCAACTTTCTTTCACACAATCCCAAATTCATCCACTAACCTTTGCAGTTTTTCTTTAGAATCTCCCACAAGCACAGTATCATCAGCAAAAAGTAACTGTCAACTCCCATTTTGTATTTGATTCCCCATAATTTAATCCCACCCCTCTCCCGAACACCCTAGCATTTACTTCTTTACAACCCCATCTATAAATATGTTAAACAACCATGGTGACATTACACATCCCTGTCTAAGACCTACTTTTACCAGGAAGTAGTCTCCCTCTCTATCCTACACACCCTAAACTGAGCCTCGCTATCCACAAAAACTCTTTACAGCATTTAGTGACTTACTACCTATTCCATACACTTGTAACATCTGCCACATTGCTCCTCTACCCATTCTATCATATGCCTTGTTCTAAATCCATAAATGCAGTGAAAACTTCCCTACCTTTATATAAATACTGTTCACATATATGCTTTAATGTTAACACTTTATCTACACATCACCTACCCACTCTAAAACCACCTTGCTCATCTGCAATCCTACTCTCTGTCTTACCTCTACTTCTTTCAATAATAACCCTACTGCACACTTTACCTTGTATGCTCAGTAAACTTATTCCCCTATAATTTTTACAATCTCTTTTGTCCCCTTCCCTTTATATAAAGGGACTATACATGCTCTCTGCCAATCCATAGGTACCTTCTCCTCTTCCATACATTTATTAAATAAAAATACCAACCACTCCAACACTATATCCCCCCCTGCTTTTAACATTTCTGCCATGATCCCGTCAGTTCCTGCTGCTTTACCCCCTTTCATTCTGTAATGCCTCACGCACCTTCCCCACACTCACATCCTGCTCTTGTTCACTTCTAAAAGATGATATACCTCCCTGGCCAGTGCATGAAATTACCGCTTCTCTTTCTTCGTCGACATTTAAAAGTTCCTCAAAATATTCTCGCCATCTACCCAAAACCTCCATCTCCCCATCTACTAACTCCCCTGCTCTGTTTTTATCTGGCAAATCCATTCGTTCTCTAGGCTTGTTTAATTTGCTTATCTCACTCCAAAAATAATTCTCCTTTTCATTAAAATTTCTTGACAGTGCCTCTCCCACTCTATCATCTGCTCTCCTTTTGCACTCTCTCACCACTCTCTTCACCTTTCTTTTACTTTCCATATACTCTGCTCTTCTTAAAACACCTCTGGTTTGTAAAAACCTCTCATAAGCTATCTTTTTCTCTTTTATCACACCCTTTACTTCATCATTCCATCAATCACTCCTCTTTCCTCCTGCACCCACCCTCCTATAACCAGAAACTTCTGCCCCACATTCTAATACTGCATTTTTAAAACTATTCCAACCCTCTTCAACTACTCCTCCCCCCTACACTACTCATACTTGGACTAGCCCACCTTTCTGCCAATAGTTGTTTATATCTCACCCTAACTTCCTCCTCCCTTAGTTTATACACTTTCACCTCCCTCTTACTTGTTGTTTTCTTTTTCTTTCGTCCCATCTACCTCTTAGTCTAACTGTAGCTACAATTAAATAATGATCCGATATATCAGTTGCCCCTCTATAAACATGTACATCCTGGAGCCTACCCATCAACCTTTTATCCACCAATACATAATCTAACAAACTACTTTCATTACATGCTATATCATGCCTTGTATACTTATCCTCCTTTTCATAAAATATGTATTACTTATTACCAAACCTCTTTCCACACATAGGCCAATTAAAGGCTCCCCATTTTCATTTACCCCTGGCACCCCAAATTTACTGACTAGTCCCTCCACAACATTTTTACCCACTTTAGCATTGAAATCCCCAACCACAAGTACTCTCACACTTGATTCAAAACTCCCCACGCACTCACTCAACATTTCCCAAAATCTCTCTCTCTCGTCTACACTTCTCTCTTCTCCAGGTGCATAAACACTTACCATAACCCACTTTTCACATCCAACCTTTATTTTACTCCACATAATCCTTGAATTAATGCATTTATATTCCCTCTTTTTCTGCCATAACTTATCCTTCAACATTATTGCTGCTCCTTCTTTAGCTCTAACTCTATTTGAAACCCCTGACCTAATCCCATTTATTTCTCTCCATTGAAACTCTCCCACCCCCTTCAGCTTTGTTTCACTTAAAGCCAGGACATCCAGTTTCTTCTCATTCATAACATCCACAATCATCTTTTTCTTATCATTCGCACAACATCAACGCACATTCAAACATCCCACTTTGATGGTTTTCTTCTTTTTCTTTTTAGTAGGTTATACAGGAAAAGGGGTTACTAGCCCATTGTTCCCGGCATTTTAGTTGACTTTTACAACACGCATGGCTTACGGAGGAAAGATTGTTATTCCACTTCCCCATTATTGTAACCACGAAACGAGTGGTATTGATCAATAACAACATTGCACTAGCCAAGGAGTCGAACCCATGCTATTTTGGCCCCCCCCCCATGGTGAGAGGAAACGCATGATGCTTTAGACCACTAGACCACACAGTCCTTAACAATGGTGCATCCAGCCAAGCTAGATGTTGTACCCACCATTGAAGGACATTTATATAATATATTGCTTGTTGAGCTAGCACACAAACAGGGAGTAGAATGAAATTAGCTCAGAGGAGTCCACACCACAGTATGTCCTTCGATGGTAGGTACAACATCTAGCTTGGCTGGATGCACCATTGTTAAGGACTGTGTGGTCTAGTGGTCTAAAGCGTCATGCGTTTTCTCTCACCATGAGGCGGGCCAAAATAGCATGGGTTCGACTCCTTGGCTAGTGCAGTATTAATATATATATATATATATATATATATATATATATATGTCGTGCCGAATAGGCAGAACTTGCGATCTTGGCTTAAATAGCAAGGCTCATCTTGCCATATAGGACAAGTGAAAATTTGTGTATGCAATAATGTCGCCAAAATCATTCTGAACCTAACGAAAAAAATATATTTCACTGTGTTTGTTTAGTATTAAATTATTGTAAACAAATCTAAAATATATTTAGTTGGGTTAGGCTAAAATATATTGTTCTTGTTATAATAAGGTTAGGTAAGTTTTGTAAGATTCTTCTGGTGCAAAATTAAATTTTTTTTACATTAACATTAATGAAAAAAATATATCTTTGAACGTATAAGAGAAAATTTTAGAAAGGACTTAATTTTAAATGAGTTCTTGCTAATTGACCAGTTTTACATATTCGGCACGACACACACACACACATACACACACACACACACACTGTTTACTGTGATCTTATTGCATATATATATATATATATATATATATATATATATATATATATATATATATATATATATATATATATATATATATATATATATATATATATATATATATTATATAATCAAACTATCTCTTTCAGTGATTTGTAGCTTCTTTGATCTTCTCTCACTTTCTCTCTCCTCAAGTCCGCATACCATTACATTTGTAGTGTGTGACTTCACTCGTTACTGTCTCTTATCCTCTTGTTTCGTCCTTTATTCTGACTCTTTGTCTACTTCCACGTTCTCCCTCATGCTCACTACTTACACTTTTAGTTTCTGGCTTAGTTTCCGGTGTTATACCATCTTAGATGCTCTTCAGTACTCCAGGAAGATGCAGTTCACCCATCCTGCCTTCCTTGTTCTGTCTCTCGGACTTTCATAGAACTACGTGTTCATTAAACAGGATTTTCCATTTCGAAATCTATGCTAGTTTTATCTAATAAGTCATGTATATCCTCGGATAATAAAACCCATGATACCATAGCTGGAGCAATTCACAACATAACTCAGCCACACTACCATGGTTAGAACAATCCATATCTCAGCCACACCATGGTTGGAACAATACACAACTCAGTCACACCATGGCTGGATTACCTGGATTACCTGGAGGTTATTCCGGGGATCAACGCCCCCGCGGCCCGGTCCATGACCAGGCCTCCCGATGGATCAGGGCCTGATCAACTAGGCTGTTACTGCTGGCCGCACGCAGTCCAACGTACGAGCCACAGGTTGTGCAAGAAAGGTATAAAATACCGACAATATGAAAGTTAAGACACATGTGCAACATCTGGATATCTTTATTGTAGACGTTTCGCCATCCAGTGGGTTTATCAATACAGATTCTAGGACATAATAGGAAGACAGTAGAACTATATACAAAAGATGAGGTAATCAGTCCCTCGGCCTTGGAGTTAGTGTTCACAGCATCGTGGTGGAGGAGAGTCTGGAGCAAAGGCAAGAAGACTGGCGTTTTATAGGCGTCAGTGGAAGGGACGGGCAGCAGACGAGGGCAGTCACTGGTAGGCGGGATTCCCCAGTGGAAGTAGGTCCTTCCCAAAGAGATGGGTTAGTTGCAGCAGCCGTGAAGAAGGTCTTGTAGATGTCCTCTGAACCAAGATTCCATGATGTTGCAGTGTCTGACAAGTTGTGCAAGAAAGGTATAAAATACTTTCATTTCGTACGAGCCACAGCCCGGCTGATCCGGCACTGACTTTAGGTATCTGTCCAGCTCTCTCTTGAAGGCAGCCAGGGGCTTATTGGAAATTCCCCTAATGCTTGATGGGAGGCTGTTGAACAGTTTTGGGCCCCGGACACTTATGGTGTTTTCCCTTAGTGTACCAATGGCGCCCCTACTTTTTATTGGGGGCATTTTGTATCGCCTGCCCAGTCTTTTACTTTCGTAGGGAGTGATTTCTGTGTGCAGATTTGGGACCATTCCTTCCAAGATTTTCCAAGTGTAGATTACGATATATCTCTCCCTCCTGCGTTCCAACGAGTACAAGTCAAGTGCTTCCAAGCGTTCCCAGTAGTTAAGATGCTTGACAGAACTTATACGTGCAGTAAAGGATCTCTGTACACTCTCTAGATCTGCGATTTCACCTGCTTTGAATGGAGATGTTAATGTACAGCAGTATTCCAGCCTAGAGAGAACAAGTGATTTGAAAAGGATCATCATTGGCTTGACACCTCTCGTTTTGAAAGTTCTCATTATCCATCCTATCATTTTCTTTGCACGTGCGATCGTGGCACTGTTGTGATCCTTGAAAGTGAGATCCTCAGACATTACTACTCCCAGGTCCCTTACATTATTTTTCCGCTCTATTGTATGGCCGGAGTCAGTAGTATACTCTGTTCTAGTTATTATCTCCTCCAGTTTTCCATAACGGAGTAGTTGGAATTTGTCCTCATTGAACATCATATTGTTTACCGTTGCCCACTGGAAAACTTTGTTTATATCTTCTTGAAGGTTAACCGCGTCCTCCTCAGATGACAGCCTCATGCAGATCCTAGAATCATCCGCAAAGGATGATACGGTGCTGTGGTGTATATCTCTGTCTATGTCTGATATGAGGATAAGGAATAAGATGGGGGCGAGTACTGTGCCTTTTGGAACAGAGCTCTTCACTATGGCAGCCTCCGATTTAATTCTGTTGACCACTACTCTTTGTGTTCGATTGGTTAGAAAGTTGAAGATCCATTTCCCCACTTTCCCAGTTATTCCTTTAGCACGTATTTTATGGGTTATTACGCCATGATCGCATTTGTCAAATGCTTTTGCAAAGACTGTGTATATTACATCTGCATTCTGATTTTCTTCCAGTGCATCCAAGGCCATGTCATAGTGATCCAGTTGTTGTGAGAGGCAGGAGCGACCTGCCCTGAACCCATGTTGCCCTGGATTGTGCAGATTTTGGGAATCCAGGTGATTTGCAATCCTGCTTCTTAGCACTCAAAGATTTTTATGATGTGGGACGTCAGAGCTATTGGTCTAAAGTTCTTAGCTAATGCTTTGCTGCCACCTTTATGGAGTGGGGCTATATCCGTTGTTTTAAGTGACTGTGGAATTTCACCCATGTCCAAGCTCCTCCTACATAGTGTACTTAGGACACGCGAGAGGGGTTTCTTGCAGTTCTTAATGAAAACAGAGTTCCACGAGTCTGGGCCCGGGGCTGAGTGCATAGGCATGTTGTCAATGGCTTTTTCGAAATCTATCGGAGTTAGGGTAATGTCGGAAATCTGGCATACATTTATGGAGTTTTGAGGCTCATTCGTGAAGAAATCATTTGGGTCGTCGATCCTCAGACCGATTAGTGGTTCACTAAACACAGAGTCGTACTGGGATTTCATTATTTCACTCATTTGCTTGTTGTCATCTGTGTAAGTCCCATCCTGTCTGAGTAAGGGCCCGATACTAGATGTGGTATTTGCCTTGTTTTTGGCATATGAAAAGAAATATTTTGAATTTCTTTCAATTTCACTAATACCTTTAAGCTCCTCCTGCCTCTCCTGGTTCCTGTAAGAGTCATTTAACTTAAGTTCGATAGTTTCCACTTCCCTGGTCAGCGCCTCCTTTCGTGTATCAGATATTCTAGCACTCCTGAGAAGCTCAGTGACTCGTCGTTGTCTTCTATAGAGGGAGCGTCTTTCTCTCTCCAGTTTACTCCTGCTCTTCTTCTTTCTTAGGGTTATATGCCTAGAACATGCTTTGGCTGCCAGGAAGTTGATCCTTTCAAGGCACTGGTTTGGATCTATGTCATTTAAGACATCTCCCCAACATGTTTCGTTTAGGACATGGTTTACCTGGTCCCAGTTGATGTTCTTGTTGTTGAAGTTGTATTTTGTGAAGACACCTTCACAGGTACATGCATTCTTCTGATTAGGGCCCCTATGCATGTACGTCTGGACTTCGATTAGGTTGTGATCGGAATTAGTTGTTTTTGATATTCTTATGTCTCTTATCAGGTCCTCATTATTTGTGAAGATAAGGTCAAGTGTGTTTTCTAGTCTTGTTGGCTCCACTATCTGCTGGCTTAAGGTGTGTTTTTTGCAGAGACTTAGTAGCTCATGTGTGTGTGACCTTTCATCTGCGCTACCTCCGGGGATTGTTTCAACTATAACATTATTTGCTACATTCTTCCATTTTGTATGCCTTAGGTTGAAGTCACCAAGCAGTAAGATGTTTGGGGATGGAGCTGGAAGGTTTTCCAAACAGTGATCAATTTTCAGTAGCTGTTCCTTGAATTGTTGTGAGGTTGCATCTGGTGGCTTGTGTACAACCACAATGACTAGGTTTTGGTTCTCGATCTTTGTTGATAGAACTTCAACTACCTCATTTGTGGTGTTCAGCAACTCCGTGCAGATAAGGGACTCTTTGACATACAGGCCAACCCCCCCTTGTTGCCTGTTTTTAATGTCGCATCTAAAAAGGTTGTAACCACTTATCCATATTTCACTGTCAAAGTGATCTGTTGTGTGAGTCTCTGTGAAGGCTACAAACATTGCATTAGACTCCTCTAGAAGTCCACTGATTAAAGGTATTTTGTTGTTGGTGGATGGCTTAAGGCCCTGTATATTAGCAAATATGAACGAGGTTGTATTCTGTGTTTGTTGAGGGGATTTTGTTATTGGCATCAGTAGTTGTAATTCACAACTCAGTCACACCATGGTTGGAACAATACACAACTCAGCCACGCCATAGGTGGAACAATCCACAACTCAATCACACCATGGTTGGAACAATACACAACTCAGCCACGCCATGGTTGGAACAATCCACAACTCAGCCACACCATGGTTGGAACAATACACAACTCAGTCACACCATGGCTGGAACAGTCCACAACTCAGCCACACCATGGTTGGAACAATACATAACTCAGCCACACAATGGTTGGAACAATCCACAACTCAGCCACACCATGACTGGAACAATCCACAACTCAGTTACACCGTGGTTGGAACAATCCACAACTCAGCCACACCATGACTGGAACAATCCACAACTCAGCCACACCATGACTGGAACAATCCAGAACTTAGCCACACCTTGGTTGGAACAATCCACAACTCAGCTACACCATGGTTGGAACAATTCACAACTCAGCCACACCATGACTGGAACAATCCAGAACTCAGCCACACCATGACTGGAACAATCCACAACTTAGCCACACCATGGTTGGAACAATCCACAACTCAGCAACACCATGACTGGAACAGTCTACAACTCAGCCACACCATGGCTGGAACAATCCAGAACTCAGCCACAACATGACTGGAACAATCCACACCTCAGCCACACCATGACTGGAACAATCCACAACTCAGCCACACCATGGCTAGAACAATCCACAACTCAGTCACACCATGACTGGAACAATCCACAACTTAGCCACACCATGGTTGGAACAATCCAGAACTCAGCCACACTATGACTGGAACAATCTAGAACTCAGCCACACCATGGCTAGAACAATCCACAACTCAGCCACAATGACTGGAACACACTACTCAGCCACACCATGACTGGAACAATCCACAACTAAGCCACACCATGACTGGAACAATCCACAACTCAGCCACACCATGACTGGAACAATCCACAGCTCAGCCACACCATGACTGGAACAGTTCACAGCTCAGCCACACCATGACTGGAACAATCCACAACTCAGCCACACCATGACTGGAATAATCCACAACTCAGCCACACCATGACTGGAACAATCCACAACTCAGCCACACCATGACTGGAACAATCCACAACTTAGCCACACCATGGTTGGAACAATCCACAACTCAGCCACACCATGACTGGAACAATCCACAACTTAGCCACACCATGACTGGAACAATCCACAACTCAGCCCCACCATGACTGGAACAACCCACAACTCAGCCACACCATGACTGGAACAATCCACAACTCAGCCACACCATGACTGGAACAATCCACAACTCAGCCACACCATGACTGGAACAATCCACAACTCAGCCACACCATGACTGGAACAATCCACAACTCAGCCACACCATGGTTGGAACAATCCACAACTTAGCCACATCATGGTTGGAACAATCCACTACTCAGCCACGCCATGACTAGAACAATCCACTACTCAGCCACACCATGACTGGAACAATCCACAACTCAGCCACACCATGACTGGAACAATCCACAATTTAGCCACACCATGGTTGGAACAATCCACAATTTAGCCACACCATGGTTGGAACAATCCACAACTCAGCCACACCATGGTTGGAACAATCCACAACTCAGCCACACCATGGTTGGAACAATCCACTACTCAGCCACGCCATGACTGGAACAATCCACAACTCAGCCACACCATGACTGGAACAATCCACAACTCAGCCACACCATGACTGGAACAATCCACAACTCAGCCACACCATGGTTGGAACAATCCACAACTTAGCCACATCATGGTTGGAACAATCCACTACTCAGCCACACCATGGTTGGAACAATCCACTACTCAGCCACGCCATGACTGGAACAATCCACAACTCAGCCACACCATGACTGGAACAATCCACAACTCAGCCACACCATGACTGGAACAATCCACAACTCAGCCACACCATGGTTGGAACAATCCACAACTTAGCCACATCATGGTTGGAACAATCCACAACTCAGCCACACCATGGTTGGAACAATCCACAACTTAGCCACATCATGGTTGGAACAATCCACTACTCAGCCACGCCATGACTAGAACAATCCACAACTCAGCCACACCATGACTGGAACAATCCACAACTCAGTCACACCATGGCTGGAACAGTCCACAACTCAGCCACACCATGGTTGGAACAATACATAACTCAGCCACACAATGGTTGGAACAATCCACAACTCAGCCACACCATGACTGGAACATTCCACAACTCAGCCACACCATGACTGGAACAATCCACAACTCAGTTACACCATGGTTGGAACAATCCACAACTCAGCCACACCATGACTGGAACAATCCACAACTCAGCCACACCATGACTGGAACAATCCAGAACTTAGCCACACCTTGGTTGGAACAGTCCACAACTCAGCTACACCATGGTTGGAACAATTCACAACTCAGCCACACCATGACTGGAACAATCCAGAACTCAGCCACACCATGACTGGAACAATCCACAACTTAGCCACACCATGGTTGGAACAATCCACAACTCAGCAACACCATGACTGGAACAGTCTACAACTCAGCCACACCATGGCTGGAACAATCCAGAACTCAGCCACAACATGACTGGAACAATCCACAACTCAGCCACACCATGACTGGAACAATCCAGAACTCAGCCACACCATGGCTAGAACAATCCACAACTCAGTCACACCATGACTGGAACAATCCACAACTTAGCCACACCATGGTTGGAACAATCCAGAACTCAGCCACACTATGACTGGAACAATCTAGAACTCAGCCACACCATGGCTAGAACAATCCACAACTCAGCCACACCATGACTGGAACAATCCACAACTCAGCCACACCATGACTGGAACAATCCACAACTCAGCCACACCATGACTGGAACAATCCACAACTCAGCCACACCATGACTGGAACAATCCACAGCTCAGCCACACCATGACTGGAACAGTTCACAGCTCAGCCACACCATGACTGGAACAATCCACAACTCAGCCACACCATGACTGGAATAATCCACAACTCAGCCACACCATGACTGGAACAATCCACAACTCAGCCACACCATGACTGGAACAATCCACAACTTAGCCACACCATGGTTGGAACAATCCACAACTCAGCCACACCATGACTGGAACAATCCACAACTCAGCCACACCATGACTGGAACAATCCACAACTCAGCCCCACCATGACTGGAACAACCCACAACTCAGCCACACCATGACTGGAACAATCCACAACTCAGCCCCACCATGACTGGAACAACCCACAACTCAGCCACACCATGACTGGAACAATCCACAACTCAGCCACACCATGACTGGAACAATCCACAACTCAGCCACACCATGGTTGGAACAATCCACAACTTAGCCACATCATGGTTGGAACAATCCACTACTCAGCCACGCCATGACTAGAACAATCCACTACTCAGCCACACCATGACTGGAACAATCCACAACTCAGCCACACCATGACTGGAACAATCCACAATTTAGCCACACCATGGTTGGAACAATCCACAATTTAGCCACACCATGGTTGGAACAATCCACAACTCAGCCACACCATGGTTGGAACAATCCACAACTCAGCCACACCATGGTTGGAACAATCCACTACTCAGCCACGCCATGACTGGAACAATCCACAACTCAGCCACACCATGACTGGAACAATCCACAACTCAGCCACACCATGACTGGAACAATCCACAACTCAGCCACACCATGGTTGGAACAATCCACAACTTAGCCACATCATGGTTGGAACAATCCACTACTCAGCCACACCATGGTTGGAACAATCCACTACTCAGCCACGCCATGACTGGAACAATCCACAACTCAGCCACACCATGACTGGAACAATCCACAACTCAGCCACACCATGACTGGAACAATCCACAACTCAGCCACACCATGGTTGGAACAATCCACAACTTAGCCACATCATGGTTGGAACAATCCACAACTCAGCCACACCATGGTTGGAACAATCCACAACTTAGCCACATCATGGTTGGAACAATCCACTACTCAGCCACGCCATGACTAGAACAATCCACAACTCAGCCACACCATGACTGGAACAATCCACAACTCAGCCACACCATGACTGGAACAATCCACAACTCAGCCACACCATGGTTGGAACAATCCACTACTCAGCCACACCATGACTGGAACAATCCACAACTCAGCCACACCATGACTGGAACAATCCACAACTCAGCCACACCATGACTGGAACAATCCACAACTCAGCCACACCATGACTGGAACAATCCACAACTCAGCCACACCATGACTGGAACAATCCACTACTCAGCCACACTGTGACAGATGATATGAAACACCGACACTGGTGAGGTACATGTGTAGTGGTGGTAGGTTTTAGTGAGGGTAACGTGTCACCACGAGTGACGTCTTTCACAGTCCACACTGTGAAGAGAGGAAGCTTTAAACGACCTTTCGCTCCATCCTCTACCATTATCAAGTCCCAGAAAAAAAATGGAAGAAAACCGATCTGTCTTCTGGTTTTCTCTCCATTTTCTCGCTCTTCTGTGACTTGATAATGATCTCGGATTGACCCGAAATATCGTCTTAAGTTTACCCTCCACAGTGTGGGTTGTGTATGACATTATCATGTTTCCCTGCGCCCCAGAAACCTCCTTACTGCCTTCTCCAAAACTTTTGATAATGTGCACATCGAAGAAAATTGGTCTGTGTATTAGGGCTTCCTCTTTGTTTATTTACCTGCTTTTAATATATAAAGACCATCTTTATATTGTCTAGATTTTGGTAGCAGAGAGAGAGAGAGAGAGAGAGAGAGAGAGAGAGAGAGAGAGAGAGAGAGAGAGAGAGAGAGAGAGAGAGAGAGAGAGAGTCTCCGTTTTTTTATTCTATTTCTCTCCAAAAAGACAATTTTGTAGAAAGTGTGAAGGAAGGAGGTCACAGTTGGTGTGGCTGGTGTCTTTGTTTACCCACACTATCTCCGTCATATATACCTGGAAAGTACTCGAGGTCCCAAATCTTCACACTGCCATTGTCGTTTGGGGTTCGATTGATGGATTTGGGAATAAACACGCACACCTGACCTGTACCTTTGTAAATTGTGAGTTCATTACCTTTGTAAATTGTGAGTTCATTACCTCTGTAACTTGCTCAGCTATCAAAACTTTGGAGTCCAGTCCCTGGACCAATTATGTACCTCTGTAATCTTTTGACTACCGCCCACAGGATGGGTATGGGGTGCATAATAAACATATTAAACTAAAACTAACTAAACTGACCTGTCTACTCTCTACTCTGCCTTGTCTTCAACTGAGGGTAGTGCCTGAGGGCACGCGGCATTCAAAGTACACAGTACCTGGAGGTTACCTGGAGGTTATTCCGGGGATCAACGCCCCCGCGGCCCGGTCCATGACCAGGCCTCCCGCTGGATCAGGGCCTGATCAACTAGGCTGTTACTGCTGGCCGCACGCAGTCCAACGTACGAGCCACAGCCCGGCTGATCCGGCACTGACTTTAGGTATCTGCCCAGATCTCTCTTGAAGGCAGCCAGGGGTTTATTGGTAATTTCCCTAATACTTGATGGGAGGCTGTTGAACAGTCTTGGGCCTCGGACACTTATGGTGTTTTCCCTTAGTGTACCAATGGCGCCCCTACTTTTTATTGGGGGCATTTTGCATCGCCTGTCCAGTCTTTTACTTTCGTAAGGAGTGATTTCTGTGTGCAGATTTGGTACACATTACTACTGACACCATAGCAGCATACTGGAGCGAGAGTTATGGGAGGAAGTGCAAAATAAACCCAGTGAAAAGCAGGGATGTCTTGGGCGCAGTAAAGGAACACTGTATCAACATTCGTGGCCCCAGATATTCAGCATCTTACCAGAAGTTATCAGAAACACTGCTGGACAAGTACATGTATCTTCACCAGATGCCAGACCAACCAGTCTGTGATGGATATGTGGAGCTGCGGGCCTCCAGCAGAAACAGTCCGATTGGCCAGGCTAGCACCACACGAGCCTGACCCATGGTCAGGCTCCTAGAGTAGTAAGACTCTCGAAACTGACTCACGAAATCGCAATGACACGATTGTAAACAAACCATGCCATGGGCGGGGACAGAACCAGACCGACGCGCTAGCCACTGGGCCAGCTGGCTACAACTCATCAAAGTTATATCAGAGGTAGGTCAGCACGCAACCCTCCGTCAGTACCCACACTCTACAGGCGACACTTACAGCAGCAGCTACACCTGCATTGAAAATGGTATAAAGTCCAGACAAACTGATGATTAAGACACATGTGCAACAGTTGGTTATCTTTATTGTTGGAACGTTTCGCCTACACAGTAGGTTTCTTCAGTCACTTACAGAGGCAGCAGATGTAGTAGTGAAATGAAGATGATGTAATCAGTCTATCAGTCCGGAGAAGAGCTCGGCTCCATGGAGCTGAACTTTTCTCCAGGCTGATGGACTGACCACTTCAAATACTATTTCTCCAAGATTGATGGACTGATTACTGTTCAACAGGCTCCAGCCAGGCATAAGGGAAATTACCACTAGACCCCTGGCTGCCTTTAAGAGGGAACTGGACAGATACCTAAAGTCAGTGTCGGATGATCGGATCAGAAGGGCTGTGGTTCGTACGTTGGACTACGTGCGGCCAGCAGTAACAGCCTGGTTGATCAGGCCGTGATCCACCGGGAGGCCTGGTCATGGACTGGGCTGCGGGGGCGTTGATCCCCGGAATACCCTCCAGGTAGACTCTAGGTAGATATTACTTTCATTTTACTACTACACCCGCTGCCTCTGTATTTGACTGCAGAAGCCTATTATGTGTGCGAAACGTTTCGCCAATAAAGATTCCTAACTGTTGCAACTAGGATAGTCATAGCATTAATACGAAGAGCAGATACAAGAACAATTACTTATTTCTGGAAAATACTGGTGGAACTAGTTCCAAAGCTGCACAGTGAAATTCCTCCTAACAGGAGTGGGAGGCTCGGCAGACGTGCAGAATATTCCTAATGAAGAGCAAGTATGCAACGAGAACATTGAGAGGTTACTAAGTGTAGAGGGACCAAGACTTTTCGACACACTCTTCACATAGAGGGGGAATTACCAACAGACCCAACTAGCTGTCTTCAAGAGGGGCGCTGAAAAGATCATAAAGGCGGGCTGTGGTGCCGATGTTAACAGTGTAATACTTGTGTAGTGTTGCATAAATGATGGTACCATATATAGTCATGGTCCCTTGCTTTGCTGACGTCACGGGCTTCCTCGGCTAGCCAGCGAGCCAACAGAAAACGTCCTCACTTCTCGATAGAAAACAAACGGACATGGCCGGCTGGGTTCTCCAGGTAATATCAATAAAAACGCCTCCCATAACCATTCACCCTTACAAGAACCCCCACGACGACACCGACGTTGCTGCTGTCGTGGACAATCTCACTGATAACCCGGACTGTGTTGCCAAATGATCAAACTTGATCAAGTCTGTTGTGTAGGCGAAATATCGCCTACACAACAGACTTGATCAAGTTATGTATTTGTCAGTATTTCCATACCATCTACTACTGCAGCACAAGACATAGCAGCACCAGCAGTAACAACAGCAGTAGTAGCAGCAGTAACAACAGTAGTAGCAGCAGCAGTAACAACAGTAGTAGTAGCAGCAGTAACAACAGCAGTAGTAGCAGCAGTAACAACAGTAGTAGTAGCAGCAGTAACAACAGCAGTAGTAGCAGCAGTAACAACAGTAGTAGTAGCAGCAGTAACAACAGCAGTAGTAGCAGCAGTAACAACAGTAGTAGTAGCAGCAGTAACAACAGCAGTAGTAGCAGCAGTAACAACAGCAGTAGTAGCAGCAGTAACAACAGTAGTAGTAGCAGCAGTAACAACAGTAGTAGTAGCAGCAGTAACAACAGCAGTAGTAGCAGCAGTAACAACAGTAGCTGTAGCAGCAGTAACAACAGTAGCTGTAGCAGCAGTACAACAGAATTTGTAGCAGCATGAACAACAGTAGCTGTAGCAGAAGCAACAACAGTAGCAGTAGCAGCAGTAACAACAGTAGTTGCAGCAGCAGTAACTACAGTAGTTGCAGCAGCAGTAACAACAGTAGTAGTAGCAGCAGTAACAACAGTAGTAGTAGCAGCAGTAACAACAGTAGTAGTAGCAGCAGTAACAACAGCAGTAGTAGCAGCAGTAACAACAGTAGTAGTAGCAGCAGTAACAACAGTAGTAGTAGCAGCAGTAACAACAGCAGTAGTAGCAGCAGTAACAACAGTAGTAGTAGCAGCAGTAACAACAGTAGTAGTAGCAGCAGTAACAACAGTAGTAGTAGCAGCAGTAACAACAGTAGTAGTAGCAGCAGTAACAACAGTAGTAGCAGCAGCAGTAACAACAGTAGTAGTAGCAGCAGTAACAACAGTAGTAGTAGCAGCAGTAACAACAGTAGTAGTAGCAGCAGTAACAACAGTAGTAGTAGCAGCAGTAACAACAGTAGTAGTAGCAGCAGTAACAACAGTAGTAGTAGCAGCAGTAACAACAGTAGTAGTAGCAGCAGTAACAACAGTAGTAGTAGCAGCAGTAACAACAGTAGTAGTAGCAGCAGTAACAACAGTAACAGTTGTAGCAGCAACAGTAACAACAGTAACAACAGCAGTAGTAGCAGCAGTAACAACAGTAGTAGTAGCAGCACTAGCAGCAGCAGTAGTAGCAGCAGTAACAACAACAGCAGCAGCAGTAGTAGCAGCAGTAACAACAACAGCAGCAGTAGTAGTAGCAGCAGTAACAGCAGCAGTAGTAGTAGCAGCAGTAACAGCAGCAGTAGTAGTAGCAGTAACAGCAGCAGTAGTAGTAGCAGTAACAGCAGTAGTAGTAGCAGCAGCAGTAACAGCAGCAGTAGTAGTAGTAGCAGTAACAATAGTAGTAGTAGCAGCAGTAACAACAGTAGTAGTAGCAGCAGTAACAACAGTAGTAGCAGCAGCAGTAACAACAGTAGTAGCAGCAGCAGTAACAACAGTAGTAGTAGCAGCAGTAACAACAGTAGTAGTAGCAGCAGTAACAACAGTAGTAGTAGCAGCAGTAACAACAGTAGTAGCAGCAGCAGTAACAACAGTAGTAGTAGCAGCAGTAACAACAGTAGTAGCAGCAGCAGTAACAACAGTAGTAGCAGCAGCAGTAACAACAGTAGTAGTAGCAGCAGTAACAACAGTAGTAGTAGCAGCAGTAACAACAGTAGTAGTAGCAGCAGTAACAACAGTAGTAGTAGCAGCAGTAACAACAGTAGTAGCAGCAGCAGTAACAACAGTAGTAGTAGCAGCAGTAACAACAGTAGTAGCAGCAGCAGTAACAACAGTAGTAGCAGCAGCAGTAACAACAGTAGTAGTAGCAGCAGTAACAACAGTAGTAGTAGCAGCAGTAACAACAGTAGTAGTAGCAGCAGTAACAACAGCAGTAGTAGCAGCAGTAACAACAGTAGCTGTAGCAGCAGCAACAACAGTAGCTGTAGCAGCAGTACAACAGTAGTTGTAGCAGCAGCAACAACAGTAGCTGTAGCAGCAGTACAACAGTAGTTGTAGCAGCAGCAACAACAGTAGCTGTAGCAGCAGTACAACAGTAGTTGTAGCAGCAGCAACAACAGTAGCTGTAGCAGCAGCAACAACAGTAGCTGTAGCAGCAGTACAACAGTAGTTGTAGCAGCAGTACAACAGTAGCTGTAGCAGCAGCAACAACAGTAGCTGTAGCAGCAGTAACAAAAGCAGTAGTAGCAGCAGTAACAACAGTAGTAGTAGCAGCAGTAACAACAGTAGTAGTAGCAGCAGTAACAACAGCAGTAGTAGCAGCAGTAACAAAAGCAGTAGTAGCAGCAGTAACAACAGTAGTAGTAGCAGCAGTAACAACAGTAGTAGTAGCAGCAGTAACAACAGTAGTAGTAGCAGCAGTAACAACAGTAGTAGTAGCAGCAGTAACAACAGTAGTAGTAGCAGCAGTAACAACAGTAGTAGTAGCAGCAGTAACAACAGTAGTAGTAGCAGCAGTAACAACAGTAGTAGTAGCAGCAGTAACAACAGCAGTAGTAGCAGCAGTAACAACAGTAGTAGTAGCAGCAGTAACAACAGTAGTAGTAGCAGCAGTAACAACAGTAGTAGTAGCAGCAGTAACAACAGTAGTAGTAGCAGCAGTAACAACAGTAGTAGTAGCAGTAACAACAGTAGCACAACAGTAGTAGTAGCAGCAGTAACAACAAGCAGTAGTAGTAGCAGCAGTAACAACAGTAGTAGTAGCATCAGTAACAACAGTAGTAGTAGCAGCAGTAACAACAGTAGTAGTAGCAGCAGTAACAACAGTAGTAGTAGCATCAGTAACAACAGTAGTAGTAGCAGCAGTAACAACAGTAGTAGTAGCAGCAGTAACAACAGTAGTAGTAGCAGCAGTAACAACAGTAGTAGTAGCAGCAGTAACAACAGTAGTAGTAGCAGCAGTAACAACAGTAGTAGTAGCAGCAGTAACAACAGTAGTAGTAGCAGCAGTAACAACAGTAGTAGTAGCAGCAGTAACAAAAGCAGTAGTAGCAGCAGTAACAACAGTAGTAGTAGCAGCAGTAACAACAGTAGTAGTAGCAGCAGTAACAACAGTAGTAGTAGCAGCAGTAACAACAGTAGTAGTAGCAGCAGTAACAACAGCAGTAGTAGCAGCAGTAACAACAGTAGTAGTAGCAGCAGTAACAACAGTAGTAGTAGCAGTAGTAACAACAGTAGTAGTAGCAGCAGTAACAACAGTAGTAGTAGCAGCAGTAACAACAGTAGTAGTAGCAGTAGTAACAACAGTAGTAGTAGCAGCAGTAACAACAGTAGTAGTAGCAGTAGTAACAACAGTAGTAGTAGCAGCAGTAGCAGTAGTAACAACAGTAGTAGTAGCAGCAGTAACAACAGTAGTAGTAGCAGTAGTAACAACAGTAGTAGTAGCAGCAGTAACAACAGTAGTAGTAGCAGCAGTAACAACAGTAGTAGTAGCAGCAGTAACAACAGTAGTAGTAGCAGCAGTAACAACAGCAGTAGTAGCAGCAGTAACAACAGTAGTAGTAGCAGCAGTAACAACAGTAGTAGTAGCAGCAGTAACAACAGTAGTAGTAGCAGCAGTAACAACAGCATTAGTAGCAGCAGTAACAACAGTAGTAGTAGCAGCAGTAACAACAGTAGTAGTAGCAGCAGTAACAACAGTAGTAGTAGCAGCAGTAACAAAAGCAGTAGTAGCAGCAGTAACAACAGCAGTAGTAGCAGCAGTAACAAAAGCAGTAGTAGCAGCAGTAACAACAGTAGTAGTAGCAGCAGTAACAACAGTAGTAGTAGCAGCAGTAACAACAGTAGTAGTAGCAGCAGTAACAACAGTAGTAGTAGCAGCAGTAACAACAGTAGTAGTAGCAGCAGTAACAACAGCAGTAGTAGCAGCAGTAACAACAGTAGTAGTAGCAGCAGTAACAACAGTAGTAGTAGCAGCAGTAACAACAGTAGTAGTAGCAGCAGTAACAACAGTAGTAGTAGCAGCAGTAACAACAGCAGTAGTAGCAGCAGTAACAACAGTAGTAGTAGCAGCAGTAACAACAGTAGTAGTAGCAGCAGTAACAACAGCAGTAGTAGCAGCAGTAACAACAGTAGTAGTAGCAGCAGTAACAACAGCATTAGTAGCAGCAGTAACAACAGTAGTAGTAGCAGCAGTAACAACAGCAGTAGTAGCAGCAGTAACAACAGTAGTAGTAGTAGTAGCAGCAGTAACAACAGCAGTAGTAGCAGCAGTAACAACAGTAGTAGTAGCAGCAGTAACAACAGTAGTAGTAGCAGCAGTAACAACAGTAGTAGTAGCAGCAGTAACAACAGCAGTAGTAGCAGCAGTAACAACAGTAGTAGTAGCAGCAGTAACAATAGTAGTAGTAGCAGCAACAACAATAACAATAGCAGTAACAGTAGCAGTAACAGCAGCAGTAGCAGCAACAACAATAACAACAGCAGTAACAGTAGCAGTAACAGCAGCAGTAGCAGCAACAACAATAACAACAGCAGTAACAGTAGCAGTAACAGCAGCAGTAGCAGCAACAACAATAACAACAGCAGTAACAGAGCAGCAGTAACAGCAGCAGCAGTAGCAGCAGCAACAACAATAACAATATTCGTCATGTCAGTGGGTCAACATCACTTCCGCCGCTGCCCCAACCCTCCCCCAGCCTGGGGCTACGCTGCAAGCTTCTCTGCTGCTGGGGTACAGGAGGGGCTACACTGTACCTGCTGGGGAGGAGGGACTACACTGTGCCTGCTGGGGAGGAGGGACTACACTGAACCTGCTGGGGAGGAGGGACTACACTGTACCTGCTGGGGAGGAGGGACTACACTGTGCCTGCTGGGGAGGAGGGACTACACTGAACCTGCTGGGGAGGAGGGACTACACTGTACCTGCTGGGGAGGAGGGACTACACTGTACCTGCTGGGGAGGAGGGACTACACTGTACCTGCTGGGGTAGAGGTGGACTACACTATACCTGCTGGGGAGGAGGGACTACACTGTACCTGCTGGGGTAGAGGGGGGAGTACACTGTACCTGCTGGAAAGGAGGGGGACTACACTGTACCTGCTGGAGAGGAAGGGACTACTCTGTACCTGCTGGAGAAGAGGGGGACTACACTATACCTGCTGGAGAGGAGGGACTACACTGTACCTGTTGGGGAGAAAGAGGAGCTACACTGAATTCATTTCCTTTAGAAGTTTAGAGTATGTTGTTGTCAGTGATGTACCTAGAGAGGCAGAGAGGGAGGGGAGGTAGGCAGGGTTGTTTCCCCTTGGGCTTGTGTCTACCATGGTGACTAGAACTAGGCTCTTGTATACAAGGTTGTTTCCCTGGATGATGTATGACACTAGTCAGCCAGGGTTGTCTTATACCGCTTCCTCCTTTTATTTTTTTTAACGCGGGTCGTCTTGCACTGAGGCAGAGTGAGCAGAGAAAATGTTATTTAGTAGGTTCACTGGTGTTGTCCCGGTTGTTTTTGTTTGTTTATGTTTATTATGCACCCCATACCCATCCTGTGGGCGGTAGTCAAAAGATTACAGAGGTACATAATGGGTCCAGGGACTGGACCCCAAAGTTATGATAGCTGAACTAGTTACAAAGGTAATGAACTCCAGGTAGATCTGGTCACAGTCATGGCAAGTTGCAAAGGTAATGAATCAGCCTCACTCCTATACATGGTTACAATCATGAACAGATTACAAAGTAATGAGCCACTGACACGTCCACACCTGGTCACAATTGTAATGAGTTATAAATACAAATATTAAGTGGGTCATACACCCACACGAGCGCGCACACACACGGAGGTGAGGTAGGCAGGGTTGTTTCCCCCTGAGATTGTGTCTACTATGTGGGCTGGAACTAGGCTCTTGTATACAAGTTAGCCGTATTCTAGATTGTAGGTTGTTTCCCTGGATCCCGGTCCGGGTCTTTTTCAGATGTTGACCCGGCGCAAAGAAAATGAGGAAAACATGACTTAAGAAATCGTAATGACACGATTGCAAATAAACTAGCTGGTCTAGTGGCTAGCGCGACGGGCTGGAGTTTTGAGACTCTATGACCGCGGGTTCAATCCCGGCCGGGGGTATGGTTTAAAATGAGGAAATATAATCCCCATCATTCTTTCAGCCGCTGTCTTGCCAAAAGCGCTCCTACATTGCTTCAGGTAGTCATACAAACTACAACATCCACATCCTTCCATCAGATTTCAGGCGCTGTATTTCCCACCTCCAGGACTCAGGTGCAGCTAACCGCTTAACAATAATAACAATAATAATAATAATAATAATAATAATATCTTTATTTCTACAAGTACATGTACAAGGTATACAGGCCTAGCTGACATCAATGACATACTGCTATATAGAAAGCCGCTTGTTACGCAGAGCATTTCGGGCAAATTAGGTCAGTTTTGTTCAAGGATGCGACCCACACCAGTCGACTAACACCCAGGTACCCATTTTACTGATGGGGAACATAGACAACCAGTGTAAAGAAACACGTCCAATGTTTCTACCCTTGCTCACACTCCAACAGCACGTCAAAGCATTAAAACCACTTGCCTCCATTCACTCCTATCTAATATGCCTACACAAGCCTGTTGGATGTCCAAGCCCCTAGCACTAAAAGCTTCCTTTACCCTTCAGCCCTTCCTGGGATAAGTCCTAACCCTCCTTTCATCCGCGCCTTATTATGGATCAAGACTTTACAGTACCGTCCCTATGGATCAAGACTTTACAGTACCGTCCCTATGGATCAATACTTTACAGTACCGTCCCTGTGGATCAAGACTTCACAGCACCGTCCCTATGGATCAAGACTTTACAGTACCGTCCCTATGGATCAAGACTTTACAGTACCGTCCCTATGGATCAAGACTTTACAGTACCGTCCCTATGGATCAAGACTTTACAGTACCGTCCCTATGGATCAAGACTTTACAGTACCGTCCCTATGGATCAAGACTGTACACTACTGTCCCTTCATATATGAGGGGGATTACCAACAGACTCCTGGCTGTCTTCAAGAAGGAACTGAACAAATTTCTCTAGTCAGTGCCAGATCAGTCGGGTTGTGGCGCTTACATTGGACTTCCTGCCGCTAGCACCAACAGCCTGGTTGATGAGACCATCCACCAGGAAGATATACAGTAAGCTTAATGTTGAAAGTATTATTATAACAAGCTCACTGTCGGAATATATTGTTAAAGGACTCTTACAGGAACCAGGGGAGACAGGAGGAACTTAAAGCTATTAGTGAAATTGAAAGAAATTCGAAATACTTCTTTTCATATGCCAAAAACAAGGCAAATACCACATCTAGTATCGGGCCCTTACTCAGACAGGATGGGACTTACACAGATGACAACAAGGAAATGAGTGAAATATTGAAATCCCAGACGACTCTGTGTTTAGTGAACCACTAATCGGTCTGAGGATCGACGACGAAAATGTTTTCATGAATGAGCCTCAAAACTCCATAAATGTATGCCAGATTTCCGACATTACCCTAACTCCGATAGACTTTGAAAAAGCCATTGACAACATGCCCATGTACTCAGCCCCGGGCCCAGACTTGTGGAACTCTATGTTCATTAAGAACTGCAAGAAACCCTCTTGGAGCTTGGACATGGGTGAAATTTCACAGTCACTTAAAACAACGGATATAGCCCCACTCCATAAAGGTGGCAGCAAAGCATTAGCCAAGAACTATAGACCAATAGCTCTAACGTCCCACATTATAAAAATCTTTGAGAGAGTGCTAAGAAGCAGGATTGCAAACCGCCTGGATTCCCAAAAACTGCACAATCCAGGGCAACATGGGTTCAGGGCAGGTCGCTCCTGCCTCTCACAACTACTGGATCACTATGATATGGCCTTGGATGCACTGGAAGAAAATCAGAATGCAGATGTAATATACACAGACTTTGCAAAAGCGTTTGACAAGTGCGATCATGGCGTAATAGCCCATAAAATACGTGCTAAAGGAATAACTGGCAAAGTGGAGAGATGGATCTTCAACTTCCTAACCAATCGAACACAAAGAGTAGTGGTCAACAGAGTTAAATCGGAGGCTGCCATAGTGAAGAGCTCTGGTCCACAAGGCACTGTACTCGCCCCCATCCTGTTCCTCATCCTCATATCAGACATAGAGATGTAGCCCACAGCACCGTATCCTTTGCAGACGATACTAGGATCCAGATGAGACTGTCATCTGCTGAGGACGCGGTTAACCTCCAAGAAGATATAAACAAAGTTTTCCAGTGGGCAACGGAAAACAATATGATGTTCAATGAGGACAAATTCCAACTACTTCGTTATGGAAAACTGGAGTAAATAATAACTAGAACAGAGTATACTACAAACTCTGGCCATACAATAGGGCGGAAAAATAATGTAAGGGACCTGGGAGTGGTAATGTCTGAGGATCTCACTTTCAAGGATCACAACAGTGCCACGATCACAAGTGCAAAGAAAATGATAGGATGGATAATGAGAACTTTCAAAACGAGAGATGCCAAGCCAATGATGATCCTTTTCAAATCCTTTTCAAATCTGGAATACTGCCGTACATTAACATCTCCGTTCAAAACAGGTGAAATTGCAGATCTAGAGAGTGTACAGAGAACCTTCACTGCACGTGTAAGTTCTGTCAAGCACCTGAACTACTGGGAATGCTTGGAAGCACTTGACTTGTACTCGTTGGAACGCAGGAGGGAGAGATATATCATAATCTACACTTGGAAAATCCTGGAAGGAATGGTCCCGAATCTGCACACAGAAATCACTCCCTACGAAAGTAAAAGACTGGGCAGGCGATGCAAAATACCCACAATTAAAAGTAGGGGCGCCATTGGTACACAAGAGAAAACACCATAAGTGTCCAGGGCCCAAGACTCTTCACCAGCCTCCCATCAAGCATAAGGGGAATTACCAATAAACCCCTGGCTGCCTTCAAGAGAGAGCTGGACAGATACCTAAAGTCAGTGCCGGATCAGCCGGGCTGTGGCTCGTACGTTGGACTGCGTTCGGCCAGCAGTAACAGCCTGGTTGATCAGGCCCTGATCCACCGGGAGGCCTGGTCATGGACCGGGCCGCGAGGGCGTTGATCCCCGTAATAACCTCCAGGTAACAATCTCAGTCTAATATATTGTTATAACAACCTCTGTCAGAATATATTGTTGTAACAACCTGTCAGAATATATTGTTGTAACAACCTCACTGTCAGAGTATATTGTTATAACCTGTCAGAATATATTGTCATAACCTCACTGTCAAAATATATTGTTATAACAACCTCACTGTCAGAATATATTGTTATAACAACCTCACTATCAGAATATATTGTTATAACAACCTCACTATCAGAATATATTGTTATAACAACCTCACTATCAGAATATATTGTTATAACAACCTCACTATCAGAATATATTGTTATAACAACCTCACTATCAGAATATATTGTTATAACAACCTCACTGGGTGGTGGGTGGTAGTGAGTGGTGGAGGTAGTGGGTGGTGGTGGCAGTGGGTGGTGGTGGTGGTAGTGGGTGGTTGGGGTGGTGGTGGTTGTGGGTGGTGGTGGCAGTGAGTGGTGGTGGTAGTGGGTGGTGGTGATGGTAGTGGGTGGTGGTGATGGTAGTGGGTGGTGGTGGTGGTAGTGGGTGGTGTTGGTAGTGGGTGGTGGTGGTAGTGAGTGGAGGTGGTAGTGGGTGGTGGTGGTGGTAGTGGATGGTGCAGTTGGTGTAGTAGTAGTGGTGGTGGTGTAGTAATAATAATGGTGGTGGTGGTGGTAGTAGTAGTAGTGGTGGTGTAGTAGTAGTGGTGGTGGTAATAGCAGTAGTGGGATTGGTGTAGTGGTAGTAGTAGTGGTGGTGGTAGTAGTAGTAGTAGTGGTGGTGTAGTAGTAATAATGGTGGTGGTAGTAGTGGTGGTGGTAGTAGTGGTGGTGGTGGTAGTAGTAGTAGTGGTGGTGTAGTAGTAATAATGGTGGTGGTAGTAGTGGTGGTGGTAGTAGTAGTAGTAGTGGTGGTGTAGTAGTAATAATGGTGGTGGTAGTAGTGGTGGTGGTAGTAGTGGTGGTGATAGTAGTGGTGGTGGTGGTAGTAGTAGTAGTGGTGGTGTAGTAGTAATAATGGTGGTGGTAGTAGTGGTGGTGGTGGTAGTAGTGGTGGTGGTAGTAGTAGTAGTAGTGGTGGTGTAGTAATAATGGTGGTGGTAGTAGTGGTGGTGGTGGTAGTAGTGGTGGTGGTGGTAGTAGTGGTGGTGGTGGTAGTAGTAGTAGTGGTGGTGTAGTAGTAATAATGGTGGTGGTAGTAGTGGTGGTGGTGGTAGTAGTGGTGGTGGTGGTAGTAGTAGTAGTGGTGTAGTGGTAATAGTGGTGGTGGTAGTACTGGTGGTGGTGGTGGTGGTGGTGGTGGTAGTAGTAGTAGTAGTAGTAGTAGTAGTAGTAGTGGTGGTGGTGTAGTAATAGTGATAGTGGTTGTGGTGTAGTAGTAGTAGTGGTTGTGGTGGTAGTAATAGTCGTAATGTAGTAGTAGTAGTAGTAGTAGTAATAGTATTAGTAGTAGTGGTGGTGGTGGTGTACTAGTAGAGGTGGTGGTGTAGTAGTGGTGGTGGTGTAGTAGTAGTGGTGGTGTAGTAGTAGTGGTGGTGGTAGTAATAGTAGTAGTGGTGGTGGGGTACTACTAGTGGTGTAGTAGTAGTAGTGGAGGTGGTGGTGGTAGTAGTAGTAGTAGTAGTAGTAGTAGTAGTTGTGGTGGTGGTGGTGGTAGTGGTGTACTAGTAGTGGTGGTGGTAGTAGTAATAGTAGTAGTAGTGGTGGTGGTGGTAGTAATAGTAGTAGTAGTAGTAGTAGTAGTAGTAGTGGTGGTGGTTACCTGGAGGTTATTCCGGGGATCAACGCCTCCGCGGCCCGGTCCATGACCAGGCCTCCCGATGGATCAGGGCCTGATCAACTAGGCTGTTACTGCTGGCCGCACGCAGTCCGACGTACGAGCCACAGCCCGGCTGATCCGGCACTGACTTTAGGTATCTGTCCAGCTCTCTCTTGAAGGCAGCCAGGGGTTTATTGGCAATTCCCCTAATGCTTGATGGGAGGCTGTTGAACAGTTTTGGGCCCCGGACACTTATTGTGTTTTCTCTTAGTGTACCAATGGCGCCCCTACTTTTTATTGGCGGCATTTTGCATCGCCTGCCCAGTCTTTTACTTTCGTAGGGAGTGATTTCTGTGTGCAGATTTGGGACCATTCCTTCCAAGATTTTCCAAGTGTAGATTATGATATATCTCTCCCTCCTGCGTTCCAACGAGTACAAGTCAAGTGCTTCCAAGCGTTCCCAGTAGTTAAGGTGCTTGACAGAACTTTTACGTGCAGTAAAGGATCTCTGTACACTCTCTAGATCTGCGATTTCACCTGCTTTGTATGGAGATGTTAATGTACAGCAGTATTCCAGCCTAGAGAGAACAAGTGATTTGAAAAGGATCATCATGGGCTTGGCATCTCTCGTTTTGAAAGTTCTCATTATCCATCCTATCATTTTCTTTGCACGTGCGATCGTGGCACTGTTGTGATCCTTGAAAGTGAGATCCTCAGACATTACTACTCCCAGGTCCCTTACATTATTTTTCCGCTCTATTGTATGGCCGGAGTCAGTAGTATACTCTGTTCTAGTTATTATCTTCTCCAGTTTTCCATAACGGAGTAGTTGGAATTTGTCCTCATTGAACATCATATTGTTTACCGTTGCCCACTGGAAAACTTTGTTTATATCTTCTTGGAGGTTAACCGCGTCGTCAGCAGATGACAGCCTCATGCACATCCTAGTATCATCCGCAAAGGATGATACGGTGCTGTGGTGTATATCTCTGTTTATGTCTGATATGAGGATATGGTGGTGGTGGTGGTAGTAGTAGTGGTGGTGATGGTGTAGTAGTAGTGGTGGAGGTGATGGTGGTGGTTGTAGTAGTGGTGGTGATGGTGTAGTAGTAGTGGTGGGGCTGATGGTGGTAGTAGTTGTAGTGGTGGTGTATTAGTGGTGGTGCTCGTGTCCTAGTAGTGGTGGTGGTGGTAGTAGTAGTAGTGGTGGTGTACTAGTAGTGGTGGTGGTGGTAGTAGTGGTGGTGGTGGTAGTAGTAGTGGTGGTGGTGTACTAGTAGTGGTGGTGGTGTACTAGTAGTGGTGGTGGTAGTAGTGGTGGTGTACTAGTGGTGGTGGTTGTGTACTAGTAGTAGTGGTAGTAGTAGTAGTAGTAGTAGTAGTAGTAGTAGTAGTAGTAGTAGTAGTAGTAGTAGTAGTAGTAGTGGTGGTGGTGGTGGTGGTGGTGGTGGCGTACTAGTGGTGGTGGTGGTGTACTAGTAGTAGTGGTGGTAGTAGTAGTAGTAGTGGTGGTGGTGGTTGTGTACTAGTAGTGGTAGTAGTAGTAGTAGTAGTAGTGGTGGTGGTGCTGGTTGTGTGCTAGTAGTGGTAGTAGTAGTAGTAGTAGTGGTGGTGGTGGTGGTGGTGCTGGTGGTGGTGGTGGTGGTGGTTGTGTACTAGTAGTAGTAGTGGTGGTGGTGGTGGTTGTATACTAGTAGTAGTAGTAGTAGTAGTAGTAGTAGTGGTGGTAGTGGTGGTGGTGGTGTACTAGTAGTAGTAGTGGTGGTGGTGGTGGTTGTGTACTAGTAGTAGTAGTAGTAGTAGTAGTAGTAGTAGTGGTGGTGGTGGTGGTGGTTGTGTACTAGTAGTAGTAGTAGTAGTAGTGGTAGTGGTGGTGGTGGTGTAGTAGTAGTGGTAGTAGTAGTAGTAGTGGTGGTGGTGGTGGTTGTGTACTAGTAGTAGTAGTAGTAGTAGTAGTGGTGGTGGTGGTGGTTGTGTACTAGTAGTAGTAGTAGTAGTAGTAGTGGTGGTGGTTGTGTACTAGTAGTAGTAGTAGTAGTAGTAGTAGTGGTGGTGGTGGTGGTGGTTGTGTACTAGTAGTGGTAGTAGTAGTAGTAGTGGTGGTGGTGCTGGTTGTGTACTAGTAGTGGTAGTAGTAGTAGTAGTAGTGGTGGTGGTGGTGGTGGTGGTGGTTGTGTACTAGTAGTAGTAGTAGTAGTGGTGGTGGTGGTGGTTGTATACTAGTAGTAGTAGTAGTAGTAGTAGTAGTGGTGGTAGTGGTGGTGGTGGTGTACTAGTAGTAGTAGTGGTGGTGGTGGTGGTTGTGTACTAGTAGTAGTAGTAGTAGTGGTGGTGGTGGTGGTGGTTGTGTACTAGTAGTAGTAGTAGTAGTAGTGGTAGTGGTGGTGGTGGTGTAGTAGTAGTGGTAGTAGTAGTAGTAGTGGTGTTGGTGGTGGTTGTGTACTAGTAGTAGTAGTAGTAGTAGTAGTAGTAGTAGTAGTAGTAGTAGTAGTAGTGGTGGTGGTGGTGGTTGTGTACTAGTAGTAGTAGTAGTAGTAGTAGTAGTAGTAGTGGTGGTGGTGGTGCTGGTTGTGTACTAGTAGTGGTAGTAGTAGTAGTAGTAGTAGTAGTAGTAGTAGTGGTGGTGGTGGTGCTGGTTGTGTACTAGTAGTGGTAGTAGTAGTAGTAGTAGTAGTAGTAGTAGTAGTAGTAGTAGTGGTGGTGGTGGTGGTGGTGGTTGTGTACTAGTAGTAGTAGTAGTAGTGGTGGTGGTGGTGTACTAGTAGTAGTAGTGGTAGTAGTAGTAGTAGTAGTAGTGGTGGTGGCGGTGGTGGTGGTGGTGGTGGTGGTTGTGTACTAGTAGTAGTAGTAGTAGTAGTAGTAGTAGTGGTGGTGGTGGTGGTTGTGTACTAGTAGTAGTAGTAGTGGTGGTGGTGGTGTACTAGTAGTAGTAGTGGTAGTAGTAGTAGTAGTGGTGGTGGTGGTGTACTAGTAGTAGTAGTGGTAGTAGTAGTGGTAGTAGTAGTAGTGGTGGTGGTGGTGGTGGTGGTGGTGGTGGTGGTGGGGGTGGTGGTGGTGGTGGTGGTGGTGGTGTACTAGTAGTAGTAGTGGTAGTAGTAGTGGTGGTGGTGGTGGTGTACTAGTAGTGGTAGTGGTAGTAGTAGTGGTGGTGGTGGTGGTGTACTAGTAGTGGTAGTGGTAGTAGTAGTAGTAGTGGTGGTGGTTGGTTGGGCTGTTTTTTTTCTGTATCATTCGGAGAAAATTTATGCATTTTTTATTTTTGTTTTTGTGTGTATTCATCAAGTTGTTTCCAGCGACAATGTCTCAGCTCCTGAGCCCCGTCTTGCCGTTTCATCCTCATTCCTGAAGCTGTGTGCTAAGTTTACCCCTGCACGTGAGTGTATGTGGCTGCTGGTATTGCATGGTACGTGGACGATCAAATTGCCCTTCCCAAGGACGAGGTTATGTCCGTGTGGGTACTCAGTGAGTAGCCAGACCAAGCGGTGCCACCCCAGTGATGCCCTGAGTAAGACATGCTGCAGAACCATCCATTTATTGAGACTGATCAGTGTTTGATCAGCCGGGCTGTGATGCTGTATATGATGGACTTCGTGCGGCTAGCACCAACAGCCTGGTTGATCAAGTTATCCACCTAGAGGCCTGGTCTGGGACCGGGCCGCGGGGGTGTCGACACTCGGAAATCTCTTCCAGGTTGGTTATGCAGTTTTTTCTTCACTGTTACAGGCACTGCATCATTTGGATTCGATAGTTTGTGCTTGGTTGACAAGATCGTGGTTAACGAGGCTGTGGTTAGGACAAGAAGAGGTTTTATAAGGATTTTTAACCCGAGGGGAGTGTTAGTCACCCAGGATCACCCAGTCAAGTTATTACCTCATCGGGGACTCTTATTTGCACTGAGGTCGTTGAATCTTGTCTACCAGGATGTGACCCACAATAGTCGACTAATACCTCGGTACTTACATACGAGGCTGTGGTTGGCTAGGTCATGGTTGACGAGGCTGTGGTTGACTACGTCACGGTTGACGAGGTCGTGGTTGATAAGGCTGTGGTTGACGAGACTGTGGTCAGCGAGGAAGCTTGACCTCAGGCCGGGCTGCTACGGTAGACCAACGTTAGATGACCCTGACATCAGTTGAACACACTTCATGGCTGCTTCTACCAGTTTTAGCATCTGCCCTCGCAGAATACATCGAATATTCCATATGAATACTTGATGCTTCACACTTTTCGATCTCTTCGTTCATTCTCTGGTTAAAAACGTTCAAATGGCCTCATGTTATAACCTGAACACAATATTGCTGTGACGTGAGTGTGTTCTCTTGCTCGTTCTAATGTCAAGGTTGGTGAAAGTGTCAGGGGTGAAGGGGAACCATTATTCTCCATGTGTTTATTTACCTAGCCGAGTTTGTGTATCTGGAGCTCCAGCTCTTGAGCCTCTCTCTTAACTTTCACTATGTTGACGTGATCTATTCATGTTGTATTTACTTTTAAAGGGGATACAATAGCACGCTGCCGTCAGTATTGAAGGAAAAAGACGCAGGTGCAGCACCAGCTATTATTGACACAACGTTTCACTCTACCCAGTGAATTATTGTCACAATAAAACCTTCTCTTGCACTTGTGTTTTTCCTTTCCAAATCATAAATGATTTTGTTGCCCTCTAGTTCATTCCTCGTCTCCACAGCTGTACCTTAATTTATTCTCTTATTTTATTCCGCGTCTCTGTTGTCTTAACTTTGAATGTCTTCTAAGTCTTGCTGACTCACCTTGGTGTTTGGGGGTCGAGAACCATGGCTAGACTGCCTCATCAAATATGCCTCGAACCCTCGAAACCGGTATATTATTGGAATATATATGTCATTATCATGTTTCCTCTTGTACGATCGTCCAGGTGTGAGGCCAAGTTGTTCAGTGCTTCATAGCTTTTATTCCTCACTTCAGGTACCGTCATGGAAGCGAATTGCCATACCTGGAGTGTATTCCGGGGATCAACGCCCCCTCGGCCCGGTCCATGACCAGGCCTCGTGGTGGATCAGGGCCTAGGTAGGGGTGCACACTGAAGCTACATCCTCGCGGATATGTCTTAAATATGTGAGGAATAGTGCTATAAAGGATTGTCGTACATATTTGAATATTTTTTTTTCGTTTTCATGCCACCTTCTTGCCAGGTGCTCACCCAATCTCTTCGTCAACATCTTCTCCAGGCTTGCTGGTTGTATCTGTCTTATATGGGCTGTTACGTTACAGCTGAGAATGTACGTGGTTGGTTACTCTAAAGTATTGCTTGGCAGAACAGTTCATGGCTGTCTAAACAGGTGTTTGTTTATATATGATGTTTAATTTGGCGTTTACTAGCATCTAATAGTTCCACCCTATAAGTAAGAGTAGAAAGTTTTTTTTTCCACTTATTTATATGTAGGTTTGGATGTGGTCTTACATAAGGTGTACACTACTAGCAAGTACTTCACCCAAGACACAGCTGAAGTGTCTTATTCACTTAGCAGTGCGGGAGGCAAAGCTGAAAGGGCTTAATTTGACTTAATTATGTCTTGTAGTTGGCCTTTGTTGGCTTCATCTGGACCCTCTCCTGTCATCCTTGCTCAAGCCAGTCACACCTCAACATTCATAAACGTTCACACCGGAATGTTTCTTGCTGCTACTCAATCCTAACCTTGTCAGACGTGTCCCCTTTCCCTTTTTAAATACACATTACTTAAAAGAAATTCTTCCCTGTATATTTATTTATGATTAACACAATGATTTGTCAGTGATTCACTTTATTTACCTTACTGAACAAATGGAGACAGTATGCAGCAAAATATAAAAAAAAGTACTGTACTTATGTCTGTTAATTATGGGTTCCAAGAATCATTGCCCCTGCGGCCCGATCTTACATCACGCCTCCTGAATTGTAGTGTATATATATATATATATATATATATATATATATATATATATATATAACAGATCGTCAGGTCCCAAGTACCATTCGTCTCCATTCACTCCTATCTAACACGCTCACGCACGCTTGCTGGAAGTCCAAGCCCCTTACCCACAAAACCTCCTTTACCCCCTCTCTCCAACCCTTTCGAGGACGACCCCTACCCCGCCTTCCTTCCCCTATAGATTTATATGCTTTCCATGTCATTCTACTGTGATCCATTCTCTCTAAATGACCAAACCACCTCAACAACCCCTCTTCTGCCCTCTGACTAATACTTTTATTAACTCCACACCTTCTCCTAATTTCCACACTCCGAATTTTCTGCATAATATTTACACCACACATTGCCCTTAAACAGGACATCTCCGCTGCCTCCAACCGTCTCCTCGCTGCTGCATTTACCACCCAAGCTTCACACCCATATAAGAGTGTTGGTACTACTATACTTTCATACATTCCCTTCTTTGCCTCCATAGATAACGTTTTTTGACTCCACATATACCTCAACGCACCACTCACCTTTTTTCCCTCATCAATTCTATGATTAACCTCATCCTTCATAAATCCATCCGCCGACACGTCAACTCCCAAGTATCTGAAAACATTCACTTCTTCCATACTCCTCCTCCCCAATTTGATATCCAATTTTTCTTTATCTAAATCATTTGACACCCTCATCACCTTACTCTTTTCTATGTTCACTTTCAACTTTCTACCTTTACACACATTCCCAAACTCATCCACTAACCTTTGCAATTTTTCTTTAGAATCTCCCATAAGCACAGTATCATCAGCAAAAAGTAACTGTGTCAATTCCCATTTTGAATTTGATTCCCCATAATTTAATCCCACCCCTCTCCCAAACACCCTAGCATTTACTTCCTTTACAACCCCATCTATAAATATATTAAACAACCATGGTGACATTACACATCCCTGTCTAAGACCTACTTTTACCGGGAAGTAGTCTCCCTCTCTTCTACACACCCTAACCTGAGCCTCACTATCCTCATAAAAACTCTTTACAGCATTTAATAACTTACCACCTATTCCATATACTTGCAACATCTGCCACATTGCTCCTCTATCCACTCTATCATATGCCTTTTCTAAATCCATAAATGCAATAAAAACTTCCCTATCTTTATCTAAATACTGTTCACATATATGCTTCAATGTAAACACCTGATCTACACATCCCCTACCCACTCTAAAACCTCCTTGCTCATCCGCAATCCTACATTCTGTCTTACCTCTAATTCTTTCAATTATAACCCTACCGTACACTTTTCCTGGTATACTCAGTAAGCTTATTCCTCTATAATTTTTACAGTCTCTTTTGTCCCCTTTCCCTTTATATAAAGGGACTATACATGCTCTCTGCCAATCCCTAGGTACCTTCCCCTCTTTCATACATTTATTAAACAAAAGTACCAACCACTCCAACACTATATCCCCCCCTGCTTTTAACATTTCTGTCATGATCCCATCAGTTCCAGCTGCTTTACCCCCTTTCATTTTACGTAATGCCTCACGTACCTCCCCCACACTTACATTCTGCTCTTCTTCACTCCTAAAAGATGGTATACCTCCCTGACCAGTGCATGAAATTACTGCCTCTGTTTCTTCCTTAACATTTAAAAGTTCCTCAAAATATTCTCGCCATCTACCCAATACCTCCATCTCCCCATCTACTAACTCCCCTACTCTGTTTTTAACTGACAAATCCATATTTTCCCTAGGCTTTCTTAACTTGTTTAACTCACTCCAAAATTTTTTCTTATTTTCATTAAAATTTCTTGACAGTGCCTCTCCCACTCTATCATCTGCTCTCCTTTTGCACTCTCTCACCACTCTCTTTACCTTTCTTTTACTCTCCATATACTCTGCTCTTCTTATAACACTTCTGCTTTGTAAAAACCTCTCATAAGCTATATATATATATATATATATATGATATATATATATATATGTATATATATATATATATATATATATGATATTATATATATATATATATATATATATATATATATATATATATATATATATATATATATATATATATATATATATATATATATATATATATATATATATATATACATATTGTAACTACGAACGAGTGGTATTTAATCAATAACAAAACTGCGACTAGCCAAGGACTCGAACCCATGTCGTTCTGGCCCATCATGCAATTTTCGCTTTCCATGAGACGGCCCAAAACGACACGAGTTCAAGTCCTTGGCTAGTCGCAGTGTTGTTATTGATTAAATACCACAAGTTCGTGGTTGTGTAAGGCATACAATACCGACAAGATGAAAGTTAAGACACATGTGCAACATCTGGTTATCTTTATTGTAGACAGTGCTCTCCACACCAACTCCAAGACCGAGACTGATTACCTCATCTTTTGTATATAGTTCTACTGTCATCTAGTTATGTCCTAGAATCTGTATTGCTAAAGCCACTGGATGACGAAACGACTACAATAAAAGATAACCAGATGTTGCACATGTGTCTTAACTTGCAAGTTTGTGGTTACAATAATATAAAATACTGCTCGTGGAAGCTAGTACACCAAACGGGGAGTAGAATGAAATTAGCTCAGAGACACCACCGTATGTCCTCGGATCAAGGTAAAACACCTAGCTCTGCTGGGCACTTGATTCTTGTAGGATTTGGTGGGCCTGTGGATTAGAGCGTCATGTGATTTTTGCTCACCATGAGGCGGGCCAAAAACGACATGGATTCGAGTCCTTGGCTAGTCGGTTGTTATTGATTATATATATATATATATATATATATATATATATATATATATATATATATATATACTTGTTGAAAAAAAAAAAAAATATATATATATATATATATATATATATATATATATATATAAACACATCGGCCATTTCTCACCAAGGTAAGGTGGCCCGAAAAAGAAGAACTTTCATTTACTCCATCACTGTCTTGCCAAAGGCGCACTTACACTACTGTTATAAAATTGGAATATTAACACCCCTCCTTTAGAGTGCAGACACTGTACTTCCCATCTCCAGGACTCAAGTCCGGCCTGCCGGTTTTCCAGAATACCTTCATAAGCATTACCCTGCTCACACTCCAACAGCACGTCAAGTCCTAAAAACATTTGTCTCCATTCGCTCCTGTCTGACACGCTCACTCATGCTTGCTGGAAGTCCAAATCCCTCGCACGCAAAACCTCCTTTACCCCCTCCCTCCAACCTTTCCTAGGCCAACCTGTACTCTGCCTTCCCTCACTATAGATTTATACACTCTCAAAGTCATTGTTTTTTGTTGCAGTCTCTCTACATGTCTGAACCACCTCAGCAACCCCTTCTCAGCCCTCTGGATAATAGTTTTTGTAATCCCACACCTCTTCCTAATTTCCAAACTACAAATTCTCTGTGTTATATTCACACCACACATTGCGTTCAGACATGACATCTCCACTGCATCCAGCCTTCTCTTTGTTGCAACATTCACCACCCATCCTTCTGACCCATATAACAGCGTTGGTATAAGTATGCTCTCATACATTCCCCTCTTTGCTTCCATGGACAAAGTTCTTTGTCTCCACAGACCCCCCAGTGCACCACTAACCTTTTCTCCCTCGTCAGTTCTGTGATCCACCTCATCTTTCATAGACCCATTTGCTGACAGTCCACTCCTAAATATCTGAATACATTCACCTCGTCCATACTCTATCCCTCCAACCTGATATCCAATCTTTCGTTACCTAATTTGTTTTGTTATCCTCATCACTTTACTCTTTCCTATATTCGCTTTCAATTTTCTTCTTTTACATATTCTACCAAACTCATCCACCAACCTCTGCAACCTCTCTTCAGAATCTCCTAAAAGCAGTGTCATCAGCAAAGAGCAACTGTGACAACTCCCACTTCGTGTTAGATTCTTTATCTTTTAACTCCACACCTCTTGCCAGCACCCGAGCATTCATTTCTCTTACAACTCCATCTATAAATATATTGAACAACCACAGTGACATCACACATCCCTGTCTAAGGCCTACTTTTACTGGGAAATAATCTCCCTCCCGCCTACATACTCTAACGTGAGCCTCACTATCCTCGTAAAAGCTTTGCATTGCTTTCAATAACCTACCTCCTATTGCATATATTTGCAACATCTGCCACATTGCATCCCTATCCACCCTGTCATACGCCTTTTCCAAATCCATAAATGCCACAAAAACCTCTTTACCCTTATCAAGATACTGTTCAACTGTATGTTTCACTGTAAACACTCTCTACCCTTCCTAAAGCCTCCATGTTCATCCTCTATCCTACCCTCCGTCTCTTAATTATTTCAATAAAAACTCTTCCATACACTTTTCCAGATATACTCAACAGACTTATTCCCCTATGTTTTTTGCATAGCAACCGTAATAACTTGTGCGTTTTGTTGTCAGGTTGGCGACATGATCAGTGTGATTGACATGCCTCCGCCTGAGGAGTCTATCTGGTGGCGAGGGAAGAGAGGCTTCCAAGTGGGTTTCTTCCCCTGTGAGTGTGTGCAGGTCATCGGTGATAAGGTGAGATGATCAATTCTTCCTGCTTATCCCAACTTCTCTTGTTAATGCCTTTTGTGCTAGCCTACCTTTCTTATTATCCTTCCTCTCCAAGTTACTTCTCAAAATATAAATACTGTTTTCTTGCTTTACAATGATGTAGTGATGGCTTTGTCATGCATTATGAATTTTCATAAAAAAATTATGACAATGTTGTATTGTTTAACCCATATTTATTCTGTATTTATAATTACTTCACAATATTGCATGCGACTTGCACACGAACTGTTACACAACAGTAAGCATCGCTGGGATATTAGTTGACTTGCTTTGCTTTATATAACATATTTCGGTTGATTGTTCGGTAGTTTGGTTTAAAACCTATCGACTAAACGACTGCCGACAGCGATCAAGAAAAGACGTTGAAAAACCGGATTTTACTGGGACGTTTCGGTCTTGTATAAAACTTTTTCAAGTCATCCAAACTTCATAAATTTCTAAACAAGACTTTGGTGGAGTACAGTCTTGCTGACTCAGGGAGTGGGACGACTGGCTCTTCCAGGGTGGAGTACAGTCTTGCTGACTCAGGGAGTGGGACGACTGGCTCTTCCAGGGTGGAGTACAGTCTTGCTGACTCAGGGAGTGGGACGACTGGCTCTTCCAGGGTGGAGTACAGTCTTGCTGACTCAGGGAGTGGGACGACTGGCTCTTCCAGGGTGGAGTACAGTCTTGCTGACTCAGGGAGTGGGACGACTGGCTCTTCCAGGGTGGAGTACAGTCTTGCTGACTCAGGGAGTGGGACGACTGGCTCTTCCAGGATAGAGTGTAGACTGCTACTGTTACTACTACAACAACCACAACTACTATTACTACTACTGCTACTACTGTTATATATATTATTGTTATTACTACTACTACTACTGCTACTACTACTACTACTACTACTACTACTACTACTACTACTACTTCTACTACTGTTATTACTGCTATTATTACTATTACAACTATTATTACTGTTACTACTATTGCTATTACTTCTACTACTACTATTACAACACCAACCACCACCACAACAGCTACAACCAGCATCAACTCCACACAGTTGTACCAACAATGCTTGTACTCTAACTTTTACATTCTTCATTGCCTGCCACCTGCGCACCACCCGTTAAATCCTTAACAAATTTATTAACATAAATTCTTAGCGTAGTATATACCGTGAAAGTTACACACCTCATACCATGTATTATGTGAGAGAGAGACATCCTTCCTAGTGTATATATGCAAGAGGTAAGTACCTCTCAGTATATATATATGCAACAGGTATGTATACCTATCAGTGTATATAAGAACATAAGAAAGAACACTGCAACAGGCCTACTGACCCATGCGGAACAGGTCCATGTCCCCCACCGGATTAGACCAATGACCCGCCCCCCCCCGGATTAGCCCAGTGACCCACCCAGTCTGGTCACCTCCACTCAAGAATGGAGCACTGCACCAGACCCAGCAGCACAAGCTAGTCAGGTCCAACTCACACTCACCCACACCCACTCATGTATTTATCTAACCTATTTTTAAAACTACACAACGTTTTAGCCTGAATAACTGCACTCGGGAGTTTGTTCCACTCATCCACAACTCTATTACCAAACCAGTGCTTTCCTATATCCTTCCTGAATCTGAATTTTTCCAACTTGAAACCATTGCTGCGAGTCCTGTCTTGGCTGGAAATTTTCAGCACGCTATTTACATCCCCTTTATTTATTCCTGTTTTCCATTATACACCTCGATCATATCCCCCCTAATTCTACGCCTTTCGAGAGAGTGCAGATTCAGGGCCCTCAGTCTATCCTCATAGGGAAGATTTCTGATACATGGGATCATCTTTGTCATCTTCCTCTGTACGTTTTCCAGATCATTTATATCCATTCTGTAATACGGTGACCAGAACTGAGCAGCATAGTCTAAATGAGGCCTAACCAAGGATATATAGAGTTGAAGAACAACCTGAGGACTTCTATTATTTATACTTCTAGATATGAAGCCAAGAATTCTGTTAGCTTTATTGCGAACACTACTGCACTGTTGTCTTGGTTTTTAGATTACTGCTAACCACAACTCCAAAATCCTTTTCGCAATCAGTAGTATTAAGATCTACATTATTTAGTTTATATGTGGCATGGTTATTTAACTGTCCAACATTTAGAACTTTGCATTTGTCATTACTAAACTGCATCTGCCACTTCTCCGACCATTGCATCAGTCTATTCAAATCATCCTGGAGTGCTCTAGTGTCCTCGTTAGAATGAATTGGACAGCCTATTTTGGTGCCATCGGCCAATTTGCTTATGTTGCTATTTATTCCCTCATCTATGTCGTTTATGTAAATTGTGAACAACAACGGGCATAACGCTGGGTCCCGAGGAACACCGCTTGTGATGTGCCCCCATTCTGATTTCTCCCCATTTATGCAAACTCTCTGCTGTCTATTTGTCAGCCATGCCTCTACCCTGGAAAAAATTTCTCCTCCTATTCCGTGTGCTTTAAGTTTCCTCAATAGCCTCTGATGTGGAACTCTATCGAAAGCCTTACTGAAGTCCATATACACAATATCATATTCATTACCATGATCTACCTCCTCAAACACCTTAGTGAAAAACGTTAGTAAATTCGTAAGACAGGAACGCCCCTTTGTAAAACCGTGTTGAGATTCATTAATCAATCTGTGCCTGTCAAGATGGCTACGAATTGCTTCGGCAATTATTGATTCCATAAATTTTCCCACTATGGAGGTAAGGCTTATTGGTCTATAGTTCGAAGCCAAGGACCTGTCACCTACCTCGTAAATAGGTATTACATTTGCCATTTTCCACTTATCAGGCACTATGCCAGTTTGTAGTAATATGTTAAAAAGATTAGCCAAAGGTATGCTAAGTTCCTCTTTACATTCCTTTGACACCCTTGCGAACAGTTCATCAGGGCCTGGGGATTTGTTAGGTTTTAGTTTCTCTATTTGTCTGAGGACCATGCCACTAGTTACCGCAATCGTACATAGTTTATTATCATCCTGTTCTACATAATCTATTATTTCAGGAATATTGCTAGTACTGTGACACACACACACACACACATACACAATGCAAGGAGGCAGAGGAAAGGTTTGTTCCCAAGGGTAACAGAAATAATGGGAAGGAAAGAACGAGCCCTTGGTTTACCCGAAGGTGCATGGAGGCAAAACTAAGTGCTCTAGAGAATGGAAAAAGTACAGAAGGCAAAGGACTCAGGAGAATAAAGAGATTAGTCGACGAGCCAGAAACGAGTATGCACAGATAAGGAGGGAGGCGCAGCGGCAGTATGAATATGACATAGCATCGAAAGTCAAGTCTGACCCGAAACTGCTCTACAGCCACATCAGGAGGAAGACAACAGTCAAGGACCAGGTAATCAGGCTGAGAAAAGAAGGTGAGGAGTTCACAAGAAACGATCAGGAGGTATGTGAGGAGCTCAACATGAGATTTCAGGAAGTATTTGCAGTGGAGGCTGAAGGGACAACGGGAAGACAAAACAGTGGCATGCAGCAACAAGGGATATACCAACAAGTGTTGGATGAATTACACACAACTGAGGAGGAGGTGGAGAAGCTCCTAAGTGACCTTAATACCTCAAAGGCAGTGGGACTGGACAACATCTCTCCATGGGTCCTTAGAGAGGGAGCACGGACACTACGTGTGCCACTAACCAAAATCTTCAACACTTCCCTTGAAACTGGGCAACTACCTGAAGTATGGAAGAAGGCAAATGTAGTCCCCATCTTTCAGAAGGGAGACAGAAATGAAGCACTAAATTATAGACCAGTGTCACTGACGTGTATAGTATGCAAAGTCATGGAGAAGATTATCAGGAGGAGAGTGGTGGAGCACCTGGAGCAGAACAAGATTATAAACGACAGCCAGCACGGATTCATGGAAGGCAAATCCTGTGTCACAAACCTACTTGAGTTTTATGACAAGGTAACTGAAGTAAGAAATGAGAGGGAGGGGTGGGTTGACTGCATTTTCTTGGACTGCAAGAAGGCCTTCGACACAGTTCCTCGCAAGAGATTAGTACATAAGCTAGAGGAACAGGCACGTATAACAGGAAGGGCACTTCAATGGATCAGAGAATACCTAACAGGGAGGCAACAGCGAGTCATGGTCCGTGATGTGGTATCACAGTGGGCACCAGTGACGAGCGGGGTCCCACAGGGGTCAGTCCTGGGACCAGTGCTATTCTTGGTATGTGTGAACGACATGATGGAAGGGATAGACTCAGAAGTGTCCGTTTGTAGATGACATGAAGTTAATGAGGAGAATTAAATCAGACACAGACCAGACAGGTCTGCAAAGAGACCTGGACAGGCTGGATGTGTGGTCCAGAAACTGGCTCCTAGAATTTAACCCCACCAAATGCAAAATCATGAAGATCGGAGGAGGGCAAAGAAGACCCCAGACAGAGTATAGGCTAGGTGGCCAAAGGCTGCAAACCTCACTCAAGGAGAAAGAGATAGGAGTGAGTATAATACAGAGTACATAGCCAGAAGCACACATTAACCAGATAACTGCTGTGGCATATGGGCGCTTGGCAAACCTGAGAATAGCGTTCCCGTACCTCAGTAAGGAATCGTTCAAGACTTTATACACTGTGTACGTCAGGCCCATACTGGAGTACGCAGCACCAGTTTGGAACTCACACCTGGTCAAACACGTCAAGAAATTAGAGAAAGTGCAAAGGTTTGCAATAAGGCTAGTCCCAGAGCTAAGGGGAATGTCCTATGAAGAAAAGTTAAGGGAAATCGGTCTGACAACATTGGAGGACAGGAGGGTCAGGGGAGACATGATAACGACATACAAAATACTGCGTGGAATAGACAAGGTGGACGGAGACAGGATGTTCCAGAGATGGGACACAGAAACAAGGGGTCACAATTGGAAGCTGAAGACTCAGAAGAGTCAAGGGGATGTTAGGAAGTATTTCTTCAGTCATAGAGTAGTTAGGAAGTGGAATAGTCTGGCAAGCGATGTAGTGGAGGCAGGAACTATACATAGTTTTAAGACAAGGTATGATAAAGCTCATGGAGCAGGGGGAGAGAGGACCTAGTAGCAGTCGGTGAAGAGGCGGGTTCCAGGAGCTGAGTCTCGACCCCTGCAACCACAATTAGGTGAGTACAATTAGGTGAGTACACACACACACACACACACACACACACACACACACACACACACACACTCACACTCACACTCACACTCACACACACACACACACACAGGCCTAGTGTCTAATCGACATGTGCCTAGGACAGAATGGTAATTAACACACACACACACACACTCTCTCTCTCTCTCTCCTCTAGCCTTCTCCCTCCCCCCGACACACCCTGAAAATACATAAACTTCTCTCTGTGGTAAAATACATAAGCTTCTTTCTGTGGTAAGAAAAAAAAAGAAAAACATAATTGGTGGCCTTAGAGGGCGGAAAACAAGAGATCTGGTGGATGAACCAGGGAGGAAAGACTGGGAGTTAGAGCTCCAAAAAAGGGAGGAAGAGTGGGGAAGGAAGATAGAAGAGCTTGGCAAGATAATGGAGGAGAGGATAGCTGAAGAGTGCAGGAAGTGGGAGCTACAAGTCTTAGCAGCAGAAGCTAGGATACAGTGCTTAGAAGAGAAACTAAAAACCTAAAACAGATTAGAGAGACAAATGATAATTCAGATGCTACATCAGGAAATTCTATGTCAGGCACAGACAAGGGGACGGTAAGAAACAAAGGAGATATGCCATACGCGAAGGCCCTATCAGACCCACGTGGGACCAGGGAAAAGAGGAGGAGCACTAAGATAAAATGACAGGTCTGAAGACAATGAAGGTATGTTATATGCAGAGACTTTAACAGCCAACTGCAGTAGCAAGGAACACTGAGCATAGAAGTTTCAGCAAGGACAGGGATTGAAGGCAAGAACATTTCAATGGAGGGAACTAAAACACCTCAGAGGATGCAAATGGAGACTCAGTGGGAGGAGGAAAGGGAGAGGTCAGTTTTTGTCTATGGGCTCCAAGAAGCCAAAGGGGACAGCTTTGATGAAATAAAATAGGAGGAAAAAATGATTGAGGGCATCATGAAAACAATAGGTGAGGGCGATATGACCCAGGTGACAAATTTTCAGAGAATTGGGTGGTTTGCGAGTGGAAGGAAAAGGCCTGTCAAAGTAATTTTCAAGGAAGAATCAGTTCGAACCAGGATCCTGCAAGAGAAAGCACGACTGAGGGACAAACCGGGGTACCAGAGAGTATACATCGATCGCGACAGAACACAAGAAGAAAGGACTACACTGAAAGAGCGGGTACAGAGACGCAAGGAGGAAAGAGAGGCAACGATGAAGATGAGCAGGACCCAGACACAAGAGGAAGGGCAAACACACCCCGCAGAAACTCCCACAGAAGGACTCCAATGGCAACAATCCCAACGCACCTGAGCAATCTAAACCAGAACCCACACACTGTTCCCTCTCCCACCAACCCCCACATCACAAACCTCACCCCAACAGCTGCCCACTATGGGCATTCTGACCCCACCCCCCTCATCACAGACCCCATCCAGACCACAGCCCCCCATAGGCCCCCACCAAGGCTCTCACTCCCCCAACCCCAATATTCTCCCAGGACCACAGTGATAGAAAAGAAGCTGAAGGTTTGGTACACAAATGCGGACGGAATAACGAATAAATATGAGGAGTGGCACGAAAGAATCAGCGAGAAATCCCCAGACATCATAGCAGTCACAGAAACGAAACTCGCTGAGACAATAACAGATGCAATCTTCCCGCCGGGATATCAGATCATGAGGAAAGATAGGAGTAGAGGGGGAGGAGGGGTTGCACTGCTCATAAAAAAACGATGGGGATTTGAGGAAATGGAAGGCATGGACATGATTGGAGAAAGGGACTACATAGTAGGTACAATTCAGTCTGGAGAACATAAAGTAGTCATTGGAGTGATGTATAACCCACCACAGAACTGCAGGAGGCCAAGAGAGTAGTACGAAGAAAACGACAGAGTGATGGTGGACACACTGGCTGAAGTGGCAAGAAGAGCTCACTCGAGCAGAGCAAAGTTACTGGTAATGGGCGATTTCAACCACAGGGAGATCGACTGGGAAAACCTGGAGCCACATGGGGGCCCCGAAACATGGAGAGCCAAGATGATGGGTGTGGTACTTGAAAACCTCATGCATCAACATGTCAGGGACACTACCAGAGAGAGAGGGGAGGATGAGCCAGCAAGACTGGATCTTGTGTTCACCCTGAGCAGTTCAGACATTGAGGACATCAATTACGAGAGGCCCCTTGGAGCTAGCGATCACATGGTTCTGAGTTTTGATTACAGTGGACCCCCGCATAACGATCACCTCCGAATGCGACCAATTATGTAAGTGTATTTATGTTAGTGCATTTGTACGTGTATGTTTGGGGGTCTGAAATGGACTAATCTACTTCACAATATTCCCTATGGGAACAAATTCGGTCAGTACTGGCACCTGAACATACTTCTGGAGTGAAAAAATATCGTTAACCGGGGGTCCACTGTATATAGTAGAGCTACAAGTGGAGAAGGTAACAGGAATTGAATGGGAAAAGCCAAACTACAAAAGGGGTGACTACACAGGTATGAGGAACTTCCTGCAGGAGGTTTAGTTGGACAGAGAACTGGTTGGAAAATCAGTAAACGAGATGATGGAATATGTAACAACAAAGTGCAAGGAGGCAGAGGAAAGGTTTGTTCCCAAGGGAAATAGAAATAATAGGAAGACCAAAGTGAGTCCTTGGTTTACCCGAAGGTGTAGGGAGGCAAAAACTAAGTGCACCAGAGAATGGAAAAGGTACAGGAGGCAAAGGACTCAGGAGAATAAGGAGATTAGTAGAAGAGCCAGAAACGAGTATGCACAGATAAGGAGGGAGGCCCAGTGACAGTACGAGAATGACATAGCATTGAAAGTCAAGTCTGACCCGAAACTGCTGTATAGCCACATTAGGAGGAAGACAACAGTCAAAGACCAGGTGATAAGGCTGAGGAAAGAAGGTGGGAAACTCACAAGAAACGATCAAGAAGTATGTAAGGAGCTCAATATGAGATTTAAGGAAGTATTTACAGTGGAGACAGGAAGGCCTCTGGGGGGACAGAACAGAGGGGGACACCAGCAAGGAATATACCAACAAGTGTTGGATGACATACATACAAATGAGGAAGAGGTGAAGAAGCTGCTAAGGGACATCGATACCTCAAAGGCAATGGGACCGGACAACATCTCCCCGTGGGTCCTTAGAGAGGGAGCGGATATGCTGTGTGTGCCACTTACCACAATCTTCAACACATCCCTGGAAACTGGGCAACTACCGGAGGTATGGAAGATGGCAAATGTAGTTCCCATTTTTAAAAAAGGAGACAGAAAAGAGGCACTAAACTATAGACCTGTGTCACTGACGTGTATAGTATGCAAAGTTATGGAGAAGATTATCAGGAGGAGAGTGGTGGAGCACCTGGAACGGAACAAGAGTATAAACGCCAACCAGCATGGATTCATGGAAGGCAAATCCTGTGTCACAAACCTGGAGTTTTATGATAAAGTAACACAAGTAAGACATGAGAGAGAGGGGTGAGTTGATTGCATCTTCTCGGACTGCAAGAAGGCCTTTGACACAGTTCCTCACAAGAGATTAGTGCAGAAGCTAGAGGATCAGGTGCATATAACAGGAAGGGCACTGCAATGGATCAGAGAATACTTGACAGGGAGGCAACAACAAGTCATGATATGTGATGAGGTATCACAGTGGGCTCTTGTGACGAGCGGGGTCCCACAGGGGTCGGTCCTAGGACCAGTGCCATTTTTTGGTATATGTGAACGACATGATGGAATGGTTAGACTCAGAAGTGTCCCTGTTCGCAGATGATGTGAAGTTAATGAGGAGAATTAAATCAGATGAGGATCAGGCAGGACTTCAAAGAGACCTGGACAGACTGGACACCTGGTCCAGCAACTGGCTTCTCGAATTTAACCCCGCCAAATGCAAAGTCATGAAGATCGGGGAAGGGCACAGAAGACCACTAACAGAGTATAGGCTAGGTGGCCAAAGACTGCAAACCTCGCTCAAAGAGAAAGATCTTGGGGTGAGTATAACACCGAGCATGTCTCCGGAAGCACACATCAACCAGATAACTGCTGTGGCATATGGGCGCCTGGCAAATCTGAGAACAGCATTCCGATACCTTAGTAAGGAATTGTTCAAGACACTGTACACTGTGTACGTCAGGCCCATACTGGATTATGCAGCACCTGTTTGGAACCCGCACTTGATCAAGCACATCAAGAAATTAGAGAAAATGCAAAGGTTTGCGACAAGGTTAGTTCCAGAGCTAAGGGGAATGTCCTATGAAGGAAAGGTCATAGAGTCGTCAGGAAGTGGAATGGCCCAACAAGTGATGTAGTGGAGGCAGGAACCATACATAGCTTTAAGACGAGGTATGACAAAGCTCAGGGAGCAGAGGGAGAGAGGACCTAGTAGCGGTCAGTGAAGAAGTGGGGCCAGGAGCTGAGTCTCGACCCCTGCAACCACAATTAGGTGAGTATAATTAGGTGACTACATGAAAGGTCCATTGGCGCTAGTGATCATGACATCCTGAGTTTTGAATACCTTGTAGAGTTAACAGTGGAGAATACTACTGCATGAAAAGGATGGAAGAAGCCAGACTTCAAAAAAAGGGGATTACATAGGCATGAGGAGATTCCTGCATGAAGTGCAGTGGGAAAGAGAGCTAGAAGGAAAGACAAATGAAATGATGGAACTAGTGACCACATAGTGCAGGGAGGCAGTGGAGAAGTTCATACCGAGGGGTAACAGAAAAAATGGTAAGACCAGAGTGAGCCCATGGTTTAACTGGAGGTGTAAAGAGGCCATACCTAAGTGTTCTGAAGCATGGAAAAAACATAGAAGGCAAAAGACTTGAGAAAACAAGGAGTTGAGCAGAAGAATGAATATGTAGGGATAAGGAGAGAGGCCCAGAGGCAATATGAAAATGACATAGCATTGAAAACCAAATCTCAACCAAAGTTGTTATATAGTCACATTAGGAGGAAAACAACAATCAAGGACCAGGTAATCAGGCTGAGGAAAGAAGGAAGGAAGCTCACAGAGAGTGACCAGGAAGTATGTGAAGAACTTACCACAAGATATAAAGAAGTACATGCATTCACAGTAGAGACGGAAATGCTTCCAGCAAACCAAGAAGGTAGGGTGTGCCAGCAAGTGCTGGACACAATACACATAACCAAGGAGGAAGTGAAGAAACTGCTAGGTGAACTTGATACCTTGAAGGTGGTGGGCCCAGATAACATATCTCCATGGGGCCTGAGAGTGGGAGCAGAGGAACTGTGTGTGTCGCTAGCAGCAATTTTCAATAAATATATTGAAACTGGGCAACTGCCTGAGGTGTGGAAGACAGCAAATGTAATTTCAGTTTTTAAGAAAGGAGACAGAGAGGCAGCATTAAACTACAGACCAGTGTCACTGAAATGTATAGCATGTAAAGTCATGGAAAAAATTATCAGGAGAAGAGTGGTGGAACAAATTGAAAGGATTGGGCTCATACATGACAATCAGCACGGGTTCAGAGATGGGAAATCCCACGTCACAAATCTACTTGAGTTCTACGATAAGGTAACAGAAGTAAGACAGGAGAGAGAGGGATGGGTAGATTGCATCTTTTTTGATTGCAAGAAGGCTTTTGACACGGTACTACACAAAAGACTTGTTCAAAAATTAGAGGAGCAGGCAGATATAGTAGGGAAAGTACTGCAATGGATCAGGGAATACCTGACAGGAAGGAAACGATGAGTGTTGGTACGTGGTGAAGTGTGAGGGTGAGCACATGTGTCAAGTGGGGTTCCACAAGGGTCAGTCATAGGTCCGGTTCTGTTTCTGATATATGTGAATGACATGATGAGAGGAATAGATTTAGAAGTGTCGCTGTTTTCTGATGATGTGAAACTGATGAGGAGAATACAAGCGGGTGAGGATCACGTAAAATTACAAGATCTGGATAGACTGCAAGTCTGGTCCAACAAATGGCTCCTGGAGTTTAACCTCAGTAAGTGCTAAGTCATGAAGATTGGGGAAGGACAGTGAAGACCACAGATGGAGTACAGGTAGAGGATCAAAGGCTGCAAACTTCACTTAAAGAAAAGGATCTTGGAGTAAGCATTATACCGAGCATTTCCCCTGAGGCAAACATCAAATAACTGCTTCAGCATATGGGTGCTTAGCAAACCTGAGAATAGCATTTCGACATCTAAGTAAGGAGTCATTCATGACACTGTACATCATGTACATCAGGCCCATACTGGAGTATGCAGCACTAGTATGAAACCCACACTTGGTCAAATGCATCAGGAAATTGGAGAAAGTGCAAAAGTTTGCAACAAGACTAGTCCTTGAACTGAGGGTTATGTCTTATGAGGTGAGGTTAAGGGAATTCAACCTGATGACACTAGAGGAGAGGAGGGATGGGGGGACATTATAATGATGTATGAAATACTGAGAGGAATTGACAAGGTGAACAGGGCTCTAATATTTCAGAGATGGGACACAGGAACTAGGGGGCACAACTGGAAGTTGAAAACCCAGATGTGTCATAGGGATGTTAGGAAGTACTTCTTTAGCCTTAGAGTTGTCAGGAAGTGGAATAATCTGGAGAGTGAAGTAGTGGAGGCAAGTTCCATATGTAGTTTTAAGAAGAGGTGTGATAATCCTCTAGGAGCAGGGAGAAAGTGACCTATCATTGACATATAGGTGAGTACACACACACACACACACACACACACACACACACACACACACACACACACACACACACACACACACACACACACACACACACACACACACACACACACACACACACACACACACACACACACACACACACACACAGACACACACACTCTCTGTCTCTTTCTCAGTGTATATATCCCTTGATATTTAGGCATATTATAACTTCATATTTTTATTTGTGTATATATTGGTTTATTTTTGTTGTCAGGTGCCACAAACAATCCAACCTCAGACTCTGACACTGCCTCCTGCCCGGACCCAACCCCCTATTGCTGCATCCCTTCAGCACCACACATTACACTCAGGCACACAGGCCCCCACCAAGCCAGTCTTAAGAAAGCATGGGAAACTTATAGCCTTTTTCAGGTAAGGAATATTATTATGTACTCTTGTTTATTTTACCCAATGTGAGCTTTAAATTTTGAGGAAGAATATTTGGCTTATGGTAGTTTGAATGGTTTATTTAACGTTTTGTTTGTCAGGAATATGTTTGATACATGGATCATGATGGCACACTGGGTGATGAGGTAGTGTGTCTAATTCATATATTCATTGATGAAACCATTAGCTTATCTTAAAATTTGATCATGTTATTTTATCACAGTTAATTGCATTGATAAATTCCCTGGTGGGATGGAACATATTTTTTTTACTGTCTCATTCTCTTTAATTGAAAGCCTTTTCTGTATCCACATTTTTTAAAATACAAATTTTATCTTTAAAATAGTACAGAATAATTTTCTACAGGAGGCACCAAAAATGCAAAATTTGATATTTGATGTAATGTGTATGAAATTACACTGGAGTGAAGCTAGAAGTCAGGGAACACTTTACAAAACACTGATTTTACCCACTGATTCAATTCTCAGCTATTTTGCTGGAATGGCTTCCATCCTGTCCATTGACTACAGGAAACTGCCTATTCATATATGCCAATTTTATGATATTTTCAACAAATTTCAATTTAAAAATAGTCCCAAAAACTAGGTATTCCAGCTACTAAAGTAACCTCTTTCTTCATTAATCACATCCCCAGGTCTCTCCTGTATAACACTTGTCCTTCATTTTGAATTCATCATAACACAAAAGTCAAATTTTTCCCAGTTTTTCCTTTGAATAAACCATAACCAAGAACTCCTGGTTATGGTTTAGGCTGACCCAATAATTGAAGTTAACCTAGTAAAAATACATAAAACAGAATGGGCAGAAGGGGTATGGTGGACCACACCATTCCCCAGGAAAATCGGCCAAGATTGACCATTTCTTGCCAATTTCATGCCTATTTCAGAACATTTTCAGTCTTAAACCGACCCTTTTCTTGCCAGTAACACCATCAAAACCACCTGAGAAAATGCCCCAGTGTCACTGTTGTAACACATATATAAGGTCACAGGTTAACTGTGTGGAGGAGGAATTTTTTTTTATGCTGTGCACACCCACCATATAGATGCAGTCTGTCATCTAGGCCAAAATTTGCTCACACCAAATTTGAGGGCACTATGACTTCTGTGAACTAGTCCATCATGGACTCTCATCACTGTGACGTATTGGTATGCGATGGATACCTTAGGGAGTTAAAAAAAAGTTAGCTAATGTTGCACGTCTCTCTCTTGGTTGGTTGGCTGAACATCTTAATCCCTAAAATAGGGATTTAACCCTTTCAGGGTTTCGGATGTACTAGTACAGCTTATGCACCAGGGTTTTTGACGTACTAGTACGCCTAAATTCTAGCATCCTCAAATCTAGTGAGAGAATCTGATAGGCCTACATATGAAAGAATGGGTCTATGTGGTCAGTGTGCGCAGTATAAAAAAAATCCTGCAGCCCACAGTGCGTAATGAGAAAAAAAAAACTTTGACCGTGTTTTTGGATTAAAACAGCGACTTTGCACTGTATTTTCGTATGGTATTTATTGTTGTATTCTAGTTTTCCTGGTCTCATTTTATAGAAATTTAGATGATTTTGACTGGTTTTACAATGAAAAGTACCTTGAAATTGAGCTCAAAGTAGCAGAAATGTTCGATTTTTACCAAAGTTCAAAAGTAAACAAATCATGCTACGTGTCCAATACACATCAACTGGTGAGTCTGATATTCTTTCACAAGTGCGCTGATATTATTTATACCATTTCTACACTAATACAGTAGTCTGCATAACAGTAAATCTTCTATTGTTTGTGAGAATAAAAATTCAAAGTGGAAAGCAAAAGAATGTAAGAGGGGCGTGGGGACGTGACTAATGAACAGAGGAAATGTTATTTTAGTGCCAGGAATGTCTTTCTTGTTTACTCTGGACCCTATTCGGAAATTGGCATCTTTTGAAATTTGTGTGAAATTGGCAAAATTGCTAAATTCTGACTACTTTATTGGATAGTTGAAATCAGTAAATGGGCGCTTTCTTGTACTCATTCGATAGAAAAAATGGAGTTCTAGCGAAATAGTTATAATTTTTGTTGACTAGTACACTAGAATTGGCCGAAAATAGGGCTCAAAGTGGGCAAAATTGCCGATGTGTAAACATCGTCGAGACCGCTAACTTCGCGAGAGCATAATTCCATAAGTTTTCCATCAAATTTCATACTTTTGGTGTCATCATGATCGGGAAAAGATTCTCTATCTTTTCATAAGAAAAATAATTTTTTTTTTTTTTTGAAAATTTGGCGACCCTGAGAACAAGTCTCGGAGAGGGCCTGGCGACCCTGAAAGGGTTAAGTAAACTCTCCTATATACAAGGGGGCCCCTCTTATACAGCAGGTTAGGTTCCAGGCTACTGCTGTAAAGCAAAAATTGCTGTAAAGTGAATCATAGCCTTTTTTCACTATCAAATTCATATAAAAGCCTGATAACATGTTTACACTATCATATGTTAAGTGAGCAATATAGCTAGGCCTTAAAAATGCATATACAGTACACACATTACTTACGTTAAAATATTTTCTTCCTTTGCTTATAGTGAGTGGTTAATATATTTATTGTAGGGAGTCTGAATAAAAGAAGGATGGGTATAACTGAAAAATGCTGAGCAGCAAAACACAATCAGTCATGAGAGTATATTCAAGAAATTTATCTTCAACAAAAAATCATTTACCGAGATCAAGTAATTCATGACTGGGAGAATGAGCTCATTGGCACTGGAAGTATGCACTAGACACTACATGTACATATAATAAAAATTATAATAGTAAATATCATACTCTCCATGGGGAAGCAAAATGAATCTTTCCTCCATAAGCCATGTATGCTGTAAGAGGTGACTAAATTGCCAGGAGCAAGGGGCTAGCGACTTCTGCATAAATTACTCAATATAAAAAGAAGAAAAACTTTTCTTTCCTCTTTTTAGGGTCACCCTGCCTCGGTGGGAGATGGCTGGTATGTTATAAAAAAATTATGTCTAATTTATTTAGTGAATATATTGTTTACTGTGTTATTAAGGTACAGTAAATTATAACTGAATGAAAATGTTGTACAGTAGATCATCGATTATTTTGAACCTTCAGAGAAAAAGCACATGCTAGATTTTCAACAGCATCAGATGATCACTTTTTTACGGTCTGTTGGTTTGGCTCATTCTTTTTTTCACATTTTGCGTTTAGGTGCTGGATCGAACAGTGATGTAAGCCAAATAACCAGTTGCTGAAGAATTGATGATCTGCTGTTCTATACTTTTAGTGAAGCCCACTTTATGCATAGCATTTTTGTCTATATTGTAACTTATGCTGATGCAGGTTTTTATATTGTAAATGAATATACAGCCTCTCCTCACTTAGTGACATACTCATTTACTGACCACTCAGACTTACGATCAGCTCTCCAACCAGTATCCAAACCTAAATAATGTACATGTATATTAGAGCTGATTACCTCTATTCTGTTTATTACAGTATACAGTACATTACTGTGTAAACATTTAAAAATATATCAGAAATGTTAATAAATGGTGTAAAGGTGACATTAAAATAATATCTAAAGATGGTTGACACAAACCCCCTACAGTATAGTATGTTCTTTGCTTAATTCATCTACTAACTTACTCTTAGGAATGGAACCCCTTCATTAAGTGAGGAGAGGCTGTATATACAGGAGGGCCCCACTTATACAGTAGGTTAGGTTCCAGGCTACTGCTGTAAAGTGAAACATAGCCCCCTTTTTTTCACTTTTAAATGCATATAAAAGCCTCGTAACATGTTTACACCATCATATATTAAGTGAGCAATATATCTAGGCCTAAAAAATGCATATATAGTACAGTAGAGCCCCACTTATATGGCAGATTAGGTTCCAGGCTACCGCCAGAAAGCGAACATCGCCGGAAAGAAGAACGCCATTTTTTGCACTCAAAAATGCATATAAATGCTGAATAACAAGTTTACACTAACATATATTAAGTTAGCAATAGAATTAGGCATTAAAAAAATAAAAAGTAAAATACACACATAATACACTCATTACTTACCTTAAAATATTTGTAGTCTTAATGTAGGGTGAGAGGTGAATCATATTTATTGTAAGAAGTCAGGTGTGGGAGGTATGGTAATCAGCCAGGATACCCCACCCACATGTTATATACCATGATATTTAGAGCACCCCAGAACGATAAAATGCACATACAGTACATTCATTATTTACCTTAAAATATTTGTCTTAATGTATGTGAGAAGTGAGTACATAGTATTTATTTGTAGGAAGTCAGGTGTGGGAGATATGATAGCCAGCCAGGACACCCCCACTCACATGTAATATACTGCGACATTTAAAGTGCCCTAGAGCAATAAAATGCATATACAGTTCACTCATTACAGGTACCATCTGACTTACGACCAGGCTTGGTTACAGCCAACTGGTCGTAAGTCAAAATGGACATAAGACGAACCTTAGAAAATTGCCGATAGGGATACTTCAAAAATTAAATCTTAATCTTGTAAAGTAACCATTCTTTTATGTTTGTTGTGGAAATCACTTCAATCCATTCATTATTATTGACTAGTTTTCACAAACTAGGTAAATAATTTACTTCTGAGATAATAGCCGAAAGTGCGCGCATACCCAAGTACTCGAGAAATATTTTTTCCTGAAAAAATGCCTTTTTTTCAGTGTTTTTGTAAGCTATGAGTATCTATTACAGTTTGCCCTCGTGCTAGATCCGTTTTCTATCATAAGAGTGATGAAAGAAGGGATAATAAGCCTTATGGTCGGTTTAGGAGAAACACTGTGCACAACATAAACAGTTGTTTATTTCCATGAACATTTGCAGCTGGTATATGAGAAAGAAAGGTTACAAAAGCTATGGCTTGGGTAGCATAAAAAATAGGTTGGTCAAATGTATATGGATGGACGGATTTGAGAAGGCATGCCCATTTTGGGTCAATAGGCCTGCTGCAGTGTTCCTCCTGTCTTATGTTCTTATGTAATAGAGAAGGGACACTGAAACATGCCTTCTCAAATCCATCCATCCATCCATATACATTTGCCCAACCTACTTTTTATGCTACCCAAGCCATAGCTTTTGTAACCTTTCTTTTTCATGTACCAGCTGACTTTTCCACCACATGTATATCTACGCTTCCAGTACTTCGGTACCACATATCCCAAAGTGGTTGGGCCACTTGCCTTGATTCCTCCTCTTCCTCTCCTTCCCATCCTTTTCCAGTTATTTCCATCCTTCCTTATCCTTCTTCCTTCCCATCTCACGACAGCTCTCGTCGTCTTAATCCTTAATTCTGTATATTTACTATACTACCTCTACTTGTGTGGGCAAAAACATTGTCAATAAAGGATCACATTATATTGCTGCATCTGACCATGCATCTGGCAGCCCTGCTGCCAGACCCACGGTCGTAAGTCGAGTGGTCGTATGTTCCACAGGTTGTAAGTCGGATGGTACCTTTACTTACCCTACAATATTTGTAGTCTTAATATAGGGTGAGAGGTGAGTAAACGAGGTAAAACGAATAAACGAGAGAGAGAGAGAACGAGTAAATGAGGAGAGAGACACGTAGTATGTAAACAGACAACGCGTCTGGTTTTGGTTCATACACGTTCTTCTACACCTAACGTCTCATATTTATATTAATTTATTCTACTGTGGGGTGCATTTATCATGTCTATCTGTTATGTAGGGTGTTTAGTATATAATTTTGAAAAAACATCCTAGATGGATTGATGAAAGAGTTTACATTAATGTAATATACGACATTCAATGCGCCTCAGAGTGATTATTATTGTGTATTATTATTATCATTATTTACCCTTTGACTGTTTTGGTCGTATATATACATCTTACGAGCCAGTGTTTCGAACGTATATATGTATGCTCAATAATTCTAGTGGCTGGTAGGCCCACATGTGAAAGAATGGGTCTGTGTGGTCAGTGTGCACCACATAAAAAAATCCTGCAGCATGCAGTGCATAATGAGAAAAAAAAAACTGACCGTTTTTTTGGATTAAAACGCTGAATTTGAGGTGTATTTTCGTATAGTATTAATCGTTGTATTCTCGTTTTCATGGTCTCACGTGATAAAATGGAAAACATATTGCAGAAATAGAGATGATTTTTTTACCAATATTCAAGAGTAAGCAAATCACACCACACGTCCAATACACGTCAACTGGGGAGTCTAATATTCTTTCACTAGTGCACTGATGATATTTATACCATTTTTACAATAATGCAGTAGTCTGCATAACAGTAACTTTTGTTTTTTTGTATGAATAAAAAATCAAAATAGAAAGCAATAGTAATATAAGAGGGGCCTAGAGATGTGACTAATGAACAGAGGATATGTTATTTTAGTGCCAAGAATGTCTACATTATTTATTCTGGACCCTATTTTGAAATTGGCATCTTTTTTAATTTGCGTGAAATTGGCCAAATTGCCAATTTCTGACCACTTTATTGGGTAGTTCAAATCGATAAATGGGCAGTTTCTTGTACTCAGTTGATAGAAAAAATGGTGCTCTAAAAAAATAGCTACAAAGTTGGTCAACTGGAACAATGGAATTGGCCAAAAATAGGGCTAAGAGTCGGCGAAATCGCCGATGCGTATATGTCTCCGAATCTGCTAACTTCGCGGGAGCGTAATTCCATGAGTTTTCGACCAAATTTTGTACTTTTGGTGTTGTTACGATCGGGAAAATATTCTCTATCATTTCTTAAGAAAAAAACATTTTTTTTTTTCCAAAAATTTTGTGACATAAAATGACAGTTTCAGAAAAGGGCTTGCGACAGTCAAAGGGTTAATATCGCGTCCTCAAGACTAATTAGAGACTCTTAGTGATTTGTTGTATATCTGCATGCTAACAGTGTGTAAGTTTATTTATGTAGGTACAGTACAGGTACACATAAGTATAATAAGTGTACAGGTCTGCCATGACAAATCCGGCAATCAGACATTTGGTTCCATCAGTTATTCAGCACTTATTTCGGCTAGCATAATTTTAAATTTCCAGGGTTGCCACACCAACCTGCTGGTACTGTTTGGTGGCACTACTTGCTGCATAAGTCATTCTAATTTCTTTTTCTCCATTTATTGTTATAACCTGCTTACTTTTAGCCATGGTTCCAATGAATAAAAGAAATGCTTCTCGTTGTGTAAAGCACATACACAGTACATTGTTCATAAAAGATAAGGTGGCTTTGCAGCCACTGTCGGTTGCCATGAGCTCAGTCTCGTGATGCAGGGGAATATGCTGTATTATTACGCTAATATCAACAATATGGCTTATTTACCAATCACAATTGATCTAATATGACATAATAAACAATATAAATAACTTAAAACATGTTAAATACTCCAGAATGAATAATATTTGGCATAATACCGAGCAGTTCGACGGAGGTATGAAGAGGATATGGGATACAAGTACCATTCTCCTGTCCCTGTCTTGGGGGCTTATATTAGAGAAAATGGAGTATAGCACAAGGCTAACTGTGATGTACACTCGTAGTGCACCATAAAACTGAAACAAAAAAGCTATTTTCTCTAAATAGATTATCATTCATAGCAGCATATGTGTAGAGAACCAAGGATAACCCAAAAAAGTCAGACAAAGTGACTTATTTCTAGTAGCACCTGGCTTGGGTTAGCCATATATGATTTTTGGTAAATAATTTCTTCTCGTTTGTTGGACTATCTTACTGAAACTTGGGCAATGTATGATGGAAAGATGCTTCCTAACATACACCAAACATACAAGAAATCTGACCATAAATAAAGGAGTTCATTTCTCAGTCATTAGCCGCCCCTTAGCGGTATATTTTTGTATGGTTTTTATGGTTGTATTCTCGTTTTTTGGTCTCATTTGATAGAATGGAAGATATATTACAGAAATAGAGATAATTTTGATTGCTTGAAATTGAGCTCAAAGTAGCGGAAATGTTTGATTCTTTGGCGATGTTCAAGAGTAAATAAATGACGTCACCGTCTAATACATGTCCGCCTGCTAGTCCAAATTCCAATACACAATCATGAATGGATTGACATTATTTATACAATTATTATAATAATAATTGTATAAATAATTGTATGTATACTATTGCATAATAGTAAATCTTCTATTTTTTGTGTGAATAAAAATTCCAAATGGTAAGCAAGAGTAATATAAGAGGGGCCTGGAGCCATGACTAATGAACAGAGAAAATGTTATTTTAGTGCCAAGAATGTCTGCATTGTTTATTCTGGACTCTGTTTTGAAATTGGCATCTTTTGAAATTGGCATCTTTTGAAATTTGTGTGAAATTGGCCAAATTGCCAATTTCTGTCCACTTTATTGGGTAGTTGAAATAGATGAATGGGCAGATTCTTGTGCTCAGTCGAGAGAATAGAAATAAGTAAGTTTATTCAGGTATACAAAATACAGTTGCATAGATTATCATACATAGCAGTGTATGTATAGAGAACCGAGGATATCCCAAAAAAGTCAGAAAGAGTGACTTATTTCCAGTACTTGGCTTGGGCTTGCCATATATGATTTTTGGTAAATATTTTTTTCTCAGTTGTTTGTTGGGCGATTTTATTGAAACTTGGGCAATGTATGATGGAAAGATGCTTCTTAACGTACACCAAAAATGAAAAAAATTGGTCGATAAATAATGGAGTTCACTTCTCAGCCATTAGGCACCTCTTAGTGGTATATTTTCATATGGTTTTTATGGTTGTGTTCTCATTTTTTTTTGTCTCATTTGATAGAATGGAAGATATATTACAGAAATAGATATGATTTTGACAAAAAGTACCATGCAATTGAGCTCAAAGTAGCAGAAATGTTTGATTTTTGCCGATGTTCAATGAACTTTCTTGTGTAAGTAAAGTTGGTTAACTTTATTATGTGTATTCTAACCTAACCGCTCTGTAATCTAGCAAACTCAGTAATCCGGCACACTACAGGTCCCAGTGATGCCAGATTTGTGATGGTGGACTTGTACATATTTAAAACATGAAATAACTTTAAAACACTTGAAATTTTGGAAAGTTTCCAGATATAATGGAGAGATGCAATGCTCATGGATTTCATGGAGAATGTAAACAAACCGGGTGGGGCGCAGTGACCATTTTAGAAAGTCAGGTGGGGGGGAACCCTATAGCGAGTTATGGTCATAATTTGAAATGTCTGTATTAGCGGAATGCCGTAAGGCCAAACACCGTAAAGCAGGGCATTACTTACCTTAAAATATTTTCATCCTTAGCCTATAGTCAGTGGTGTATATATTTATTGTAGGAAGTCTGAATAAATGAAGAATGGGTATAGTAATTGTAAACCACTGCATTAGCAAAATACTGTAAAGTAAAGTGCTGTAAAGTGTAACCTTCCTGTATATAAATTTTTGTAAGTTTTTTGTGGGATTACAATGTGCTATGGTATTGTATGGAAAGTCCATAATATGCACAACATTTTAGGCAAAACTACAGCTTATGTAAGCATACCTTGCTGTGCACTGCCCATCAATCTCTGTTCCATCATCTGTAAGTAGCACTGGTTGAAGGTGCTTAGCAAATCTTGTAGGTTACTGATATAAATTGTGAAATAGTAAAGATACGTAAGTAAAGAAATACCACTTGTGGTTTTGTTTTGGCATGTGTTAATGAGGCAGTATTTGATAAAGGAGACTGTATGGCTTTTGAGTTCATAGGACTTTAGTTTAAGAAAGAAATTTTAAGCAGTAGTATCAAATACTTTTTTGCAGGTCAGTATATATTCATAGAGGATATTGTATTTATCTTTTTGAAGCAAAGTTTAGATTGTCATGCATTTTGTTATGGTGTTATAGGCTCACTTATGACGTACATATGAACAGTTTCAAGGGCTCTTTACATGTGAGCAGTTTCAAGAGTTCTTCTACCCTTGAAACTGCTCAGGCTTTTTTGTTGATTACCTGGTCAACCAGGTTGCTGCAGCTAGTAGTCCTTTCAGGGGAGGGACCTTGATGTTGGTGAGGGGCTCTAGGAATTGGACTATCTTCCCCTTTCTTCAATTCAATCTGAATGCTTTTCATTTCCCAGGCATTATAGAACCACTGTGGGTTTAGCACTTTCCCCGATTAAGAAACTGCATAACAAAATTCAGCTGATGACATGTTGGCCCACATAGCCATTACAACCTGACTAATCAGGGATTTTCAGCATGTAATGGTCCTGTTTCCCCTAGAAAATTTCTTCCTCTTTATTGCAATACGCAACCTATTTTTGGGCCTGAAACTAAATTGCCATACATTAAGTTTGTTTCCTTATGTAGTGTATTTCCTAGAGTATTTCTCAAATATTTCTTAACAGTACTCTTTTGACAGATTTGATATTATCATGTTCTACAGTTGTTTGTCAGAGAGATCTCTGCTTTTGTGGACTAGAGTGACTGGCTAGTTGAGTGTTTCTGAAAATGCTTTGGATTAGTGACTTGATAGAGTATTGCAGTGAATGTTTATAGACATATATGTATTTCAAATTCTTGGTTGCCTTATTTTTATTATGGAGTTTATTTCAGGAGAGGATGGTGCCAAGTACTTTAAGAAGTTCAGATAGTTACCTGGCATGGGTTTGAGTGTCTGAAATATTATTGGCTAGAGGTGACCCTGTTGTGGAGAAGTTGCCCTCAAGCTGTAATACATTTTATGTAGTTGAGATTGGAAGTTAATTATGGGGAAGACAAAAAATATAATTTACTATAGTCAGACATAGCTACATCTTCATTGATATTTTCTGTGGTTATGTTAGGTTGTGTATTTATTATCTCAGGTGTCAATACAGTTATGATATTAGTATGTTTTTATACAATTTACAGATTTCAGTGAAACACCTAAACAAATACTACACACTAGTGCTATGTACAGTATAAATTTTAACCAATATTTCAGGAGCTTCATTCTCTCTCGACCTTCACGGCGGAAACTAAAGCAGTCTGGTATCTTGCGTGAGCGGGTATTTGGTTGTGACCTAGGAGAACATCTTTTAAACTCTGGCCATGAAATTCCCATGGTGTTACGCTGCTGTTCAGAATTTCTGGAGAGCCATGGTGTTGTTGATGGCATTTACCGTCTTTCTGGTATTACATCCAATATCCAGAAATTAAGGTAATTTTTACTGTGATATTTATGTTGTAGTTAAACTGCTTATGAAAACACTACAATTAATTATATGCTCAAGACAAAATAATAGTGTATATATATCAAATTATTAATAAAGAAATACAGTGCAGTACTGCTTTGCTAGAAGGATATACTGTGGGTACATAATCATTTGTTCTGTATTCTGCAGAAATGCATTTGATGAGGATAGAATACCAGACCTGTATGGGGATGACAGCATTGTTCAAGATATTCACTGTGTTTCATCAGTGTTAAAAATGTACTTTAGAGAGTTGCCTAATCCTCTCTTAACATATCAGCTGTATGAAAAATTTGTGGCAGCTGTGATCCAAGACGAGGATATACGACTTTTGTACTTAAGAGATGTGGTTCAACAACTGCCTCCTCCACACTATAGGTAAATAACTGTGTTTTGTAGTACAGTATAACCTGCATGGATATTTACATTGGGGTCCTTGTTTAGGCCCTACTCCAGGATACAGTCTACAACAGTTAACTAATTCAAAGGCATCTATTTACTGCTGGATAACAGGGACAGCAGATTTTAGGAGACTTGCTCATACAGTACATCCCACTTCACCCAGGGTTTGACCCTGGGTACTTTCAGTTGTGAGCTAACACACTATGTGGTGGTTAAACATATAAATGTAGAGTAACTTTTGTAAACAAAGTTTATTTAATTTATCCTGTAGAAGTTATGAAATTCAGTACAGTGGACCTCCTGTTTTCGTACAGTCCGCATATTGTACAATTCAGTTTTAGAACACTTGTTTGGGTGAAATTTTGGTCCGGTTTTCGTACCTCAATCCAGAAATCGTACGTATCATACGCGTCTGCCAGCCTGGGACCGTCGTCAGTCTGGCTTTGTCACTGGTTGAGTGAGCATTCATCTGAAACATTTTGCAATTTTTGTACTTATTTATTGATTGCAACTGCGAAATAAGCCATCATGGGCCCAAAGAAAGTTCCCAGTGCCAGCCCTATGGTAAAGAAGGGGTGGGGTGAGTGGCCAGGATGTGGAAGAGTTGGTGGAGGACCACAGAGAAGAGCTAACCACTGAAGAGCTGCAAGACTTTCATCTGGAACAGCAACAGACCACAGCTGAGGAAATTGCTTCAGAGGAGGAGGAAGAGAGAGAGGATAAAGTGTCTTCTTCAGTGATTAAGGACATGTGTGCAACGTGGAATGAGCTGCAAACTTTTGTTGAAAAATACCACTCTGACAAAGCTAATACAAGCCATATCTACAAGTTCAGTCCCATTTTAGGCAAATCTTAAAGATATACCTGAAATAGAGCTCTCTGGACAGATTTTTAGTGTGACAGGGGTCCACTGCCAGTAAAAAACAAAGAAGGGAAGTAACCCCAGAGAGGGCTTTGATACCTGAAGTCCTTATGGAGGGGGATTTCCCTTCCAAACAATAACCCCCAACTTCCTCTCCCCTCCTCGCCTTCTTCAATACACCAACAAGAGTATTCAACATTTTCATTTATCATTAAAATTAGTCATTTATATTTATTTCTCATTGTTTTCTGTATGTAAAACTATAGTTATTGTTTAAAAAATGTATTTTTTGTTAATATTTTTGGGTGTTTGGAACGGATTAATTGTATTTACATTATTTCTTATGGGAAATATTAATTCAGTTTTTGTATGTTTTGGTTTTAGACCAACCTTCTGGAACAGATTAAGTATGAAAACTGGAGGTTCACTGTATTTTTCAATGGTGTAAATTAATATTTTATTGTAAAATACTGTACTGAATTTCATAACTTTACATGATTAATTAAGTAAAATTACATAACTGTTAACATTTAGTTTTGTCTAGATTTGTGTTTTAGCTATGTAGCTTTACACAGATTCGTGTTTAGATGTGTCCTTTCAAAGTAGTTGCCTTGATGCTATTGAGTGGCTCTTGATTCAAGGCTCTAAACTTATCATCTTCCTTGCATCGAACCTGAATGCCTCTCATTCCCCAGGTGCTGTATGACCCCCATGAGTTTAATGCTTTCCCTAATAAAGATTAATTAAAAAATCTGGATACGTATCTTACTGTTTTGTCCAGAATTAAAATGCTTAAATCCCCATTTGAAACATTTTACAACTAAATTATATACTATATAGGAAAATTATCAGTAAAGTGGAAGCAAAACAGAAAGATAGAAATATAAATGGGAAATTCTATCATAACATGTGGGGTATTTTTCAGAAAATTAACATGTAATGTAACATGTATCATGAAGTGAAGAACATGTGGGAAAAATAGCATTGTGTTGCAGGCATCTCTAAAATTGAAAAGTGTTTTTTATTTTATTATTGTACTAGATAAAAAATACATTATAACTTGCCTCACATTTTGGTCATGCTTTCTTCATTAAATGGAAAAGTATGGAGTTGATATGGACCTACTAGACTGAGGTGGATGGCTATGGCTTTCATGTTGATGTCGATGTAGAATTGTTAGTACTGGTAGCTATATTGCAGTGCTTAAGTGTTCTGTAGTGCATCTGGTATGTTTTATCCTGCAATACTTTATAGAGCTGAGTAGAAAACTTTGTCATAAAAATGTGTGCAAGGTGCCTGGATGTCCAGCAGGATTGGAAGCAAATGGGTTTTAGGACTTGACAAGCTGTTGGAGTGTGAGCAAGGTAACATTTTGTGAAGGGATTCAAGAAAACCAGTTAGCTGGACTTTGAGTGCTGGAGTGCCTGAAATCTGAAGGAGGGGTGGTGATATTTGCAATTTGGGGGCATCTGAATTGTTGTATCGTTATTCATCTGGTAAGATGGTGATGAAGTGAATGATAGTGAAAGTGTTTCTTTTATGGGGTCACCCTGCCTTGGTGGAAGATAGCCAGAGTGTTAAAAAAAAAAAATATGTAAAAATCCTTACCAGTCCCACACAAAATTTCTACTTAAATTTATACATCAGAGATATTAGATCATTTGATATTATACATGTATTGTATTAATATCCTGAATGAATATGCAGTATATTTTAGCATGAACTGATTATGCAGGTAGATAAATGAAGGTTACGAAGGTATGTGATACTGAAAGGTTGTTGCAAAGACGACACAAAATTCAAACACTGGGACACTTGAGGTCACTGTTTCGTAATCACAGTTGCACCTTTTGCAAGAACAGCTTCCTTGATTGCCGTTTTCCTGCTCACTATAGTAGAGATGGTTGATTGGGGTTTACTATACAACCTGACCAGCTCCGACACACGCACTCCACATTTGTACTTTGCAATTATCTCTTTCTTCATTTCAATAGTCATTAGCACCCTTGGTCTTGAAGGATTGGCACTAGAAGCTTTCTTGGGGCCCATGGTGACTTATTTTGCAGAAACAAGCACCAAAAACAGTGATAATATGGAATGTACCGAATGTATCCTTAGATGCGCGCACACTGGCTGGCTTGTAAACACTGGTACACACGGGGAAGTTCAGGCCACATGTGGACACGTCTCGTACGAATTGCATCACATACCGGGTTTTGTAACGGGAACCGAGGCAAATTTTTGGCGATATAATGCATCGGTTACCAGATTTATCGGATACCGATAGCATCACGAACCGGGGGTCCATCTACTTTTGGAGCACTGCACATGTGAATGTAGATCTATGTTTGGACAGTTTAAGGGTTAAGAATTAGTATATATTTTTTTATACTTGCATATTTAATATACCCTGTTGAATGCTGCCCCAGAGCATTCTTATGGCTTGCAACTGACTCTGTAGAGTGAATGGCATTAGCCTATACCATTAAATTTTATTTCTCTTAAATTTTTCAGAACGCTTGAATATCTTGTGCAGCACCTGGCAAGAGTTGCTTCACATAGTGCAGAAACGGGTATGACAGCAAAAAATATAGCCATTGTGTGGGCCCCCAACCTCTTGCGATCTAAAGACTTAGATATGGGTGGTGTTGCAGCACTTCAGGTGGGTACATCTGACAATACAGATTATACCAATGATTAAGTTTGGTATTAAAATTTCAGAATTGGAATTTGCAGCTGTGTTGAATATTGCAGGTTGGCACATTGTATTAGAATTTGAGAATTAGAATTTGCACTGCAATACTAGTGAATAGTGTAGGATGGTATATTTTAGATTTGAATTTTATATCTGTATTGAATAGTGTAAGATAGTTCTTAAGTACACTATACACATGTTAAGCTGTTTATTATTTAACTTACAGTAATTGGTAATTTTAAGGGTAACATGGTGAATCAAGGCATAAACAGAGCAAGCCTTTATTAAAATAAAATAATGATTGACTGAGTGAGAGGTGTGTCAGGGTAGCTTTGATAAAGTTCTCACTGAGTGAATTCTCTCTAACAAAAGCTGGCTCTGTCTACCTGTCTGTGATTTACTATATGATGTCAGCTTGTTGCCTATCTTTCACATCAAGGGTAATATGTATCATAAATGTTAATTTTCCTCAGACGCACTGTACTGTATTATCCTTCCATGAGACGAAGTTTATTGCAAGGAATTTATAAACCATTACAGAAGGTAATGGAACTAATATTCTTTTTTTGTTACACTTTGTTTATTTGTTAAAAAGTTTATTTTTGTGAGAAATTCTATGGATAAGTCCTCTACCATGTTGTTGTATTGTACCTGTCAGAGATGTTTCTCTAAGTGTTTTTGATGTGTCTGAAACATTCAGCTCTAAAGGCTTTTCCCTTGCTTATAACTTCCTTAAGATACTAAGATTTTTCTGTGATTTTCAAGTACTGTTTGTTGCAGTAACTTTGCTTGGACTCCCTGTAAGTTAAATGTCATATCACTCTCAATTCTCACATCTCTTTCAAGAATCTAAATTGCAATAGAGTTACTTAGGTTTTATCTAGGCAAGCATGTGCTAGACTATTTTTTCATCCCATCTTTGTATGGTTTAATTATGTGGGAAGATAATCTTTACAATTGTGAATGTTTGACTTTGCTGAAGATAACTGGTCCTGAAATTACAGTAGTTTCCATAAAAATTGCATACGGGAAATTATAATATGCACTCTCCCATAACTGCTCACTGGAGTGAGAGATATGAGAAGATGTGCAGAATATAGATAGTGGACAAGAGTAAGTACAGTTAGAAAGCAGTTTCAGCAGCAGTGCCATCATCCATGGTTCAACACTTTTCAAACTTCTACTGGTAGATATAAAAAATATTGCTGTAGGCCTGTGAGCCACAAACAGCAACAGCCTTGTTGTTGATTCATCTACAGCCTTGTTGTTCAGATAGTTAACAGGAAAATCTAGCCTCAGGTTTGACTGTGAGAGTAGAACTCTGAACTAGGCATAGGTTAATCAAGACTTAAATGAAATAGATTGAAAAGGTATTATAAATGACCTGAATATAAACCAATGCCTTGAGAGTTTGAGGTCAGTGACACTAGAAACATGCTCCAGACTCTAACAGTTAAGAAAAAAGGAAAAGAAGATGCAAGTTAGAAAGAGAATGATGCTCTCTCTGTAGATGAGGATGAAGAGTTGCAGAACTTCTGAGGAGTACTAGAATTTCCCAAAGAGTGAAAAAAAACTGTTGGTTAGAGAAAAAACAAAGAGCTAAGACAGAGTTCAAAAAGTTATTAGAAAAATGTAAGGTATAATAACCCAAAATACTGTTTCTCTTATGCAAAATCCAAGACAAGAAACAAACTCAAGTATTGAGCCCTTGCTTAAGGAAGATGGAATTTTCACTAATGTCAGTAAAGAAATGAGTGGAATACAGTATTAAGAACATAACTTAATGAACAGTAAGTCATACTGTTTAATAAACTAAAGATTGGCAACCATGACTTAAATATTTAATGAATGCTGCCACAAACTCCACCATTTGAGGGATTGTTTTTAAATGTTGTAGTGAGGAAGAGACTGGAGGTAGTGGACATGTGTTTGAGATAGATATAGTGTGAATATTATGTAGAACCAGAAGTAGTGAAGACATTAAAAGGTGTGGCTGTATGAAATATATAATTCAGGGACTGGAAGAGTTATTGGGATGGTTTGGTCATTTAGATATAGTGGAGAAGGTAAATAGAGGGTGTACTTATCTGGAGTAGATGGCAGGAGGTGCATAAAATGTTAAAGAATGTTGGAAGGAGGGTGTGAAGGACATTTTGGGAGGTAGAGCCTTGAGCATCCAGGTGTGTGTGAGCATGTTAGATTGAAGTGAGCAAAAATAAGTAGTTCTTTGGATTTGACATGCTGTTGGAGTGTAAGCATTGTAATATCAGTGAAGTAATTCAGGAAAAACTCATTAGCCAGACTTGAGTTTGGGTTGTGGGAAGTGCAGTGTCTGAGCATTGAATGATGGTTAGGTATATTTTCAGTTCATTGAGTTATTATATTGTGATGACTGTGCACCTCTGAAGAGACAGCTAAGGAGTGAGTGATAGTTATTTTTATTTTTTTTTGTCACTCCCTTTCTTGGGAAACAGCCACATTAAAACAAAAGCCATTTTAAGTGTTAGGGCTCTTCATAATTTTATGTTCTTTAAATTAGTGTGTGTCTCAAGGCTTAAGTATTTTAATTCCTTTAGCAATTTTCAGTGACTTTTTTTTTGTTTGTTTTAGAGAGTTGTAACAAGTGACTCCTGGCTTTATGCAGTAGGTGTATTCCAGATCCATGGTAACTGTACTAAAAGCAAAAAGGCAATCAATATTTAATTCTGCATAAGAATCTTTAATGTTGCATGAATTTGCATAAAGTGAAGTCAAATGAGCAAGGAAAACTTGTATTTTATGTATTAAAAACTACTGTACATACATTTTGTATCCTACAAAATTCAGCATAACAGTATGTACTTAATGCAGGTTCTAGGATTTGGCTGTGATGAGAGGGAGGAGGGAAGAGGATTAAGAGGGAAGGAGGTGATTGCTAGGGAAGAAAGGAAAAGAGAAAGAGAGACAAGTGGATGTACTTTCAAAATTATTTCATGAAAGTGGTAGTATCATTGATTTGCTGTCTAGCCAGATGATCTAGGTGTTACAGACATTCGTGTTATTAACTTTCATTATGGTTTTTTGTCAGTATTATCTTTATTTCTGATTTGTTGTTTCTGATGTAACAGTAGTATCTAGTAGTAGTGATAGTGGAACATAAATAATATAAATTATGATTGTAGAAGAATTGCTATAAGCCAACAAATTTGGTGGTAGAAAGACATATAGCAGTCATTTATTAATTTCTGGGAAGTGTTCATCATATACCAGTTGGTCAGTCTGTTGTGTCAATTGAGGTGATGGAAGTAATAGCACATTGTCATCATCTAGTTGTGAGACTGATGGTTATGTATCATCCTAGCACTGATGGTGGATTCATTGTTTCTTATTATGTAAATTTGGTTTTCTTATTGAATCTTTTACAATGGAGATTGGTTATCTTCTTGTGTGTGTGTGTGTGTGTGTGTGTGTGTGTGTGTGTGTGTGTGTGTGTGTGTGTGTGTGTGTGTGTGTTTGTGTTTGTGTATGATGACTGACTACTGGATTGATTGTCCACAACAGATGTATTATAATTATAATCATGGGGGAGCGCTACAACAGATGTAATATTCATGCAAGTTCTTGGAGCGAACAGACTTGAATAATTTTGAGAATAATTTGTTATCACACACCCATTGGTGGCCATATATTGGATTTGGTTCTGTCTCCCTCTAATTTCTAATTCTCAGATCAATAAAGATATTGAGGTAATACCTCTCAACATTTAGTCTTGATATCTTGGTGTCATTGTTTATTTATGTATTTATTTATTAATTTGAACATGATACAGAGAAGTACAAGGAATACAATTTTTAAAGTGCAGCATGCCAAAGCCCCTTGTATGCAGAGCATTATGGGCAGGCTTAAAATTAACTTAAGAATAACTAAGCTATGATATATTCAGTGTGAGTATACACTGCATTTCCATAATTAAGAGAGACTGTGATCTGGGCCAGGTTGGTGTAATGGCAAAGGATGCCTCAAGCAAGGTGGACACATCCACAATGTCTGTTGACAAATTAGATAAGAGTTATGATGAGATGTTTGTGGTTGTGACTAGTAAGTTTTGTCCTTCAGTAACTGAGAAGATCTTGATTCGTGACTTTGTCATTTGGTATGATTTGTCTGGTGCCCAGCTATGCATGTTTTGTAAGGAGCACAGATCATTCATGGTATAGATTGCATACTTATGGATCATGGTCTGATTTTGTGGAAACCTCTAGAGCAGTGGTGAAGAAGGTATCAGCTCATAAAATGCACTACTTCAGGGAAAAAACTGAATCTTATGGAAAGCAATGGCTCCTGTTTGCCCATCCAATTTACCTGCTTTTCAGCTGGCCTCAGCTGCAGAGCAGTGGAATTTGGCTTGTTCACTTCTCAAGAACCCTTCCCTTGATTCAGAAAACATGTTAAATTATTGTCCTGCTTCAAATCATGGCTTCTTATCTAAATTGATTGAACTACTTTAATGATAGTTTCCTTGTCTGTAGAGGAGTAACGTTTTACTGTGTGTTTGGTCTGCACATAGACTGTTTCATGCAATTGAAATGGGTTTGTGTAAAGTTTATAATGGTTTGGTTCTGAACACTTGTTTAGGAAATGCATTGCTGCTAATTTTGTTGGACCTCTCTGCTGTATTTGATACCATTGATGATGGATTACTTATAAGTGATCTTGTCATCTGTGGCTTTAGAGATACTGCATTATTTCTTCTAAAACTGCATCTTTCTGGTCAGTCATATCAAGTACTAGTCAATGATTCTATACCTTAGTCATCTCCTTTGCCTTATGACATTCCTCTGGGCTCTATTTGTAGACTGGTATTGTTTACTGTGTATATTAGTGGCTTAGCCTTACTGTTGATTGCCCATGGGGTTGATTATCATTATTATGCTGATGATACACAAGTCCACATCCAGTTCTAAGTGTAGAAGATGCAAAATTCTGCTGTAAGTCTCTTTTGCTGGATATTTAGACTTGGGTGGCAATGGGTAGTTGAAACCAAATGAGAGCAAGTCAGACATTTTAGTGTCTTTGATTGTGGTACACTGTCAGTTTGTATGTATATTTTTTTTTTTTTATTATCACACCGGCCGATTCCCACCAAGGCAGGGTGGCCCGAAAAAGAAAAACTTTCACCATCATTCACTCCATCACTGTCTTGCCAGAAGGGTGCTTTACACTACAGTTTTTAAACTGCAACATTAACACCCCTCCTTCAGAGTGCAGGCACTGTACTTCCCATCTCCAGGACTCAAGTCCGGCCTGCCGGTTTCCCTGAATCCCTTCATAAATGTTACCTTGCTCACACTCCAACAGCACGTCAAGTATTAAAAACCATTTGTCTCCATTCACTCCTATCAAACACGCTCACGCATGCCTGCTGGAAGTCCAAGCCCCTCGCACACAAAACCTCCTTTACCCCCTCCCTCCAACCCTTCCTAGGCCGACCCCTACCCCGCCTTCCTTCCACTACAGACTGATACACTCTTGAAGTCATTCTGTTTCGCTCCATTCTCTCTACATGTCCGAACCACCTCAACAACCCTTCCTCAGCCCTCTGGACAACAGTTTTGGTAATCCCGCACCTCCTCCTAACTTCCAAACTACGAATTCTCTGCATTATATTCACACCACACATTGCCCTCAGACATGACATCTCCACTGCCTCCAGCCTTCCCCTCGCTGCAACATTCATCACCCACGCTTCACACCCATATAAGAGCGTTGGTAAAACTATACTCTCATACATTCCCCTCTTTGCCTCCAAGGACAAAGTTCTTTGTCTCCACAGACTCCTAAGTGCACCACTCACTCTTTTTCCCTCATCAATTCTATGATTCACCTCATCTTTCATAGACCCATCCGCTGACACGTCCACTCCCAAATATCTGAATACGTTCACCTCCTCCATACTCTCTCCCTCCAATCTGATATTCAATCTTTCATCACCTAATCTTTTTGTTATCCTCATAACCTTACTCTTTCCTGTATTCACCTTTAATTTTCTTCTTTTGCACACCCTACCAAATTCATCCACCAATCTCTGCAACTTCTCTTCAGAATCTCCCAAGAGCACAGTGTCATCAGCAAAGAGCAGCTGTGACAACTCCCACTTTGTGTGTGATTCTTTATCTTTTAACTCCACGCCTCTTGCCAAGACCCTCGCATTTACTTCTCTTACAACCCCATCTATAAATATATTAAACAACCACGGTGACATCACACATCCTTGTCTAAGGCCTACTTTTACTGGGAAAAAATTTCCCTCTTTCCTACATACTCTAACTTGAGCCTCACTATCCTCGTAAAAACTCTTCACTGCTTTCAGTAACCTACCTCCTACACCATACACTTGCAACATCTGCCACATTGCCCCCCTATCCACCCTGTCATACGCCTTTTCCAAATCCATAAATGCCACAAAGACCTCTTTAGCCTTATCTAAATACTGTTCACTTATATGTTTCACTGTAAACACCTGGTCCACACACCCCCTACCTTTCCTAAAGCCTCCTTGTTCATCTGCTATCCTATTCTCCGTCTTACTCTTAATTCTTTCAATTATAACTCTACCATACACTTTACCAGGTACACTCAACAGACTTATCCCCCTATAATTTTTGCACTCTCTTTTATCCCCTTTGCCTTTATACAAAGGAACTATGCATGCTCTCTGCCAATCCCTAGGTACCTTACCCTCTTCCATACATTTATTAAATAATTGCACCAACCACTCCAAAACTATATCCCCACCTGCTTTTAACATTTCTATCTTTATCCCATCAATCCCGGCTGCCTTACCCCCTTTCATTTTACCTACTGCCTCACGAACTTCCCCCACACTCACAACTGGCTCTTCCTCACTCCTACAAGATGTTATTCCTCCTTGCCCTATACACGAAATCACAGCTTCCCTATCTTCATCAACATTTAACAATTCCTCAAAATATTCCTTCCATCTTCCCAATACCTCTAACTCTCCATTTAATAACTCTCCTCTCCTATTTTTAACTGACAAATCCATTTGTTCTCTAGGCTTTCTTAACTTGTTAATCTCACTCCAAAACTTTTTCTTATTTTCAACAAAATTTGTTGATAACATCTCACCCACTCTCTCATTTGCTCTCTTTTTACATTGCTTCACCACTCTCTTAACTTCTCTCTTTTTCTCCATATACTCTTCCCTCCTTGCATCACTTCTACTTTGTAAAAACTTCTCATATGCTAACTTTTTCTCCCTTACTACTCTCTTTACATCATCATTCCACCAATCGCTCCTCTTCCCTCCTGCACCCACTTTCCTGTAACCACAAACTTCTGCTGAACACTCTAACACTACATTTTTAAACCTACCCCATACCTCTTCGACCCCATTGCCTATGCTCTCATTAGCCCATCTATCCTCCAATAGCTGTTTATATCTTACCCTAACTGCCTCCTCTTTTAGTTTATAAACCTTCACCTCTCTCTTCCCTGATGCTTCTATTCTCCTTGTATCCCATCTACCTTTTACTCTCAGTGTAGCTACAACTAGAAAGTGATCTGATATATCTGTGGCCCCTCTATAAACATGTACATCCTGAAGTCTACTCAACAGTCTTTTATCTACCAATACATAATCTAACAAACTACTGTCATTTCGCCCTACATCATATCGTGTATACTTATTTATCCTCTTTTTCTTAAAATATGTATTACCTATAACTAAACCCCTTTCTATACAAAGTTCAATCAAAGGGCTCCCATTATCATTTACACCTGGCACCCCAAACTTACCTACCACACCCTCTCTAAAAGTTTCTCCTACTTTAGCATTCAAGTCCCCTACCACAATTACTCTCTCACTTGGTTCAAAGGCTCCTATACATTCACTTAACATCTCCCAAAATCTCTCTCTCTCCTCTGCATTCCTCTCTTCTCCAGGTGCATACACGCTTATTATGACCCACTTCTCGCATCCAACCTTTACTTTAATCCACATAATTCTTGAATTTACACATTCATATTCTCTTTTCTCCTTCCATAACTGATCATTTAACATTACTGCTACCCCTTCCTTTGCTCTAACTCTCTCAGATACTCCAGATTTAATCCCATTTATTTCCCCCCACTGAAACTCTCCTACCCCCTTCAGCTTTGTTTCGCTTAGGGCCAGGACATCCAACTTCTTTTCATTCATAACATCAGCAATCATCTGTTTCTTGTCATCCGCACTACATCCACGCACATTTAAGCAACCCAGTTTTATAAAGTTTTTCTTCTTCTCTTTTTTAGTAATTGTATACAGGAGAAGGGGTTACTAGCCCATTGCTCCCGGCATTTTAGTCGCCTCATACGACACGCATGGCTTACGGAGGAAAGATTCTTTTCCACTTCCCCATGGACAATAGAAGAAATAAAAAAGAACAAGAGCTATTTAGAAAAAGGAGAAAAACCTAGATGTATGTATATATATATATGCATGTGCGTGTCTGTGAAGTGTGACCAAAGTGTAAGTAGGAGTAGCAAGATATCCCTGTTATCTTAGCGTGTTTATGAGACAGAAAAAGAAACCAGCAATCCTACCATCATGTAAAACAGTTGCAGGTTTTTGTTTCACAGTCATCTGGCAGGACGGTAGTACTTCCCTGGGTGGTTGCTGTCTACCAACCTACTACCTATATATATATATATATATATATATATATATGTATATATATATATATATATATATATTTTTTTTTTTATTATCACACTGGCCGATTCCCACCAAGGCAGGGTGGCCCGAAAAAGAAAAACTTTCACCATCATTCACTCCATCACTGTCTTGCCAGAAGGGTGCTTTACACTACAGTTTTTAAACTGCAACATTAACACCCCTCCTTCAGAGTGCAGGCACTGTACTTCCCATCTCCAGGACTCAAGTCCGGCCTGCCGGTTTCCCTGAACCCCTTCATAAATGTTACTTTGCTCACACTCCAACAGCACGTTAAGTATTAAAAACCATTCGTCTTCATTCACTCCTATCAAATACGCTCACGCACGCCTGCTGGAAGTCCAAGCCCCTCGCACACAAAACCTCCTTTACCCCCTCCCTCCAACCTTTCCTAGGCCGACCCCTACCCCGGTGGTGTCTTTTGTCTGTCTCATAAATATGCAAGATTACAGGTATGTCTTGCTACTTCTACTTACACTTAGGTCACACTACACATACATGTACACGTTTATTTATACACACTCATCTGAGTTTTCTTTGATTTTATCTTAATAGTTCTTGGTCTTATTACTTTTCCTTTTATATCCATGGGGAAGAGGAATACAAATCTTTCCTCCGTAAGCCATGCGTGTTGTAAAAGTCAACTAAAATGCCGGGAACAATGGGCTAGTAACCCCTTTTCCTGTAAAGATTACTAAAAAGAATAAGAAGAAGAAAATTGTCAAAGTGGGAAGTCTGAATGTGCGTGGATGTTGTGCAAATGATAAGAAAGAGATGATTGTGGATGTTATGAATGAGAAGAAGCTGGATGTCCTGGCTTTAAGTGAAACGAAGCTGAAGGGGGTGGGAGAGTTTCAATGGAGAGGAATAAATGGGATTAGGTCAGGGGTTTCAAATAGAGTTAGAGCTAAAGAAGGAGTAGCAATAATGTTGAAGGATAAGCTATGGCAGGAAAAGAGGGACTATAAATGTATTAATTCAAGGATTACGTGGAGTAAAATAAAGATTGGATGTGAAAAGTGGGTTATAGTAAGCGTGTATGCACCTGGAGAAGAAAGAAGTGTAGAGGAGAGAGAGAGAGATTTTGGGAAATGTTGAGTGAATGCGTGGGGAGTTTTGAATCAAGTGTGAGAGTAATGGTGGTTGGGGATTTCAATGCTAAAGTGGGTAAAAATGTTATGGAGGGAGTAGGTAAATTTGGGGTGCCAGGGGTAAATGTAAATGGGGAGCCTTTAATTGAGCTATGTGTAGAAAGAGATTTGGTAATAAGTAATACATATTTTATGAAAAAGAGGATAAATAAATATACAAGGTATGATGTAGCACGTAATGAAAGTAGTTTGTTAGATTATGTATTGGTGGATAAAAGGTTGATGGGTAAGCTCCAGGATGTACATGTTTATAAAGGGGCAACTGATATATCGGATCATTATTTAGTTGTGGCTACAGTTAGAGTAAGAGGTAGATGGGAAAAGAGGAAGGTGGCAACAACAAGAGGGAGGTGAAAGTGTATAAACTAAGGGACGAGGAAGTTCGGGGGAGATATAAGCGACTGTTGGCAGAAAGGTGGGCTAGTGCAAAGATGAGTAGTGGGGGGGTTGAAGAGGGTTGGAATAGTTTTAAAAATGCAGTATTAGAATGTGGGGCAGAAGTTTGTGGTTATAGGAGGGTGGGGGCAGGTGGAAAGAGGAGTGATTGGTGGAATGATGAAGTAAAGGGTGTGATAAAAGAGAAAAAGTTAGCTTATGAGAGGTTTTTACAAAGCAGAAGTGTTATAAGAAAAGCAGAGTATATGGAGAGTAAAAGAAAGGTGAAGAGAGTGGTGAGAGAGTGCAAAAGGAGAGCAGATGATAGAGTGGGAGAGGCACTGTCAAGAAATTTTAATGAAAATAAGAAAAAATTTTGGAGTGAGTTAAACAAGTTAAGAAAGCCTAGGGAAAGTATGGATTTGTCAGTTAAAAATAGAGTAGGGGAGTTAGTAGATGGGGAGAGGGAGGTATTAGGTAGATGGCGAGAATATTTTGAGGAACTTTTAAATGTTGAGGAAGAAAGGGAGGTGGTAATTTCATGCACTGGTCAGGGAGGTATACCATCTTTTAGGAGTGAAGAAGAGCAGAATGTAAGTGTGGGGGAGGTACATGAGGCATTACGTAGAATGAAAGGGGGTAAAGCAGCTGGAACTGATGGGATCATGACAGAAATGTTAAAAGCAGGGGGGGATATAGTGTTGGAGTGGTTGGTACTTTTGTTTAATAAATGTATGAAAGAGGGGAAGGTATCTAGGGATTGGCGGAGAGCATGTATAGTCCCTTTATATAAAGGGAAAGGGGACAAAAGAGAATGTAAAAATTATAGAGGAATAAGTTTATTGAGTATACCAGGAAAAGTGTATGGTAGGGTTATAATTGAAAGAATTAGAGGTAAGACAGAATGTAGGATTGCGGATGAGCAAGGAGGTTTCAGAGTGGGTAGGGGATGTGTAGATCAAGTGTTTACATTGAAGCATATATGTGAACAGTATTTAGATAAAGGTAGGGAAGTTTTTATTGCATTTATGGATTTAGAAAAGGCATATGATAGAGTGGATAGGGGAGCAATGTGGCAGATGTTGCAAGCACGTATATGGAATAGGTGGTAAGTTAATAAATGCTGTAAAGAGTTTTTATGAGGATAGTGAGGCTCAGGTTAGGGTGTGTAGAAGAGAGGGAGACTACTTCCCGGTAAAAGTAGGTCTTAGACAGGGATGTGTAATGTCACCATGGTTGTTTAATATATTTATAGATGGGGTTGTAAAAGAAGTAAATGCTAGGGTGTTCAGGAGAGGGGTGTGATTAAATTATGGGGAATCAAATTCAAAATGGGAATTAACACAGTTACTTTTTGCTGATGATACTGTGCTTATGGGAGATTCTAAAGAAAAATTGCAAAGGTTAGTGGATGAGTTTGGGAATGTGTGTAAAGGTAGAAAGTTGAAAGTGAACATAGAAAAGAGTAAGGTGATGAGGGTATCAAATGATTTAGATAAAGAAAAATTGGATATCAAATTGGGGAGGAGGAGTATGGAAGAAGTAAATGTTTTCAGATACTTGGGAGTTGACGTGTCGGCGGATGGATTTATGAAGGATGAGGTTAATCATAGAATTGATGAGGGAAAAAAGGTGAGTGGTGCATTGAGGAATATGTGGAGTCAAAAAACGTTATCTATGGAGGCAAAGAAGGGAATGTATGAAAGTATAGTAGTACCAACACTCTTATATGGGTGTGAAGCTTGGGTGGTAAATGCAGCAGCGAGGAGACGGTTGGAGGCAGTGGAGATGTCCTGTCTAAGGGCAATGTGTGGTGTAAATATTATGCAGAAAATTCGGGGTGTGGAAATTAGGAAAAGGTGTGGAGTTAATAAAAGTATTAGTCAGAGGGCAGAAGAGGGGTTGTTGAGGTGGTTTGGTAATTTAGAGAGAATGGATCAAAGTAGAATGACATGGAAAGCATATAAATCTATAGGGGAAGGAAGGCGAGGTAGGGGTCGTCCTTGAAAGGGTTGGAGAGAGGGGGTAAAGGAGGTTTTGTGGGCAAGGGGCTTGGACTTCCAGCAAGCATGCGTGAGCGTGTTAGATAGGAGTGAATGGAGACGAATGGTACTTGGGACCTGACGATCTGTTAGAGTGTGAGCAGGGTAATATTTACTGAAGGGATTCAGGGAAACCGGTTATTTTCATATAGTCGGACTTGAGTCCTGGAAATGGGAAGTACAATGCCTGCACTTTAAAGGAGGGGTTTGGGATATTGGCAGTTTGAAGGTATATGTTGTGTATCTTTATACGTATATGCTTCTAAACTGTTGTATTCTGAGGACCTCTGCAAAAACAGTGATTATGTGTGAGTGTGGTGAAAGTGTTGAATGATGATGAAAGCATTTTCTTTTTGGGGATTTTCTTTCTTTTTTTGGGTCACCCTGCCTCGGTGGGAGACGGCCGACTTGTTGAAAAATATATATATATATATATATATATATATATATATATATATATATATATATATATATATATATATATATATATATATATATATATATATATTTAACAAGTCGGCCGTCTCCCACCGAGGCAGGGTGACCCAAAGAGAAAGAAAATCCCCAGAAAGAAAATACTTTTATCATCATTCAACACTTTCACCTCACTCACACATAATCACTGTTTTTGCAGAGGTGCCCAGAATACAGCAGCTTAGAAGTATATACGTATGAAAATACACAATATATCTCTCCAAACTGCCAATATCCCAAACCCCTCCTTTTGAGTGCAGGCATTGTACTTCCCATTTCCAGGACTCAAGTCCGGTTATATAAAATAACCGGTTTCCCTGAATCCCTTCACCGAATATTACCCTGCTCACGCTCCAACAGATCGTCAGGTCCCAAATACCATTTGTCTCCATTCATATATATATATATATATATATATATATATATATACAGTGGACCCCCGCATAGCGAACTTAATCCGTGCAAGAGGGCTGGTCGTTATGCGAAATGTTCGCTATGCGAATTAATTTTCCCCATAAGAAATAATGGAAATAAAATTAATCCGTGCAAGACACCCAAAAGTATGAAAAAAATTTTTTTTTACCACAAAAAAATGTTAATTTTAGTACACACAAACTGAAAAAGGCATGCACAATTACATGACACTTACTTTTATTGAAGATCTGGTGATGATTGATGGGATGGGAGGAGGGGAGAGAGAGTGTTAGTGTTTAGAAGGGGAATCCCCTTCCATTAGGACTTGAGGTAGCAAGTCCTTTTCCGGGGTTACTTCCCTTCTTCTTTTAATGCCACTAGGACCAGCTTGAGAGTCACTGGACCTCTGTCGCACAACAAATCTGTCCATAGAGCTCTGTACCTCCCGTTCCTTTACGATTTGTCTAAAATGGGCCACAACATTGTCATTGAAATAGTCACCAGCACGGCTTGCAACAGCTGTGTCAGGGTGATTTTCATCCATAAAGGTTTGCAGTTCAACCCACTGTGCACACATTTCCTTAATTTTTGAAGTAGGCACAATGGATTCCACAACTGGCATAGGCTTCTCAGGGTTAGCCCCAAACCCTTCAAAATCTTTCTTAATTTCCATACTAATTCTCACCCTTTTTACCACAGGGTTGGCACTAGAAGCTTTCTTGGGGCCCATGGTCACTTATTTTCCAGAAACAGCACCGAAAACACTGTAATAATACGAAATATTCCGAGTGTATGCTTGAATGTTACCGCGGAGGCTGGCTGGTAAACAATGGGACGGGCGGCACATGTGAGGCTGGCTGAGGCCGCACATTGGACGCATCTCGGACGAAGGTCGCTGAGCGGGTTTTTGTCCACTATGCGGGGCAAAATTTTAGCGAACAAAGCGTTCGCTATGCGGATTGTTCGCTATGCAAGGCGTTCACTATGCGGGGGTCCACTGTATATATATATGTATTTTTTTTTTTTTTTTTTTTTCAACAAGTCGGCCGTCTCCCACCGAGGCAGGGTGACCCAAAAAAGAAAGAAAATACTTCCATCATCACTCAACACTTTCACCACACTCGCACATTATCACCGTTTTTGCAGAGGTGCTCAGAATACAACAGTCCAGAAGCATACACATATAAAGATACACAACATATCCCTCCAAACTGCCAATATCCCAAACCCCTCCTTTAAAGTGCAGGCATTGTACTTCCCATTTCCAGGACTCAAGTCCGACTATATGAAAATAACCGGTTTCCCTGAATCCCTTCACTAAATATTACCCTGCTCACACTCCAACAGATCGTCAGGTCCCAAGTACCATTCGTCTCCATTCACTCCTATCTAACACGCTCACGTACGCTTGCTGGAAGTCCAAGCCCCTTACCCACAAAACCTCCTTTACCCCCTCTCTCCAACCCTTTCGAGGACGACCCCTACCCCGCCTTCCTTCCCCTATAGATTTATATGCTTTCCATGTCATTCTACTTTGATCCATTCTCTCTAAATGACCAAACCACCTCAACAACCCCTCTTCTGCCCTCTGACTAATACTTTTATTAACTCCACACCTTCTATTAATTTCCACACTCCGAATTTTCTGCATAATATTTACACCACACATTGCCCTTAAACAGGACATCTCCACTGCCTCCAACCGTCTCCTCGCTGCTGCATTTACCACCCAAGCTTCACACCCATATAAGAGTGTTGGTACTACTATACTTTCATACATTCCCTTCTTTGCCTCCATAGATAACGTTTTTCGACTCCACATATACCTCAACGCACCACTCACCTTTTTTTCCTCATCAATTCTATGATTAACCTCATCCTTCATAAATCCATCCGCCGACACGTCAACTCCCAAGTATCTGAAAACATTCACTTCTTCCATACTCCTCCTCCCCAATTTGATATCCAATTTTTCTTTATCTAAATCATTTGACACCCTCATCACCTTACTCTTTTCTATGTTCACTTTCAACTTTCTACCTTTACACACATTCCCAAACTCATCCACTAACCTTTGCAATTTTTCTTTAGAATCTCCCATAAGCACAGTATCATCAGCAAAAAGTAACTGTGTCAATTCCCATTTTGAATTTGATTCCCCATAATTTAATCCCACCCCTCTCCCAAACACCCTAGCATTTACTTCCTTTACAACCCCATCTATAAATATATTAAACAGCCATGGTGACATTACACATCCCTGTCTAAGACCTACTTTTACCGGGAAGTAGTCTCCCTCTCTTCTACACACCCTAACCTGAGCCTCACTATCCTCATAAAAACTCTTTACAGCATTTAATAACTTACCACCTATTCCATATACTTGCAACATCTGCCACATTGCTCCTCTATCCACTCTATCATATGCCTTTTCTAAATCCATAAATGCAATAAAAACTTCCCTATCTTTATCTAAATACTGTTCACATATATGCTTCAATGTAAACACCTGATCTACACATCCCCTACCCACTCTAAAACCTCCTTGCTCATCCGCAATCCTACATTCTGTCTTACCTCTAATTCTTTCAATTATAACCCTACCGTACACTTTTCCTGGTATACTCAGTAAGCTTATTCCTCTATAATTTTTACAGTCTCTTTTGTCCCCTTTCCCTTTATATAAAGGGACTATACATGCTCTCTGCCAATCCCTAGGTACCTTCCCCTCTTTCATACATTTATTAAACAAAAGTACCATCCACTCCAACACTATATCCCCCCCTGCTTTTAACATTTCTGTCATGATCCCATCAGTTCCAGCTGCTTTACCCCCTTTCATTTTACGTAATGCCTCACGTACCTCCCCCACACTTACATTCTGCTCTTCTTCACTCCTAAAAGATGGTATACCTCCCTGACCAGTGCATGAAATTACTGCCTCTGTTTCTTCCTTAACATTTAAAAGTTCCTCAAAATATTCTCGCCATCTACCCAATACCTCCATCTCCCCATCTACTAACTCCCCTACTCTGTTTTTAACTGACAAATCCATATTTTCCCTAGGCTTTCTTAACTTGTTTAACTCACTCCAAAATTTTTTCTTATTTTCATTAAAATTTCTTGACAGTGCCTCTCCCACTCTATCATCTGCTCTCCTTTTGCACTCTCTCACCACTCTCTTTACGTTTCTTTTACTCTCCATATACTCTGCTCTTCTTATAACACTTCTGCTTTGTAAAAACCTCTCATAAGCTACCTTTTTCTCTTTTATCACACCCTTTACTTCATCATTCCACCAATCACTCCTCTTTCCTCGTGCCCCCACCCTCCTATAACCACAAACTTCTGCCCCACATTCTAATACTGCATTTTTAAAACTATTCCAACCCTCTTCAACCCCCCCACTACTCATCTTTGCACTAGCCCACCTTTCTGCCAATAGTCGCTTATATCTCACCCGAACTTCCTCCTCCTTTAGTTTATATATATATATATATATATATATATATATATATATATATATATATATATATATATATATATATATATATATATATATATATATATATATATATATATATATATACACATATACATGTACAGTGGACCCTCGACCAACGATATTAATTCGTTCCTGAGAGCTCATCATTAGTCAAAATTATAATTAGTCGAGTTAATTTTCACCATAAGAAATAATGGAAATCAAATTAATTCATTCCTGACACCCCAAAGTATTGAAAAAAAAAATTTACCACATGAAATATTAATTTTAATACACACAAACTGAAGAAGACATGTACAATTACATGACACTTACCTTTACTGAAGATCTGGTGATGATTGATGGGATGGGAGGAGCGGAGAGTGTGGATGGTGTTAGTGTTTAGAAGGGGAATCCCCTTCCATTAGGACTTGAGGTGCCAAGTCCTTTTCCGGGGTTACTTCCCTTCTTCTTTTAATGCCACTAGGACCAGCTTGAGAGTCACTGGACCTCTGTCGCACAATATATCTGTCCATAGAGGCCTGTACCTCCCATTCCTTTATGACATTCCTAAAGTGTTTCACAACATTGTCAGTGTACAGGTTGCCAACACGGCTTGCAGTAGCTGTGTCAGGGTGATTTTCATCAAAAAGGTTTGCACTTTAAGCCACATTGCACACATTTCCTTAATCTTTGAAGTAGGCAACTTCCTCAATTTCTTTATCCCCTCCTCCAGAGCAGTTTCCTCAGGTCTGGCCTCTTGCTGTTGAAGATTATATTGCAGCTCATCAGTGGTTAGTTCTTCATTGTCCTCCTCCACCAACTCTTCCACATCCTCCCCACTAACCTCCAACCCCCAAGGACTTCCCCAATGCCACAAGTGATTCCACAACTGGCATAGGCTTCTCAAGGTTAGCCTCAAATCCTTCAAAATCCCTTTTGTCTACACATTCTGGCCACAGTTTCTTCCAAGCAGAGTTAAAGGTCCTCTTAGTCACTCCCTCCCAAGCCTTACCTATAATATTTACACAATTGAGGATGCTAAAGTGATCTCTCCAAAACTCTCTTAGAGTCAATTGAGTTTCTGTGGTCACTACAAAGCACCTTTCAAACATAGCTTTTGTGTAGAATTTTTTGAAGTTTGCAATGACCTGCTGGTCCATGGGCTGCTGGAGAGGAGTGGTATTAGGAGGCAAAAACTTGACCTTAATAAAGCTCATGTCCCCAGAAAGTTGCTCTGCCACATCTGAAGGATGACCAGGAGCATTGTCTAATACCAGGAGGCACTTAAGGTCCAATTTATATTCCAGGAGGTAATTTTTCACAGTGGGGGCAAATGCATGGCATAACCAGTCATAGAAAAAGTCCCTAGTGACCCATGCCTTACTGTTTGCCTTCCACAGCACACACAAATTAGCCTTGAGGACATTGTTTTTCCTGAACACTCTGGGAGTTTCAGAGTGATACACCAATAAAGGCTTCACTTTGCAATCACCACTAGCATTAGCACACATCAACAGAGTAAGCCTGTTTTTCATAGGCTTATGTCCTGGGAGTGCCTTTTCCTCCTGAGTAATGTAGGTTCTGCTTGGTATTTTCTTCCAAAACAGGCCTATTTCATCACAATTAAATACTTGTTCAGGTTTCAATTCTTCACTGTCTATGTACTCCTTGAATTCCTGCACATATTTTTCAGCTGCTTTTTGGTCTGAACTGGCAGCCTCACCATGCCTTATCACACTATGTATGCCACTACGATTCTTAAATCTCTCAAGCCAACCTTTGCTGGCCTTAAATTCACTCACATCACCACTAGTTGCAGGCATTTTTCTAATTAAATCGTCATGCAACTTCCTAGCTTTTTCACATATGATTGCTTGAGAGATGCTATCTCCTGCTATCTGTTTTTCATTTATCCACACCAATAACAGTCTTTCAACATCTTCTATCACTTGTGATCTCAGTTTCGAAAACATAGTTGCACCTTTGGCAAGAACAGCTTCCTTGATCGTCGTTTTCTTGGCCACAATAGTAGCGATGGTTGATTGGGGTTTTGTGTACAACCTGGCCAGCTCGGAGATGCGCACTCCACTTTCATACTTAGCAATGAGCTCTTTCTTCATATCCATAGTAATTCTCACCCTTTTTGCTGTAGGGTTGGCACTAGAAGCTTTCTTGAGACCCATGGTGACTTATTTTGCAGGTGCAGTCACTAAAAACGCTGTGATAATATGAAATGTTCCGATTGTATGTTTGGATGGGACCGCGGTTGCTGGCTGGCTTGTAAACACTGGCACCCACGGGACAAGTGAGGCGCGCTCAGGCCACAAGTGGATGCATCTCGAACGGAACGAATTGTGTTGGTCGAGTTTTTTAGCGCTAGTCGAGGCAAAATTTTGGGGTTAAAATGTATCGCTAGTCGGATTTAACGTTATACGATGCCATTGTTGGTCGAGGGTACACTGTATATACAGTATATATATATAGACACCCCTCAGGGTTTTCTTCTATTTTCTTGTTTGTTGTTCTTGTTCTTGTTTATTTCCTCTTATCTCCACGGAACAGAATTCTTCCTCAGTAAGCCATACGTTTTGCAAGAGGCGACTAAAATGCCAGGAGCGGAGGGTTAGAAACCCTCTTCTCCTGTATACATTACTAAAGTTAAAAAGAGAAACTTTTGTTTTATCTTTTTGGGCCACCCTGCTTTGGTGGGATACGGCCATTTTGTTGAAAGAAAAGAGAAGATAATGGTACTGTCACTTTGGTGCCTTTGACTGTGGTACTATCAGTCTGCAGCCTGTGGAACCAGTGGAGGTTCTGGATGTCTACCTGGAATTTTCATTGTCATTTTTCTGTGCTGAATCTTGCAGCTAGACTGGTATTTTCACTCCCAATTGGGGGTTCCTACAAGTTCCTACTCATACAAGCTGTATTGGCTCCCAGTCAAAGCAATAATTGAATTTAAACTGTTTATTAACATTTAAAGCCTTTTACATCGTGATCGGGAATATCCTGAACTCTTTTAGACTGATTTAGCCTCATTCTTTTGGGGAGAAATCATTTCCAGAAAGAGCCTTTTCCTGTGTAGCTTCTAGATTGCTCATCAGGCTGTCATTGTCTAAAGTTTTCTTGGAAACTGTTTTGTGGGGAGGTGTTTTGAGTTTAATTTACTGATACCACAGCACTGAAAGCACCACTTGCTAGCAGTGGCGTCGCTAGGGTTGGTGTCATCGTGGGCGGAATCTTTGGTGTCGCCTGGGGCGGCATCTTTGGTGTCACCCCCATGAAATCCAAGGGTCTGGGGGATGGGGGGAGTAAACTCCAGTTACGTCACTACTGCATGACCAGTGACTAATGTTTAGCAATTTAGCAATGAGAATGTTTAAGGGCCATGAACCAAACAGGAGAATACTTCTCAACTTTATTAATGATAAAATAAATAATCACAGTAATATTGAGGAAACGCAAACTCAAATACCACTTTGAGTACAGGCAACAGATCCTGCATTTATTCCTCTTCAACAATGCAAAAAGAAAAAACTTGAAAAATAAAGAAAAACATTGCAATATCAGAGAAACACTACTTCCGATTTGACCTTGAGTGCAGGTAACATATCAGTGAATCTGATCTTACACTTCCTTCCCTTCAATCCTGCAAAATCATCTATCACATCATCAGAATCAATGATTTTCCCTATATAGACCTATTTGTACTCTGTAGTCGTATAATAGGCTATATAGAAACGAAGGATTTTTCTCTTACATTGCTGCAGCGCTGTTTTGTGCATTAGTGTTACCTTCTTTAGAGGCTCTGTGGTGTCACCCTCTAAATGGTGTCACATGGGGTGGACACCCCTGCCCCACCTTACGACACCACTGCTTGCTAGTAACTCAAAACCTACCCTTGTTCCTGACCTTGATCATATAAGGTACATGGTGATTTTATGACTTTTTTGGGGGGGGTGGGGGGAGGGACGGGAAGCATGCCTTATATGCCAGAAAATATGGTATTTATTGAATTATTCCAAGTTTATAAATAAAAGGTTATTTGTTACATTTCTTTCTGCAATCTTAAATTATTACTGTTATACTATAAACATTACCCAAAAACAATACTGCTTGTCATGTTGTTATTTTACTGCATTTCTCTTTCTGGATCGTGCCCCAAAAATGACTTGTTTTTACAGTAATTTCAATAATGAGACACTAAAGTACCACCATGATATTGGTACCATAATGCATTTGTTATGGTACTGTACATTTTCCTGGTGCTATTTATGAGATTTTTTTGTCTTGAGCATTTATTTCCAAATGTTACTTAACAGCTGAATTGATGTTTTACATCATAACTGCTACAATAATGCACTGGTACTCAATACTGTTTGTTGAATATGAAGGCCTTAAAATGTTCACACTGCAGCAAGCTTATTGCATTGTTTTGTCTGTTACTTCAGGCTTCATTGCTGGATGATAGCTCAAAAGCATTTTAACAATCACTTCATATATACTGCATAAGTAATTTGAGATCATAAAATATGTTGTATGTTTTTAGCTCTTTATAACTCTTAAGATAACACCTTCAGTAACTATTTGCACTACTGTATATAATTTTAATTAAGATTCGCTTATTGCCTGTATGTCAACAATAGTTGAACACTTAAACTGCTTCAGTTTGATACTCCTATTAGGCCCTGTGGTCATACAGAAGGCTGCGCTCTGAAGGAACATGTACTGTTACGTAAAGTAAAAGGACACAAGTGCAACTAATGTGACATTTTATTGTGGCAACGTTTCGCTCTCCAGGAGCTTTGTCAAGCTCCTGGAGAATGAAACGTTGCCACAATAAAATGTCACATTAGTTGCACTTGTGTCCTTTTACTTTACATATTGTCGGTAATTCTACCAACTTTATTACATGTACTGTTACTCTGAAATTTTATCAAACTTATTACATTGTGCAATTTAAATACAGATGCTATTGTTTTTAGATTTACTATATTAATACCTTAACCAAATTGCTTCAAATCTGGTAGCTGTATGCCTTGGGATCATATGCTGTGCTCTGGAGTTTGCAACATTTGTTGCACATTTGCTTGCACTTTTGAGAATCATCTTTTTTCAATTTACTTTTAGGATTTCACATGGATAATGCTTCTTTTGAGAAAATTAATTATCGTTTGAGGAATGAATAAAATTCTGAATTAAAAAATTAATGGGATGTTAGTTGAGAGAGTTGATGTGAAAGTTTGGAAAGCAGAAATATATAAGTTTCAAAAGAGGATCAGAATTATTGCATTCGCTGTGTCCTTACCTACTTTATTAAATGATTATCTTAACTATTTTCTATTTGCACAGATCAAGCTCCAACTGTTGAGCCTCTATTGACTAGTGTGATGCCTGCCTCTCTAGCCTCATAGGTTATGACATACAGTATTTATAACTTAACCCTCTCATTACATCAATAGATTTCAAGAACTTTCTTCAATAAGTGTCACTCAATCTTTATAATTGTTGATATATGACAGTATAGTAACTTTAGTAATTCGGATGGGATCAGAGATACAGCAGTTGTTCAGTTATTCAAATGATATAGGGCAGAACCTCATTAGTCTGCAGTTCCAGGTAATCCATTTAGATGCATCATGGGGTTCAAATTCAAATTCCTTTATTTCCTTCCAGGTTTACAATGTGGTTGACATATTTTAGGAAGTATATTTACATAGGTAGTTTACAGTGAAGGTTTACAATGACTTGTAGTGCAAAGAGAGCCACTATCATGCCTTGGCATTACGGGCAGACTAAACTTAATACATTACTGATTACTTAACACTAGAGGTACAAAACATAGTTTGATTAGGTTGCAGTAATTATACAATAGGTTATACATCTATTAAATATATGTTATTCAACATTTGCATTAGGTTAAAATATGAGAATTTATTGTACTTAGAGCATTTACTTATGAGGTTCTGAGGCTAGGGGAGTAACACAGTGAGCAATATTTTGAGGCAGTGAAGAGTGATTTTGTAGCTTTGTAGGTAAAGTTAAGTACTGAGTATTTAGTTTTGGGTGAGCAGGTGGCTTTTAAGATGAGTCTTTGAATTAATATACAGACAGGGTTCCTTTGGTATTCACTGGTAATGGATTCCAAATTTTTGGGCCCTTTATGTGCATAGAGTTTTTACACAGTGTGAGATGGACGTGGGGAACATCAAAGAGTGATCTGTGTTTTGTGTTATGGTCATGTGTCCTGTTAAGGTTGGTGAGGAGAAGTTTGAGTGGAGGGTTTTTATTTTAGTGTAGTGTTCTATGTATGTAGTAGGCACAATAATAAGTATGGATGTTCTTTATGGTAAGTAAGTTTAGACTTTTGAATATTGGTGGAGTATGCTGTCTGGAGTGTGAATTTGGTATCATTTTGACTGCAGCCTTTTGCTGGGCTATTAATGGTCTGAAATGAATTGTTGTTTTTGAGATAGGGGTAAATGAGTGAGTGATATTGGGCAAGGAGAGCTGGTTATGGAACATAGTACCGTATCTTTGATAGCATGCCAACGGTTTTAGAGATTTTCTTGGAAATTTGTTCTATATGTGTCTGAAATTTGAGGCTATTGTTAAGGTGGATTCCTAAGAATTTTCCCTGTTAGTCTTGTGACAGGTGATCCATTTATCATTATGTTACGTGGAACATTTGTAGCTGTTTCCCAAAAGAATGAAATAGGTTTTGTCAATATTGAGATTAAGCTTGTTAGTCATCATCCAGGTAGATATTTTCTGTAATTCAGCATTTACAGTGTTGGCTAGTATGACTGGGCTTGAGTGAGAGAAGATGCATGTAGTGTCATATGCAAATAATATGGGTTTGAGTAGTTGAGATGCATTTGGTAGGTCATTGAAGTAAACGAGAAAGAGAAGTGGGTCAAGGGCACTTCCCTGTGGGACCTCAACTGTAGTAATTGGTTTTGTGGAAGAGTTAGCTCGATTTGTGTACACATATTGGCTTCTGTTGCAGTTGAGAGGGTCAGGTTTCCTTTTGTTAGCTTCATGGTTCATATTGTAAATATTTTAATGCTACTTTATGTACGTGTATATGTCAGTATAATTCATTAAAAAAAATCTGAACAGCTTAAAAATATAATGTCTAGTATTTTTCTTGTGTATATGCAAGGGATGGTATTATTATTATAATAAAAAAGAAGCACTAAACCTACAAGGGTCATACAACACTGAAGGGATGTTATACTCAAGCTGTGTATAGCACCTGCATAAATATGTGAAAGTGTAGTAAAACAAGAAAATAATTTTAAATTTATTTTATACTTGTATGAAAATCATTTTGGTATGCTAGTAATGTATAGACATTTGTCCTCATTTTCATGCTTTTTATTTAAAGTTTTCAAATACATTAGTTATTAAAAACTTAAATAAGTATCGTAACCTATTTGAATTTTAGTAATAGAATAAAAAATGGGAAAAAAATTATCCTGCTTTGGATATAAGCCAACTGCTACACAGGTATAAATTTTAATTATTTTTTGCTGAAAGCTTTCTGTATCCCAGCTTACAGCTGGAATATAGAAAGCCGTAAGCTGGCATATTTTCTTATCAAAAAGGAGACAGTATTAATGTTTATTATCAGTCATATACATCCTCACCAATTCAAGGTTAGTTATGTACACTGAGACATGATAATGCAGGCTGTGTAGTGCAGTAGGATGCATAGGTCATGCAGGCTGTGCAGTGAAGCAGGATGTATGCCCTGTGATCTTTATCAGCTGTTTAGCTTCAGAATTCACCTTTGTATTAAATTTTTGGTTTTAAGAAATCATTTTTTTAGTTTTGAAACTGTTCAGAAAGTAGTAGTTCAAAGCCAGGGATTATTATTATTATTATAATGCACTAAACCCACAAGGGTCTCAATGGCAGGGAGTACTGTAGAGTACAATTGGTTGTCACTTAATCGGATTCTCTCATTGAGTTATTTTGTTCTCTGGTGATAATTTATTTTCAGTCTCTCCAGGATCTTTTTCTTTTTCACACTATCCTTGATTTTATCAGTCTATATTCTTTGTGAACTTTTTTTTCTACTTTCATTTGTCCACTACATAGCACTTTTCAGTGTTAAATTCCCTGATCTCTGTATCACTCCTGATCAGTTTATCCAAATCTTTGAGCAGGAATTCACAATTTTTATATTTAGATTTGTTTCATTCTTAAGCATTGTTTATGTGCATTTTTGTGTATAAATTAACATAAAAAATTGGAAATAGTGAGGTATCTTCACAGGATCATTGTCCTTGTTAAACTCACAAGCATAATTAGATATTGTACAAAGTGAGTGAGTGAGAGAGAGAGAGTGTTTGTGTGTGTGTGTATTCACCTACTTGTGGTTGTAGGGGTTGAGTCACAGCTCTTCACTGGCCACTACTTGGTCACTCTTCCCACTCCATGAGCTTTATCATACCTTTTCTTAAAGCTATGTATGGATCCTGCTTCCATGAGCTTTATCATACCTCTTCTTAAAGCTGTGTATGGGTTCTGCCTCCTCTACATCACTTCCCAGACTATTCCACTTCCCGACAACTCTGTGACTGAAGAAATACTTCCTAACATCTCTGTCATTCATCTGAATCTTCAACTTACACCTGTGACCCCTTGTTGCTGTGTCCCATCTCTGGAACACCCTGTCTCTGTCCGCCTTGTCGATTCCTCTCAGTATTCTGTATGTCAGCTAAAAGAACACAAGTGCAACTAATGTGACATTTTATTGTGGCAACGTTTCGCTCTCCAGGAGCTTTGTCAAGCCGTTACAAACAGTACATGGACACAGAGGGTATATATAGGCTCAGAGTGAGGTGCAATACAAGTAGTGATATAAATTGTAGTAGTAGTAGTAATACAGTATGTTAGAGCAATTAACTTGTACAACAGTAAAAGGATATAAAAGCTATTACTTGGGAAACATAAAAATAGGTTAGACAAATATTTCTATTGGAGGCTGGATAGAGAAGGCCTGTTTCATTGTTCATTCTCTGTAATGTGCTTGTGTAGTATTAACAGGAGAGACTATGTGATGGCAGGGTTTACTGTTTTCAGGAGGATTTTTGCTAAGACTTCAGGGATGGTGAAGCTGCCTTTTTGTTTAATTGTATTAGAAACAGCTATTAGTGAAGACTCAAGGCACTTGCGTCTGCGGAAATTAGTTTCTTTGATCACTAGTTAGGCGTCCCTGAACTTCATGAGATGATTGGTGGAACTTCGGTGTTGTACACAGGCGTTGTTCAAGTTATCGTTCCTACATGCGTAAATGTGTTCATTGAGGCAGGTGTCGAGGTTTCTTGCTGTTTCACCTACATAAATCTTGTCGCAGCCTCCACAGGGTATAGTGTAAACTCCTGCGTTGACTGGTTCATGGTGCTTGGATTTTGTTCTGGTTAGATCCTTTATCGAAGTGCTGGAAGCGATGGCGACTTGTGTCCTTTTTCCTTTACATTTTTTTTTTTTCAACAAGTCGGCCGTCTCCCACCAAGGCAGGGTGACCCAAAAAAGAAAGAAAATCCCCAAAAAGAAAATACTTTCATCATCATCATTCAACACTTTCACCACACTCACACATTATCACTGCTTTTGCAGAGGTGCTCAGAATACAACAGTTTAGAAGCATATACGTATAAAGATACACAACATATCCCTCCAAACTGCCAATATCTCAAACCCCTCCTTTAAAGTGCAGGCATTGTACTTCCCATTTCCAGGACTCAAGTCCGACTATATGAAAATAACCGGTTTCCCTGAATCCCTTCACTAAATATTACCCTGCTCACACTCCAACAGATCGCCAGGTCCCAAGTATCATTCGTCTCCATTCACTCCTATCTAACATGCTCATGCACGCTTGCTGGAAGTCCAAGCCCCTTGCCCACAAAACCTCCTTTACCCCCTCTTTCCAACCCTTTCGAGGACGACCCCTACCCCTCCTTCCTTCCCCTATAGATTTATATGCTTTCTATGTCATTCTACTTTGATCCATTCTCTCTAAATGACCAAACCACCTCAACAACCCCTCTTCTGCCCTCTGACTAATGCTTTTATTTACTCCACACCTCCTAATTTCCGCACTCCAAATTTTCTGCATAATATTTACACCACACATTGCCCTTAGACAGGACATCTCCACTGCCTCCAACCGTCTCCTCGCTGCTGCATTTACCACCCAAGCTTCACATCCATATAAGAGTGTTGGTACTACTATACTTTCATACATCCCCTTCTTTGCCTCCATAGATAACGTTTTTTGACTCCACATATACCTCAATGCACCACTCACCTTTTTTCCCTCATCAATTCTATGATTAACCTCATCCTTCATAAACCCATCCGCCGACACGTCAACTCCCAAGTATCTGAAAACATTCACTTCTTCCATACTCCTCTTCCCCAATTTGATATCCAATTTTTCTCTATCTAAATCATTTGATACCCTCATCACCTTACTCTTTTCTATGTTCACTTTCAACTTTCTACCTTTACACACATTCTCAAACTCATCCACTAACCTTTGCAATTTTTCTTTAGAATCTCCCATAAGCACAGTATCATCAGCAAAAAGTAACTGTGTCAGTTCCCATTTTGAATTTGATTCCCCATAATTTAATCCCACCCCTCTCCCAAACACCCTAGCATTTACTTCTTTTACAACCCCATCTATAAATATATTAAACAACCATGGTGACATTACACATCCCTTTACATATTGTCGGTAATTCTACCAACTTTATTACATTCTGTATGTCGTTATCATATCCCCTCAATCTCTCCTGTCCTCCAGTGTCGTCCTGTCGATTTCTCTTAACCTCTCCTTGTAGGACATACCCCTTAGCTCCGGGACCAGTCTACTTGCAAACCTTTGCACTTTCTCTACTTTCTTTACATGCTTGGCTAGGTGTGGGTTCCAAACTGGTGCTGCATATTCCAATATGGGCCTAGTGTACACAGTGTACAGGGCCCTGAATGATTCCTTATTAAGATGTCGGAATTCTGTTCTTAAGTTTGCTAGGCACCCATAAGCTGCTGTAGTTATTTGGGTGATGTGCGCCTCAGCAGATGTGCCTGGTGTTATACTCACCTCAAGGTCCTTAGCGCTGAATGAGGTTTGTAGTCTCTGGCCCCCTAGACTGTACTCTATCTGCAGTCTTCTTTGCCCTTCCCCATACTTCATGACTTAGCACTTGGTGGGGTTGAACTCCAGGAGCCAGTTGCTGGACCAGGTCTGCAGCCTGTCCAGATCCCTTTGTAGTTCTGCCTGGTCTTCGATCGAATGAATTCTTCTCATCAACTTCACGTCATCTGCAAACAGGGACACTTCGGAGTCTATTCCTTCCGTCATGTCGTTCACAAATACCAGAAACAGCATTGGTCCTAGGACTGACCCCTGTGGGACCCTGCTGGTCACAGGCGCCCACTCTAACACCTCGCCACATACTATGACTCGCTGCTGTCTTCCTGACAAGTATTCCCTGATCCATTGTAGTGTGTGTGTGTGTACTCACCTATTTGTACTCACCTATTTTCTGTTGCAGGGGTCGAGTCCTAGCTCCTGGCCCCGCCTCTTCACCGGTTGCTACTAGGCCCTCTCTCTCCCCGCTCCATGAGCTTTATCAAACCTCGTCTTAAAACTGTGTATGGTTCCTGCCTCCACTACGTCATTTTCTAGGCTATTCCACTGCCTTACAACTCTATGACTGAAGAAATACTTCCTACTATCTCTCTGACTCATTTGTGTCTTCAACTTCCAATTGTGGCCTCTTGTTTCTGTGTCCCCTCCCTGGAACATCCTGTCTTTGTCCACCTTGTCTATTCCACGCAGTATTTTATATGTCGTTATCATGTCTCCCCTGACCCTCCTGTCCTCCAGTGTGGTCAGGCCGATTTCCCTTAATCTTTCCTCATAGGACATTCCCCTTAGCTCTGGAACTAACCATGTCGCAAACCTTTGTACTTTCTCTAGTTTCTTGACGTGCTTTATCAAGTGCGGGTTCCAAACAGGTGCTGCATACTCCAGTATGGGCCTGACATACACGGTGTACAGTGTCTTGAATGATTCCTTACTAAGGTATCGGAATGCTGTTCTCAGGTTTGCCAGGCGCCCATATGCTGCAGCAGTTATCTGATTGATGTGTGCTTCCGGAGACATGCTCGGTGTTATACTCACCCCAAGATCTTTCTCCTTGAGTGAGGTTTGCAGTCTTCGGCCACCTAGCCTATACTCTGTCTGTGGTCTTCTGTGCCCCTCCCCCATCTTCATGACTTTGCATTTGGCAGGATTAAATTCGAGAAGCCATTTGCTGGACCAGGTGTCCAGTCTGTCCAGGTCTCTTTGAAGTCCTGCCTGGTCCTCATCAGATTTAATTCTCCTCATTAACTTCACATTATCTGCAAACAGGGACACTTCTGAGTCTAACCCTTCCGTCATGTCGTTCACATATACCAAAAATAGCACTGGTCCTAGGACCGACCCCTGTGGGACCCCGCTCGTCACAGGTGCCCACTGTGATACATCATTACGTGTGTGTGTGTGTGTGTGTGTGTGTGTGTGTGTGTGTGTGTGTGTGTGTGTGTGTGTGTGTGTGTGTGTGTGTGTGTGTGTGTGTATGTATGTATGTATGTATCAGAGAAAATGTTCAAGGAAAACCTTGTTTGCTGTGGCCTATATGTTTTTGAATTTTATTTCCCTTAAGGAAGGTTCCTTGATGCTGGTGAGGAGCTCTTGATCCAAGGGATTGTATGTGTCTTTTTTCCTTCCTTGAATCAAACCTCATTTCCTCCCATTCCCCAAGTGCTGGATGACCCCTATGGGTTTAGCAGTTCCCCTAATAATAAAAATTAATAATAATAAATAATAATAATTAATTGGAATTTGTTAGGGCTTATCTATGGTGGGGGAATCTTATGGTAGTTGCTGTCTCTTATATATAAATATTGCTCTAAAGACAAAAAGGAAGTTGGTTGATTCATTATTAATATACTTTTTTTTTTAAGGAAATAGAAAATAATCATACATATTTTTATTATACAGTTTATATTTCAATTGGAATTTGTTTAACATATATTTTATGGTGTTAAAGTTGTGTAATACTGACATGAATCTTTGATTGAATTGACATGCAAATCATTTTATAGGCAGCTAAAAAGGTCAGTTGGGTATTTGGTATTTCCTTGATAGAAGATAGTTTGTTCTTTTATTATTTTCATGGCCCATATAATTCCAAGGCTACTTTTCAGTGACACCCATATGTCGTTTTTATTGAAGCACCAACAGACTCAAATTATTGAAGTGTATGAAATTTTTGCATTAGGCAATCTGATCTTATTTTCATAATTCCTTGCTTTGCATGTTGATATAGTGTTATAATATAATGTTTTTGACTTTAAGGCATGTGTTCTTTGTTTATATTTATATATGTATATACATATATATATGAATGTCTGTTGTGCTTTTTAGCCTGAATTTGTGATCTTGGCTTACAAAGCAAGGATCTCTCTACCAGACAAGTCTGATATATATTGTATTTTTTTCTGCAGCTCACCATAAATCAGCGTCAATATCATTGATATTGAATGATGATAATCGGAGTTAGGCTGACCTTAGATAGCCAAGGTGAAAATAAAGTGTAGTATGATATGTAAATTCTAATAAAGTTAGGTAAGACTGCTACAGTTAATTTTGATGCAAAATTTAAAATGTACTTATGATATTGATTCTCACTGATGTTTCTGTCAATTCATAAAAAATGTTGAAGCAAAATAATCTTAAGTAGACTGTTTGTTCACTCTGGCTAAAAAGCACTACTCTTTAGAATTGATTGTCATGGTTAATTTAATCTTTTTCTCCTTTATGAATAATAATTACAGTACTTAAAAATATGATGGTTGTTTTTATGCCACTGTAGGATGTTGGGACACAAGCAGTAGTAACGGAGTATCTTGTTCGGTATGTGGACCTTATATTCAACGACAAGATTCCCACTTTCTCACATTCCACCAATGGAGTGGAGGGGACACCAAAGAAGTCACGCCCAAAATCTCTTGCCATATCTACTCCCACCAAGCTAATATCAATAGAAGAAGCCAGGTCCAGGGCTCTCAGCACAGCTATTAAACCTGACCAAAAATACATAGAAGTGGGTAAGTATGTACTGTACATACAAAGCATGTAGTGTAATTGCTTCTATAAATTGGTTGCTATATTTATGAAATGAAAACAAGTAGGATATGAATTTGCATGCAGTATATTTTTACATTTCACAAAAGTCAGATAAACTTTAAGTTTTTCATGTTATACTTTATACAGTGGACCCCCGCATACCGATTTTAATCCGTGCAAGAGGGGTCATTGTTATGCGAAATAATCGGTATGCGAATGAATTTTCCCCATAAGAAATAATGGAAATCAAATTAATCCGTGCAAGACACCCAAAGGTATGAAAAAAAAATTTTTACCACATGAAATATACATTTTCCCACACACAAAGAGAAGGATACATGCACAATAGTAGAGTAGTACATGCACAGTATATATTGTGCATGTACTAGTCTACTAAATGAAGAATAAATGACACTTACCTTTATTGAAGATGCAGCAATGACTGATGAGACACTGTGTCCTGGGAGTGCCTTTTCCTCCTGAGTACTGTAGGTCCTGTTTGGCATTCTCTTCCAGAACAGGCCTTATCACACTGTGTATGCCACTACGATTCTTAAATCTCTCAAACCAACCTTTGCTGGCTTTAAATTCACCAATATGAGCACTAGTTCCAGGCATTTTTCCCTGTTCACCTGGGTGTTAGTCGACTTGTGTGGGTTGCATCCTGGGAGACAAGATTAAGGACCCCAATGGAAATAAGTTAGACAGTCTTCGATGACACTGACTTTTTTGGGTTATCCTGGGTGGCAAATCCTCTGGGGTTAATTGTTTCTTGGTATTCTCAGTAAGCCACACCAACAACGGTGCTACAGCAGCAGCAGCAGCTGACGGTGGTACAGCAGCAACAGACGATGCTACAGCAGCAGCAGACGATGCTACAGCAGCAGCAGCAGCTGACGGTGGTACAGCAGCAACAGACGATGCTACAGCAGCAGCAGACAATGCTACAGCAGCAGCAGACGATGCTACAGCAGCAGCAGCAGCTGACAGTGCAGCAACAGCAGCAGCTGACAGTGCAGCAGCAGCAGCAGCTGTACCACCAATAGTAGCAATGATGGTTGATTGGGGTTTATTATACAACCTGGCCAGCTCGGAGACACGCACTCCACTTTCATACTTATCAATGATCTTTTTCTTCATCTCTATTGTAATTCTCACCCTTATTGCTGTAGGGTTGGCACTAGAAGCTTTCTTGGGGCCCATGGTCACTTATTTTCCAGAAAAAGCACCGAAAACACTGTAATAATACGAAATATTCCGATTGTATGCTTGGATGTTACCGCGGAGGCTGGCTGGTAAACAATGCCACCGGCGGAACATGTGAGCGTGGCTCAGGCCACACATTGGACACGTCTCGGACGAAAATCGGTGAGCGGGTTTTTAAGCGGTATGTGAGGCAAAATTTTTGCGATTAAAGCAAGCGGTATGCGGATTAATCGCTATGTGATGCCATCGGTATGCAGGGGTCCACTGTATATGCATTCAGTACAGTACCCTCCAAGGCTTCTGTAGAGCCACTTGTGTACCTGGAGTTTACCTGGAGAGAGTTCCGGGGGTCAACGCCCCCGCGGCCCGGTCTGTGACCAGGCCTCCTGGTGGATCAGATCCTGATCAACCAGGCTGTTGCTGCTGGCTGCACGCAAACCAACGTACGAGCCACAGCCTGGCTGGTCAGGAACCGACTTTAGGTGCTTGTCCAGTGCCAGCTTGAAGACTGCCAGGGGTCTGTTGGTAATCCCCCTTATGTATGCTGGGAGGCAGTTGAACAGTCTCGGGCCCCTGACACTTATTGTATGGTCTCTTAACGTGCTAGTGACACCCCTGCTTTTCATTGGGGTGATGTTGCATCGTCTGCCAAGTCTTTTGCTTTCGTAGTGAGTGATTTTTGTGTGCAAGTTCGGTACTAGTCCCTCTAGGATTTTCCAGGTGTATATAATCATGTATCTCTCCCGCTTGCGTTCCAGGGAATACAGTTTTAGGAACCTCAAGCGCTCCCAGTAATTGAGGTGTTTTATCTCCGTTATGCGCACTATGTCTGCTGTATACAGTACAACCTGACCCTTAAATTATTATTATTATTATTATTATTATTTAGATAAAGGTAAAGAGGTTTTTGTAGCACTTATGGATTTGGAAAAGACAAATGATAGGGTGGATATGGGGGCAATGTGGAAGATGTTGCAAATGTATGGAATAGGAGGTAGGTTACTGAAAGCAGCAAAGAGCTTTTATAAAGATAGTGAGGATCAGGTTAGAGTACGTAGGAGAGAGAGAGAGAGATTATTTTCCATTAAAAGTAGGCCTTAGATAGGGATGTGTGATGTCACCATGGTTGTTCATTATATTAATAGATGGGGATGTAAGAGAAATGTGGGAGTTGTCACAGTTGCTTTTTGCTGATGACACTGTGCTTTTGGGAGATTCTGAAGAGAAGTTGCAGATGTTGGTAGGGTATGTGAAAGAAGGAAATTAAAATTGAACATAGGAAAGAGAAAGGTGATGAGGATAACAAAATATTTAGATAATGAAAGATTGGATATCAGATTGGAGAGAGGGAGTATGGAGGATATTTAGGAGTGGACTTATCAGCAGATGGGTCTATGAGAGATGAGGTGAATCATAGAATTGATAAGGAGGAAAAAGGTGAGTGGTGCACTGAGGAGTCTGTGGAGACAAAAAATAATAAATAAAAAAATAAAATTTTGTTTCTTTGCTGAAGTTACAATGTGTGTTTACATTCCATAATTTGATTGGTACAAATAAAGCCACTATCATGCTGAGGCATTATCCATGGAAGCAGAAAGGGGAATGTATGAGAGTTTGGTCATACCTGTGCTCTTATATGGATGTGAAGTATGGGTGGTGAATGTTGCAACAAGGAGAAGGCTGGAGGCAGTAGAGATGTTGTGTCTGAGGGCAATGTGTGGTGTGAATATAATGAAGAGAATCTATAGTTTGGAAACTAAGAGGAGGTGCAGGGTTACTAAAAGTATTACCCAGAGGGTTGAGGTAGTTCAAACATTTAGAGAAGATGGAATGAAATAGAATGACTTGGAGAGCATATTAATTCTGTAGTGGAAGGAAGGTGGGTTTTGTGTGTGAGGGGCTTGAACTTCCAGCAAGCATGCATGAGCATGTTAGATAGGAGAGAGTGGAGACAAATGTTTTTTAGGACTTGACATGCTGTCGGAGTGTGAGCAAGGTAACATTTAGAAAGGAATTCAGGGAAATTGGCAGGCCGGACTTGAGTCCTGGAGGTGGGAAGTACAGTGCCTGCTCTCTGAAGGAGGAGTGTTAATGTTGCAGTTTTATGACTGTAGTGTAAGCATGCCTCTGGCAAGACAGTGATGGAGTGACTGATGATGAAATTGTTTCTTCTTTTCTGGCTCACCCTACCTTGGTGGGGAACAGCTGATGTTCTATTAAATAAAAAAATATATTTATTTTTATTTTTTATTAACACATCAGCCGTTTCCCACCAAGGCAGGGTGGGTCGAAAAAGAAATACTTTCATCATTCACTCCATCACTGTCTTGCTAGAGGCATGCCTACACTTATTCGAAGGCCTAAACCCACATGAGTCATTCAGCACAAGGCATAGTTTACAAGACATACAAACTAAATGCTGTCAGGTCTTGATTATTTGAGACAATGAATACTGTCCCATTCTAACACTCATTGGTACTGCTATACTGTCAAACACTGTGCTTGGCAAATGTGTCTCTCAAAACTTGCATAAATGTGAAAATTTAAACTACAATGGTGAGTTTATTAACCCTTTGACTGTCGCGGCCGTATATATATGTCTTACGAGGTACCGTGTTTGATGTATATATACTCATAAATTCTAGCGGCTTCAAATCAAGCAGGAGAAAGCTGGTAGGCCCACATGTGAGAGGATGGGTCTGTGTTTTCAGTGTGCACCATATAAAAAAAAATTCTTGAACACGAAGTGCATAATGAGAAAAAAAAAAAACGACCGTTTTTTTAATTAAAATGCCGACTTTGTGGTCTATTTTCATATAGTATTTATGGTTGTAGTCTCGTTTTCTTGGTCTTATTTGATAGAATGGAAAACATATTATAGAAATAGAGGTGATTTTGATTGATTTTACTATAAAAAGAACCTGGAAATGGAGCTCAAATTAGGGGAAATGTTTGATTTTTGCCAATGTTCATGAGTAAACAAATGATGTCATTGTCCAATAAATGTCCAACTAGCCATTCTAATATGTAGTCATGAATGGGTTGATGTTATTCATACAATTATTACAGTATTGCAGTAGTCTGCATAATAGTAAGTCTTCTATTTTTTGTTTGAATAAAAATTCAAAATAGAAAGCAAGAGTAATATCACAGCGGCCTGGAGACATGACTGATAAACAAAGAAAATGTTATTTTAGAGCCAGGAATGTCTGCATTGTCCATTCTGGACCTTATTTTGAAATTGTCATATTTTTTATTTTTTTTGAAATTGGCCAAATTGCAAATTTCTCACCACATTATTGGGTAGTTGAAATCGGTAAATGGGCAGTTTCTTGTACTCAATCGATAGAAAAAATGGAGTTCTAAAGAAATAGCTATGAGTTTGGTCGACTGGCACAATGGAATTAGCCGAAAATAGGGCTCAAAGTGGGCGAAATCGCCGATTTGTAAATATCGCCGAGGCCACTAACTTCGCAAGAGCATAATTCCATCAGTTTTCCATCAAATTTCATTTTTTTTGGCGTCATTACAATCGGGAAAAGTTTCTCTATCATTTCATAAGAAAAAATAATTTTTTTTTTTTAAATTTTGCGACACCAGGAGACACCTCAGGATTGGGGGTTGCGACAGTCAAGGGGTTAAAGAAACGATCTTACTGTCAGGTGAGTATTAAATATGTTCCACTCAGACCATCCTAAACTAAGCATTAAGGTCACTTCAGTAGAAGACGCTAAAAATTTACAGGAAGATATAAGCAGTCTTGTATAAATCCAGGGAAGAGGTAACCTCCATATCAACACTCAGAGTTTTTCCCGAAACACTAATTAATGTGGGTGTAATACTGATAGTGGTGGATGGAGTAGTCATGGTGAATACTGATAGTGGTGGATGGAGTAGTCATGGTGGTCGGTGGAGTGGAGTGGTGGGTGGAGCAGTGAGGGTGGTGGGTGTAGTAGAGATGGTGGTGAGTGGAGTAGTGAGGGTGGTGGATGGAGTAGTGATAATGGTGAGTGGAGTCGAGTTGAGGGTGGTAGGTGTAGTAGAGATGGTGGTGGATGGAGTAGTGAAGGTGGTGGGCAGAGTAGATATGGTGGTGGGTGGAGTAGAGGTGGTGGTGGATGGAGTAGTGAAGGTGGTGGGCAGAGTAGATATGGTGGTGGGTGGAGTAGTGAGGGTGGTAGATGGAGTAGTGATAATGGTGGGTGGAGTAGCTGGGTGGTGGGTGGAGTATACAACATTTCTTATTTATAAATACATTTTTCTTATTTAAAAACCTGTAATAAAAAAATTGGGGTGGTTTTTTGGGGGCTGGAATGGATTAATGACACTTCAGTTAATTTCAATGAGGAAAATTTATTTGATATATGAGCAAATTGAGTTACGAGCTCGGTCACAGAATGAATTAAACTCGTAAGTCAAGGTACCACTGTAATTATGTCAACTGACCTTTCTGTGAAAGGGTGGGTAATGAGAACCTTCAACACAAGGGAAATAATACCAGTGATGACACTTCAAATTGCTAGTGCTCCCTCATTTGGAATATTGCTCATTGTTAACAGCCCCATTCAGGGCATGAGAAATATCAGAGCTGGAACAACAACAGAGATTGTTTATGTCCCACATAGAGCCAGTAAAACATTTAAATTACTGGTAACTCCTTAAAGTTTTAAATGTGTACTCACTGGAGCAGAGGAGAGATACATGATAATATATACCTGTAAAGTACTTGAGGGCCTGGTCCCAAATCTGCACACTGCCATAACAACATACTGGAGTGAGAGATATGGGAGGAAGTGCATAATAAACCCAGCGAAAAGCAGGGGTGTGATGGACACAATAAGGGAACACTGTATCAACATCCGGGGTCCCAGATTATTCAACATCTTACCAGAAGATAATGGAGACATTGCTGGAACAAGTGTAGAAGTGTCTTCAAGAGGAAGCTGGACAAGTATCTTTACCAGGTGCCAGATCAACCAGGCTGTGATGGATATGTGGGGCGGTGGGCTACCAGCAGCAAGAGAATGGTTGACCAGGCTAGCACCAGACAAGCCTGGCCCATGGCCAGGCTCCAGACACTTGAAACTAATCAGAGGTATATCCAGCTCTGGGAAGCCAGCAGTCACTACTACCATGGCTTGCCATTAGTGACATAGTACCAAGTCCAGCACTGGTAAGCCAGTGGTTGCTTCTGCAGTGGCCTATTATATGTCCATGTTTTTAGACACCTTACTGTACCCAGAACACGGGTTCACCCCATTAGAAAGAAATGAGTCACCATGTGGTACATCTTTTTTTCCTTGGAGTGACATTGACAAACCAAGGCCTTCTTGTCCTTGATAGAATACATCCACATCAGAATTAATGTGCTTTTTATATACAGTGGAACCCCGGTTTTCGTCCAGTCCAATTATCGTACAATTCAGTTTTTGACCACTTTTATCAGCGAAATTTTCCCCGTTTTTGTACATCCACTCAGAAATCATCCATACCAGATGCGTCTGCCTGCCCACAGGATGCGGCTGCTCATACGTTTGTGACTCAGTCTGCCTTTGTTACTCGTTCAGTGGGCATTACTCCACGTGCTCATCCGAAACAAGACCTTCATCTGAAACAGCAACAGACCTTAGCTGAGGAAATTGCTTCAGAGGAGGAGGAAGGGAGAGGGAAGAATGTGCCTTCTTCAGCAATTAAGGACATTTGTGCAAAGTGGAGTGAGGTGCAAAGTTTTATGGAGAAATATCACCCTAACAAAGCTGTTTCAAGCCGTGTCATCAACATGTTCAATGACAATGCTGTGTCCCATTTTAGGCAAATCTAAGAGATGCCAGAAACAGGCCTCTCTGGACAGATTTTTTGTGCGACAGGGGTCCAGTGACTCTCGAGAAAAAAAGGTATATCGACAACACTTCTGCAAGCGGCAGGAGTCGATGTTGCCTTCAGGTGAGCATCCAGAGCCAACTTCATGGTCTTACATCTCGGTAAGTACTGACCCTAAATATTTTTTAATTCTATAACACGTAGAAAAATGTGCTCTTCATTTTAAAAGAAAAAAACAATTTTTTTATTTTTCAAAATATTCGGAGCGCCACGAGAGTGAATGTAGATCTGCGTTTGGACAGTTTAAGGATTAGACATGATATTGTTTACTATGACCCACTAGAAGACTTGGAAGTTTGCTATGTCCTTAGTGAATGCCACATTCATACAAATTCTAGTATCGCCTGCAAAGGATGATAGTGCTATGATATACATCTGTCAGATATGAGAAAGAGAATTTGGGGCAAGCATTATATCCTGGGGCACAAGATTCTCACTGTGACAAGCTCTGATTTTACTCTATTGAAGGGTGCATGTTGGATGTATTTTGATTTTTTTGTTACCCTACCTTAGTGGGAGACAACCAGTATGTTAAAGAAAAAAAAAAGATGTTACATATTCAATCTGTTGGAAGCCAAATAACTGATTGTGGGATAATGTTGGAAGCCTATTAACCGATAATTGGATAATGGGGGAAGCTGAATAACTGATCACTGGATAATGTTGAATGAATAAATGATTGCTGGTTAATGTTGATAGCTAAATACAGTAACCAACTGCTGGATTATGTTCTTCATTAATACAACACTGCTGTTACTATGAGTCTTGGTTAGATAATGGTACAAGATGACAAGTGGTAATTTAAAGAGAGGGGGAACCTTTAATTTATGTCATTTCACCCACAGTGGTGAATTGACATAAACATCAAATTAACATTATAAAATAAACATCATACTGTAAAATACAAATCTTTAAATAAATGTCATAAAATAAAGATAAATAACCATCATAGAACAGTCATCATAAAATCTTATAAAACAAACATAAAACAGCATCAGTTTTCCTTATGGTTTTAAGACAGAAAGCACAGTACTTTACATTATATATATGCTCTTTCTAATTTCTTGCATATATTTTGTGAAACCAGTTAGCTGGACTTGAGTCCTGGAGGTGGGAAGTACAATGCCTGCACTTTAAAGGAGGGGTTTGGGATATTGGGTGTTTGGAGTGACATCTAAACTGTTGTATCTGAGTGCTTCTGCAAAGACAGTGATAATGTGTGAATGATGGTGAAAGTGTTTCTTTCTTTTTTGAGTCACCCTCCCTCGATGGGAGACAGATAATGTGTTAAAAAAAAAAATTGTGGTAACATCTATTACCTAATTTCATGAATGTTATTAATCCATTTCATCGATTTGTGTTCCCCTTCCCACAGGCGGAGGACCACAGAATTTGCCCCCAAAATATCACACAGTAATTGAACTACCTAGTCGGAAAGGTGGCAGTCTTAAGCAAAAGAAATCTCCTTCAGGATGGAAAAGTATATTCAGTAAGGGACGCAGTGTACACAAGCACCCAAGAAAAGCATCGACACCAAGTGATATTCACCTGAATATCTCGGTAAGCTGCTTTTTTTTCAGGTTTGCCATGAAAGGACATTTATGCCTGTCTGTTTCTGCATATAGACAGGAACAGACACTAAGAGTCTTCCATATCTTGTGCACACATTTAATTTTGGGGGAGAATTTCAAGGACAAGGAGTAAATGGTATTAGATCAGGTGCTGAAGGAGTTGCTGTAATATCAGATTATCAACTATGGAAAGAGAAGTGGGTATAAGTTCATAAATTTAAGAATTATGTGGACAAGAATAAAGATGGGATATGAGAAGTGGATTCTAGTAAGTGTTTATGCATGGGGGAAGAGAGATATGCATTAGAGAATGTGCAATGAATTTTAAGCAACGTCAGAATTATTGTTGTGGGGGCCTAAATGCTAAAGTAGGTAAGTTTACAGTACCGAGGGTCAATAGAAACTGAGGGACTCTTAAATGAATTATATATAGAAAGGAGTTTGTTAACAAGTAATACCTATTTTTAGAAAAAATAGATGGTAAATATAAGTGATATGGGATATGGTACAATGATAACAGTTTGTTAGATTGTATACTAGCAGACAAAAGAGGTAATAGGTAGACTTACATGTTCTTGGAGGATCAACAGTGGTAGCTGTTGTATGAGTAAGAGATAGATGGTGTATATGAAGAATGGCTTCGTTGGGTAAGAGAGGAGTGGAAGTGAATGACCTAAGGAGACAGGGAAAGATATAAGCAACTGTTGGGAGAAAGGTGGGCTAGAGGAAATACAGGCAATGGGGAGGAGGTCAAAGAAGTAAGGGGTAAATTTAAGACTGCAATCCTGACAGAAGGGCAAATATAGGTGAGAAGAGGTCAAGATGGTAAGGGAGAAAAAAGTTAACATGAGAGACTTTTTTACATTGTAAAATAACAAAGATACATGGAAGGCAGGTTATAGGAACAAGAAAAGAGAGGGTAAGAGGGGGTGAGGGTGTGCAGAAGAGCTAATAAAAGAATGGGCAAATTGTTTCAGCAAATTTTGCTGAGAATAGAAGTAGTTTTGGAGATCATAAAAGTAAGAAAGCTTAAAGAGCCTAAAACAAAATAGGGGAATGGGAAGGTAGATGTACTGGAAAGCTGGAAAGGATATTCTGACTAGTTATTGAATGTTAATGATAAAGAGGCATTGATTTCAGGCATTGGGCAGGGAGGGTAGCATTATACAGAAATAAAGAAAGCCTGTGAAGTAGTGGGTTGAATGAAACAGGGTAAAGCAGCTGGACCAGATATAATTAAGACAGAGGTGCTAAAACAGCAGGTGGGGCACTAATATTTGAGTGGTTGGTGTATTTGTTCAACATATGCATGAAAGAAGGTAAAGTACCAAAGAATTGGCAGATAACATGCATAAGTTCCTTATATACATGGGACCAATGCATGCAGAGACAAGAGAATATATAAGAATTATAGTGGTATAAGCCTTTTGAGTATACTGGGTAAAGTGTATGGTAGAATTATTACTGAGAGAGGGGCTAGACATAGTAGGAGTGCATAGACATAGGGAAGATTTAGAAAGGGTAGGGGTATGTAGACCAAATGTTTACATAGAAGCATATAAGTGAGCAGTACTTAATGCTTTTTATGGATTTAGAAAACACATATGATACATTAGATAGGGAAGCAATGTGGCAGATGTTACAAATGTATAGAATAGATGGTAGGTTACCAAAACTAGTAAAGAGTATTTGTGTGTATAATGAGACTTAGGTTAGGGTACGTAGGAGGGAGAGGGACTATTTCTCAATGAAATGAAGACTTAGAGATGGGTGATATCACCATGGCTGTTTAACATTTTTATAGATGAAGTTGTAAAAGAAGTGAATGCAAGGGTGTTGGAGAGGGATGTGAGATTAAAAGGTGTTGGATTTGATGCTAAGTGGAGCTGTCACATTTGTTCTTGGATGATGACAGTCATTGGACTAACTTGGGATGGTGTGTAAAAGAAAGAAATTAAAAGCAAACTTAGAAAAGAGCAAGGTGATGAGGGGTAACAAAAAAGTCTAGGTAAGGATAGAGTGAATATCACATTAAAGGGAAAGAGTATGGTTGAGCTGTCAGCAGGCAGGTCTCTGAAAGATTAAATATCAGCAGACAGGTCTCTGGAAGATTAAAAATGAATCATAGAACAGAGGCATCTGTGGAAAGACACATTTATATGTCTTTTGAAATCTGTTAAATTGAAGGTTTACTGTATTCTCCAAGCTTGAATACCCTCTACAGTACATCATTTTAGTGGCTTTACCAGGTAGTTCTGCCCAAAATGATGTACATAATATAGGCTCTTCATACAGTATGGTATCCTGACCAAATATTAATTATGTATTTTCAGAATCTTAAAAAAGTTTGTATGTCTAGAAAAGTAATACAACAATGATAATTGTAACTTATTATTGTTAATAATATTATTAGTTTTTTGTATCCCTCCATTTTATCAGATTCCTGTGTTTTCCCCACCTACTGGCATTGGATGTCCTGCTGAATACCCACAACAGATCCTTTGCCCCAGTTCCCATTAACCCTCTCATGTGTTGATAATACTGTACAGGACTCAGTGGTGAATGAGGCAGATATTGCCCCTTCTTCTTCCAAGCGTCTCCGACCTGTCAAGTCAGTTGAATCCCTCATCTCAACCTCTGCCTCTCTGCACTCGAACAGAAATTCACAGGTTGGTGTAGCTGGCTTGGCACAAACAACCTGAAAATTTATAGTGCCAGTTTGCAACTGATCTCCTTTGTTTTCTCTTCACAGTTATTGGTTTATATATATCTTTTATTTATTTGGAAGTCTTCAGGGTGTGGGTGGGTGAGTTGGATCTGCCTAGCATGGCTCAGTAGGCCTGCTGCAGTGTTCTTCCTTTCTTATGTTCTTATGTCAAATACCGGTTAAGAGTGGGAGAGAGAGAGAGATGGGGTGTGGTACCCATATGAAAAAAATGACTGCAACTGAGCCATGTTTATATCAATAAAATTAACACATTGTGTACATACAGTAAGTACTGTATCGATATATCCAATATTCTCTCAGTTTAGCCCTGATTTTGTAAAATGGAGATAAGTAGCCAGGTGGTGTCTCAGGATCAGAACATGTGCACTCATAACCTGTGACTTGTTAGTGTATCACAAAATATGAGTTTAATAACTAAACTGATACACACTTTACATACGCAAGGTACTGTATTGACATTATATTAATTTTCCTCTCATTTAAACCTTGAATACTAAAATAAAGGGAAGCAGAGGATATACAAATCTTGAAGTCCATTCAAATTTGTATATAAACATTTCTAATATCCTTACAATTTAGCCCTGATGATACAGAGGTTATGAAAACTGCATGTAAAAACATTAGAACATCAATGAAGTACTGCAGTAGACTTACTGGCCCATGCTAGGCAAGTTGAACTCATACCCAACTATTTGTAAAGCTACCCAAAGTTTGGCGATAGTTGTAGATTTACACCCATATGTGAGGCCTCAAAATAATGTACCCCTCCCTGTCTCATGTCTGGGGTTAAGCAAAAAACTGATTTGAGAGATTATATCCCCCCTTCCCTGTCTTATGGTTGAGGGCAACTTATGCACTCATATCCAGTAATATACTGTACCAGACAATATGCATATGTTATCCTTGGAAGATACTTGAGGGTCTACTTTCAAATCCACACTTCTCTAACATACTCAGAGAAAGTGTATAATAGACCTAGTGAAAAGCAGGGATGTAATGGGCATAATAAGAAAACACTGTTAACATCTTTGGTTGAAGAATATTCAACCTGTTACCAGCATATATTGGAAATATTGCCAATACAGGTGTAGAAGTCTTCAAGAACACCTGGTTACCTATTTACCTGTGCAACAAGGAGCAATAGATTAAAGGATACTCAACAAAAGGCAGAACTTAGAACAGTTACAGACTTAATTATAGGCATTCACACTATGCCTTTATTAAAGTCCTTCAATCTACTGAATATTAATGCCATTTATACATACTAATATTCACTCCACATCTTTAAAACTCTACATTGTAATGCTGATGCTGACCAAAGACATTTCCTGGAAAATTGCAGCAGAACACACAAGCATGACACTGGAAACAAATAACTTTTTGATATGTCTTGTGTTTGTTTGAACATGTACAGCAAATTAAGGATAAAAATAAAGGGAAAATATGTGAAGTAACTTAAACAGACAAATTGAAAAATTGCAGTATAGTGAATTCAAATTAAAGCTTAAATAATTACTGTGTGCTGTATTAATACAATCTGATCCTTTATTATAATTTCATAAAACTACAATTCAACATTTTTCAGTTTGTCAGTTACACTTTTTAATCTTTAGTGTAAAATCTTCTGATTTCTATCTTTACTATTAACTTCCTGTCAGTACCTTGTACTAGACCCATAAGCTTGTAGTCTTTTAGTGTCAGCTAATCTTAGTCCTAGTCTAAGTCTGTCCAAAATGCTGTGCTTTCAGCTTATTGAACTGTATTTATGTATAATATGAATTAAAATATTATTATTATTATTATTATTATTATTATTATTATTATTATTTGTATTTTTTTTATTATTGTATTTACATGCAACTGAGCCCTGCCTCTATGATTGTGAACCAAAGGACCCAGGCCTACTGACCTATAAACATTGATATCCTTTACTAGTCACTGGACACTTATACAAATAAAAGAGTGGGAAGAGTTTAATGTCAAGACTTAACTATTTACATTATGAGGCAAAATTTGATTAATAGATTTGTAAATAAATGAATAAATGAGAGTATGAATGTGTGTTGAAGCAAAAAAAAAAAAAAAAGTGCACATGAAGCAACCAAGGGTACATCTGGAATGCCATACCTCATTCACATTGATACTTGCCTTTCTAAGCACCAATAATGGCACAGCTCATGCTTTTGCACTGTTTTAAATCATCCTTAATCTCTGTGTTGCTGGTTGCTTGTTGTGGGCAATGCCATCTCCCTAAATCTCCATTTGGCTATCTAAACACAGCAGCTGGGGGTTGTGGTGCAAAGAATGAGCCTCCCAAGGCTCCTTATGTGGAAATGTATTCGACTTGCTTTAAGACATGTTATTCTGCAATCAGGGCAACAGGAAAGCCTCCCCTAATTATATCACTAGCACTAAGATAAGGAGGAGGCAGCTGATGATCAGAGGCAAAATCCAGTGGGCCTCACATTGACCACAGCACATTCAGAGGGGAAAGGAAATTTACCAGACTGCTGATAAGTGTCCCTGCCAGTGCTCTGAAGTGAGGATCTTTGTACATGGACTTGAGCAAAGTTAGCATTGGGAAGCAAATGTGAGCAGTAACAGCATTTTTTCATGGCCAGGACAACTATGCACCAGAACCATCAACAAACAGTAGGCAAGAAAACATGTGCAGTCACAAATGAAAAGACTGTAAATAGCAAAAAAAGGCATTCATGGATGGCTCATATATATCAGTCTTATTTTAGGAGGCAATGCCCCATGTGGCTACACAGGAAGGTAACTCAGAATCTAGACTATAAACTAGAAAAAATATTCTACAGTGACTAATGACCTGTATAGGCCCAGAGACATTTGTCTGTGTTTAAGAGCTTAGTTTCACTGGATTGGAACAATGCCGTCTGTGAAGGAGGTCCAGGAACGAAAAACAGCCTATTTTCTGGAGAAAGCACTTTGATGATTGTGTAGGCAACCCAATGTGTCCACAGCAGGAGGTGATGGCATGTGGCCTGGATGGTCAGTCCAAAACTATAATTTGTATCAAAGGCCCTGGGACACCAGAAGGGACATCACAAAATATGGCGCAGGACTACAGGAGGAGGCATGCTCCCTATATCAGCAAAGCAGTGAAAGCAGACATTATAATTATTATAATCAAAGAGCACTAAATCGAAAAGGGTCGTGTGAAAGCAGACCAAATGTTCAGGAGCCAGGATCAGGCTAACCTCTTGAGCGAACACTTACAGTGTCAAGAACCAGAGTTGCAGGGAATACCATGATGCTAAATATGAAATAATGTCTTGAAGCAAATATGAAGGTGGGAAAAGAAAATAATTTGTACCCCCCACCAAACAAGGGACAGTGTCCAACATGGAAATACCCTGGTCAACATTAGAAGAATATATACAGTGGACCCTCAACCAGCGATATTAATCCGTTCCTGAGAGCTCATCGTTAGTCAAAATAATCGTTAGTCAAGTTAATTTTCCCCATAAGAAATAATGGAAATCAAATTAATCCGTGCAAGACACCCAAAAGTATTGAAAAAAAAAATTTTTACCACATGAAATATTAATTTTAATACACAAACTGAAGATTACATGCACAGTTACATGACACTTACCTTTATTGAAGATCTGGTGATGATTGATGGGATGGGAGGAGGGGAGAGCGTTATCTTCTTACTGTTTAGAAGGGGAATCCCCTTCCATTAGCACTTGAGGCAGCAAGTCTTTTTCTGGGGTTACTTCCCTTGTTCTTTTAATGCCACTAGGACCAGCTTGAGAGTCATTGGACTTCTGTCGCACAACATATCTGTCCATAGAGGCCTGTACCTCTCGTTCCTTTATGACTTTCCTAAAGTGGTTCACAACATTGTCAGTGTACAGGTTGCCAACACGGCTTGCAGTAGCTGTGTCAGGGTGATTATCATCCATAAAGCTTTGCACTTTAAGCCACATTGCACAGATTTCCTTAATCTTAGAAGTAGGCAACTTCTTCAATTTCTCTCTCCCCTCCTCCGAAGCAGTTTCCTCAGGTCTGCCCTCTTGCTGTTCAAGATGATCTAGCAGCTCATCAGTGGTTAGTTCTTCACTGTCCTTCACCATCAACTCTTCCACATCCTCCCCACTAACCTCCAACCCCAAGGACTTCCCCAATGCCACAATGGATTCCTCAACTGGTATAGGATTCTCAGGGTTAGCCTCAAACCCTTCAAAATCCCTTTTGTCTACACATTCTGGCCACAGTTTTTTCCAAGCAGAGTTCAATGTCCTCTTAGTCACTTCCTCCCAAGCCTTACCTATAATGTTTACACAATTGAGGATGGTAAAATGATCTTTCCAAAACTCTCTTAGAGTCAGTTGAGTTTCTGAGGTCACTACAAAGCACCTTTCAAACATAGCTTTTGTGTACAGTTTCTTGAAGTTGGAAATAACCTGCTGGTCCATGGGCTGCAGGAGAGGAGTGGTATTAGGAGGCAAAAACTTCACCTTAATGAAGCTCATGTCCCTAGAAAGTCGCTCTGCCACATCTGTAGGATGACCAGGGGCATTGTCTAATACCAGGAGGCACTTAAGGTCTAATTTCTTTTCAATTAGGTAATTTTTCACATCGGGGGCAAATGCATGGTGTAACCAGTCATAGAAAAAGTCCCTAGTGACAATTAAACACTTGTTCAGGTTTCAGTCCTTCACTGTCTATGTACTCCTTGAATTCCTGCACATATTTTTCAGCTGCTTTGTGGTCCGAACTGGCAGCCTCACACTATGTATGCCACTACGCTTCTTAAATCTCTCAAACCAACCTTTGCTGGCCTTAAATTCACTCACATCACTAGTTGCAGGCATTTTTTTAATTAAATCCTCATGCAACTTCCTAGCCTTTTCACTTATGATCACTTGAGAGATGCTATCTCCTGCTATCTGTTTTTCATTTATCCACACCAATAAGAGTCTCTCAACATCTTCTATCACTTGCAATCTCTGTTTCGAAAACACGCTTGAACCTTTGGCAAGAACAGCTTCCTTGATTGCCGTTTTCTTGGACACAATAGTAGCGATGGTTGATTGGGGTTTACTATACAACCTGGCCAGCTCGGAGACACGCACTCCATTTTCATACTTAGCAATGATCTCTTTCTTCATCTCTATAGTAATTCTCACCTTTATTCCTGTAGGATTGGCACTAGAAGCTTTCTTGGGGCCCATGGTCACTTATTTTGCAGATAAAATCACCAAAAACACTGTAATAATACGAAATGTTCCGATTGTATGCTTGGATGTTACCGCGAAGGCTGGCTGGTAAAAAATGCCACTGGCGGAACATGTGAGGCTGGCTCAGGCCGCACATTAGACGCGTCTCAGACGAATAGCGTTGAGCGGGTTTTTTAGCGGTATGCGAGGCAAAATCTTAGCAATAAAATGTATCGGTATGCGGATTTAACGTTATGTGATGCCAACGGTATGCGGGGGCCCACTGTGTATATATATACGTATATATATACGTATATATATATATAGGTAGGTAGTAGGTTGGTAGACAGCAACCACCCAGGGAAGTACTACCGTCCTGCCAGATGACTGTGAAACAAAAACCTGTAACTGTTTTGCATGATGGTAGGATTGCTGGTTTCTTTTTCTGTCTCATAAACACGCTAAGATAACAGGGATATCTTGCTACTCCTACTTACACTTTGGTCACACTTCACAGACACGCACATGCATATATATATATACATACATCTAGGTTTTTCTCCTTTTTCTAAATAGCTCTTGTTCTTTTTTATTTCTTCTATTGTCCATGGGGAAGTGGAAAAGAATCTTTCCTCCGTAAGCCATGCGTGTCGTATGAGGCGACTAAAATGCCGGGAGCAATGGGCTAGTAACCCCTTCTCCTGTATACAATTACTAAAAAAGAGAAGAAGAAAAACTTTATAAAACTGGGTTGCTTAAATGTGCGTGGATGTAGTGCGGATGACAAGAAACAGATGATTGCTGATGTTATGAATGAAAAGAAGTTGGATGTCCTGGCCCTAAGCGAAACAAAGCTGAAGGGGGTAGGAGAGTTTCAGTGGGGGGAAATAAATGGGATTAAATCTGGAGTATCTGAGAGAGTTAGAGCAAAGGAAGGGGTAGCAGTAATGTTAAATGATCAGTTATGGAAGGAGAAAAGAGAATATGAATGTGTAAATTCAAGAATTATGTGGATTAAAGTAAAGGTTGGATGCGAGAAGTGGGTCATAATAAGCGTGTATGCACCTGGAGAAGAGAGGAATGCAGAGGAGAGAGAGAGATTTTGGGAGATGTTAAGTGAATGTATAGGAGCCTTTGAACCAAGTGAGAGAGTAATTGTGGTAGGGGACTTGAATGCTAAAGTAGGAGAAACTTTTAGAGAGGGTGTGGTAGGTAAGTTTGGGGTGCCAGGTGTAAATGATAATGGGAGCCCTTTGATTGAACTTTGTATAGAAAGGGGTTTAGTTATAGGTAATACATATTTTAAGAAAAAGAGGATAAATAAGTATACACGATATGATGTAGGGCGAAATGACAGTAGTTTGTTGGATTATGTATTGGTAGATAAAAGACTGTTGAGTAGACTTCAGGATGTACATGTTTATAGAGGGGCCACAGATATATCAGATCACTTTCTAGTTGTAGCTACACTGAGAGTAAAAGGTAGATGGGATACAAGGAGAATAGAAGCATCAGGGAAGAGAGAGGTGAAGGTTTATAAACTAAAAGAGGAGGCAGTTAGGGTAAGATATAAACAGCTATTGGAGGATAGATGGGCTAATGAGAGCATAGGCAATGGGGTCGAAGAGGTATGGGGTAGGTTTAAAAATGTAGTGTTAGAGTGTTCAGCAGAAGTTTGTGGTTACAGGAAAGTGGGTGCAGGAGGGAAGAGGAGCGATTGGTGGAATGATGATGTAAAGAGAGTAGTAAGGGAGAAAAAGTTAGCATATGAGAAGTTTTTACAAAGTAGAAGTGATGCAAGGAGGGAAGAGTATATGGAGAAAAAGAGAGAAGTTAAGAGAGTGGTGAAGCAATGTAAAAAGAGAGCAAATGAGAGAGTGGGTGAGATGTTATCAACAAATTTTGTTGAAAATAAGAAAAAGTTTTGGAGTGAGATTAACAAGTTAAGAAAGCCTAGAGAACAAATGGATTTGTCAGTTAAAAATAGGAGAGGAGAGTTATTAAATGGAGAGTTAGAGGTATTGGGAAGATGGAAGGAATATTTTGAGGAATTGTTAAATGTTGATGAAGATAGGGAAGCTGTGATTTCGTGTATAGGGCAAGGAGGAATAACATCTTGTAGGAGTGAGGAAGAGCCAGTTGTGAGTGTGGGGGAAGTTCGTGAGGCAGTAGGTAAAATGAAAGGGGGTAAGGCAGCCGGGATTGATGGGATAAAGATAGAAATGTTAAAAGCAGGTGGGGATATAGTTTTGGAGTGGTTGGTGCAATTATTTAATAAATGTATGGAAGAGGGTAAGGTACCTAGGGATTGGCAGAGAGCATGCATAGTTCCTTTGTATAAAGGCAAAGGGGATAAAAGAGAGTGCAAAAATTATAGGGGGATAAGTTTGTTGAGTGTACCTGGTAAAGTGTATGGTAGAGTTATAATTGAAAGAATTAAGAGTAAGACGGAGAATAGGATAGCAGATGAACAAGGAGGCTTTAGGAAAGGTAGGGGGTGTGTGGACCAGGTGTTTACAGTGAAACATATAAGTGAACAGTATTTAGATAAGGCTAAAGAGGTCTTTGTGGCATTTATGGATTTGGAAAAGGCGTATGACAGGGTGGATAGGGGGGCAATGTGGCAGATGTTGCAAGTGTATGGTGTAGGAGGTAGGTTACTGAAAGCAGTGAAGAGTTTTTACGAGGATAGTGAGGCTCAAGTTAGAGTATGTAGGAAAGAGGGAAATTTTTTCCCAGTAAAAGTAGGCCTTAGACAAGGATGTGTGATGTCACCGTGGTTGTTTAATATATTTATAGATGGGGTTGTAAGAGAAGTAAATGCGAGGGTCTTGGCAAGAGGCGTGGAGTTAAAAGATAAAGAATCACACACAAAGTGGGAGTTGTCACAGCTGCTCTTTGCTGATGACACTGTGCTCTTGGGAGATTCTGAAGAGAAGTTGCAGAGATTGGTGGATGAATTTGGTAGGGTGTGCAAAAGAAGAAAATTAAAGGTGAATACAGGAAAGAGTAAGGTTATGAGGATAACAAAAAGATTAGGTGATGAAAGATTGAATATCAGATTGGAGGGAGAGAGTATGGAGGAGGTGAACGTATTCAGATATTTGGGAGTGGACGTGTCAGCGGATGGGTCTATGAAAGATGAGGTGAATCATAGAATTGATGAGGGAAAAAGAGTGAGTGGTGCACTTAGGAGTCTGTGGAGACAAAGAACTTTGTCCTTGGAGGCAAAGAGGGGAATGTATGAGAGTATAGTTTTACCAACGCTCTTATATGGGTGTGAAGCGTGGGTGATGAATGTTGCAGCGAGGAGAAGGCTGGAGGCAGTGGAGATGTCATGTCTGAGGGCAATGTGTGGTGTGAATATAATGCAGAGAATTCGTAGTTTGGAAGTTAGGAGGAGGTGCGGGATTACCAAAACTGTTGTCCAGAGGGCTGAGGAAGGGTTGTTGAGGTGGTTCGGACATGTAGAGAGAATGGAGCGAAACAGAATGACTTCAAGAGTGTATCAGTCTGTAGTGGAAGGAAGGCGGGGTAGGGGTCGGCCTAGGAAGGGTTGGAGGGAGGGGGTAAAGGAGGTTTTGTGTGCGAGGGGCTTGGACTTCCAGCAGGCATGCGTGAGCGTGTTTGATAGGAGTGAATGGAGACAAATGGTTTTTAATACTTGACGTGCTGTTGGAGTGTGAGCAAGGTAACATTTATGAAGGGATTCAGGGAAACCGGCAGGCCGGACTTGATTCCTGGAGATGGGAAGTACAGTGCCTGCACTCTGAAGGAGGGGTGTTAATGTTGCAGTTTAAAAACTGTAGTGTAAAGCACCCTTCTGGCAAGACAGTGATGGAGTGAATGATGGTGAAAGTTTTTCTTTTTCGGGCCACCCTGCCTTGGTGGGAATCGGCCGGTGTGATAAAATATAAAATATAAAAAAATATATATATATATATATATATATATATATATATATATATATATATATATATATATATATATATAGATATATATATATATATATACACCTACCATCCGACTTACGACCGAGTTCGGTTCCAAGAAACTGGTCGTAAGTCGAACTTTACTACTGAATATCAACAAAACATTTTTGTAATGACTTTATTTTGTTTTATTTTGGTATTTCATGTTTTACTTTACTTTTTATGTTGTTAGTACTGTATTTTATACTGTAAGGTTTAGGATAAACACTGTGCACAATACAAATAGTTTACTTCGCAGAAATTTGGCATAAAAAACGCCGGTCATAAGTCGAGTGGTCGTAAGTCGAGCAGGTCGTAAGTTGGATGGTAGGTGTATATATATATATATATATTTATTTATATATATATATATATATATATATATATATATATATATATATATATATATATATATATATATATATATATATATATATATATATCTCAGTAGTAGTACCAGTTCCTAGTAACCAGTTACCAGTAACCAGTGTACCAGTTGATGACTCACTACCAACCGTCTCTGCGTGAATCACTGATTGTATTCATATTGCTGCTGACCATAGCAGGATTTCAAACACCCCCTCACCCATAGGCACTGTGAGTCAGTCAAGATAGGGAGCAGAGAGAGGCAGGTCGGCTGTTGGTGCCTTCCCATACTTTCTGTTATACATGTATTATACGTACTACCAGCCTACGTGAGTATTCTTACCCCATCCACTTTATCGAAACCCACATGACAAATGGTGGCACCAGTGTGGGCGTGGATTTAAGGGTATTTCAGACGTTAGAAGACTGTTTGTGGGTTGCCGGCAGGTCAGAGGTGAACCGTCTCAGCCATCACCCTGTGTACTCCAGCCTGCAAGCCTGTTGCAGCCGTTTTTCAAGCTTCCTGGCTTAGTTCGTGTGCTAATTGCTTCAATCTCCGAGGGGTTGACCCGGATTTTGCAATTAAGCCAGTCAGTAAGCCAGACTGTGGAAGTGAACGCTAGTCAGCCTGCCTCAGCCTACCATCCAGCCTGTCTCCTGTCATCCACCTGCTCCTTCATGCTGTGTGCATCGTTACACGTCTTCCAGTCAGCCATTCTCGTGGGTTAAGCCAGTCAGCCAACCCAGCTTCCTAACCCAGCTGAGAGAGAGAAGTAAGCCACGCAAGTTCCTCTGAAGTATTGTCTCAAATATCGCTTGTGCTTGGATGCTGGTAAGAGTGGTCTTCATCATCCCTGTGGCATTGTGATTTAGTTAAGCCACCTTGTGCGTGGTGAGAAGTGCGTGGCAGTGAGAGCGCACAGGGCCAGCTTGTTCCGCTGCCCACCACCACCACCCGCCACTATTCACCTCATCTACCCGTGGGTTTTTCCACCCTTGTACCAGGTCCTAGTACTGTTTTGGCTCACATAATTGGTCAAGAGATTGTAGCTGAGCGCCAACGATAAAGCCAGTTATGTGAGTTCACCTAGAAAGCGCATTTCTTCCGACGACAGTGTGAGTGTAGGAGGCATAATCACCCACATGACATAAATAATATATATATATATATATATATATATATATATATATATATATATATAATAATATATATACACATGTATATATATATATATATATATATATATATATATATATATATATATATATATATATATATATATATATATATATATATATATATATATATGTAGTAGGTTGTTAGACAGCAACCACCCAGGGAGGTACTACCGTCCTGTCAAGTGAATGTAAAACAAAAACCTGTAATTGTTTTACATGATGGTAGGATTGCTGGTGTCTTTTGTCTGTCTCATAAATATGCAAGATTACAGGTATGTCTTGCTACTTCTACTTACACTTAGGTCACACTACACATACATGTACACGTTTATTTATACACACTCATCTGAGTTTTCTTTGATTTTATCTCAATAGTTCTTGGTCTTATTACTTTTCCTTTTATATCCATGGGGAAGTGGAATAAGAATCTTTCCTCCGTAAGCCATGCGTGTTGTAAAAATCAACTAAAATGCCGGGAACAATGGGCTAGTAACCCCTTTTCCTGTAAAGATTACTAAAAAGAATAAGAAGAAGAAAATTATTATCAAAGTGGGAAGTCTGAATGTGCGTGGATGTTGTGCAAATGATAAGAAAGAGATGATTGTGGATGTTATGAATGAGAAGAAGCTGGATGTCCTGGCTTTAAGTGAAACAAAGCTGAAGGAGGTGGGAGAGTTTCAATGGAGAGGAATAAATGGGATTAGGTCAGGGGTTTCAAATAGAGTTAGAGCTAAAGGAGTAGCAATAATGTTGAAGGATAAGCTATGGAAGGAAAAGTGGGACTATAAATGTATTAATTCAAGGATTATGTGGAGTAAAATAAAGACTGGATGTGAAAAGTGGGTTATAGTAAGCGTGTATGCACCTGGAGAAGAAAGAAGTGTAGAGGAGAGAGAGAGATTTTGGGAAATGTTGAGTGAATGCATGGGGAGTTTTGAATCAAGTGTGAGAGTAATGGTGGTTGGGGATTTCAATGCTAAAGTGGGTAAAAATGTTATGGAGGGAGTAGTAGGTAAATTTGGGGTGCCAGGGGTAAATGTAAATGGGGAGCCTTTAATTGAGCTATGTGTAGAAAGAAATTTGGTAATAAGTAATACATATTTTATGAAAAAGAGGATAAATAAATATACAAGGTATGATGTAGCACATAATGAAAGTAGTTTGTTAGATTATGTATTGGTGGATAAAAGGTTGATGGGTAGGCTCCAGGATGTACATGTTTATAGAGGGGCAACTGATATATCGGATCATTATTTAGTTGTAGCTACAGTTAGAGTAAGAGGTAGATGGGAAAAGAGGAAGGTGGCAACAACATGTAGGCGGGAAGTGAAAGTGTATAAACTAAGGGAGGAGGAAGTTCGGGTGAGATATAAGCGACTATTGGCAGAAAGGTGGACTAGTGCAAAGATGAGTAGTGGGGGGGTTGAAGAGGGTTGGATGAGTTTTAAAAATGCAGTATTAGAATGTGGGGCAGAAGTTTGTGGTTATAGGAGGGTGGGGGCAGGTGGAAAGAGGAGTGATTGGTGGAATGATGAAGTAAAGGGTGTGATAAAAGAGAAAAAGTTAGCTTATGAGAGGTTTTTACAAAGCAGAAGTGCTATAAGAAGAGCAGAGTATATGGAGAGTAAAAGAAAGGTGAAGAGAGTGGTGAGAGAGTGCAAAAGGAGAGCAGATGATAGAGTGGGAGAGGCACTGTCAAGAAATTTTAATGAAAATAAGAAAAAATTTTGGAGTGAGTTAAACAAGTTAAGAAAGCCTAGGGAAAGTATGGATTTGTCAGTTAAAAACAGAGTAGGGGAGTTAGTAGATGGGGAGAGGGAGGTATTAGGTAGATGGCGAGAATATTTTGAGGAACTTTTAAATGTTGAGGAAGAAAGGGAGGCGGTAATTTCATGCACTGGTCAGGGAGGTATACCAACTTCTAGGAGTGAAGAAGAGCAGAATGTAAGTGTGGGGGAGGTACGAGAGGCATTACGTAGAATGAAAGGGGGTAAAGCAGCTGGAACTGATGGGATCATAACAGAAATGTTAAAAGCAGGGGGGGATATAGTGTTATAGTGGTTGGTACTTTTGTTTAATAAATGTATGAAAGAGGGGAAGGTACCGAGGGATTGGCGGATAGCATGTATAGTCCCTTTATATAAAGGGAAAGGGGACAAAAGAGATTGTAAAAATTATAGAGGAATAAGTTTATTGAGTATACCAGGAAAAGTGTACGGTAGGGTTATAATTGAAAGAATTAGAAGTAAGACAGAATGTAGGATTGCGGATGAGCAAGGAGGTTTCAGAGTGGGTAGGGGATGTGTAGATCAAGTGTTTACATTGAAGCATATATGTGAACAGTATTTAGATAAAGGTAGGGAAGTTTATATTGCATTTATGGATTTAGAAAAGGCATATGATAGAGTGGATAGGGGAGCAATGTGGCAGATGTTGCAAGTATATGGAATAGGTGGTAAGTTACTAAATGCTGTAAAGAGTTTTTATGAGGATAGTGAGGCTCAGGTTAGGGTGTGTAGAAGAGAGGGAGACTACTTCCCGGTAAAAGTAGGTCTTAGACAGGGATGTGTAATGTCACCATGGTTGTTTAATATATTTATAGATGGGGTTGTAAAAGAAGTAAATGCTAGGGTGTTCGGGAGAGGGGTGGGATTAAATTATGGGAAATCAAATTCAAAATGGGAATTAACACATTTACTTTTTACTGATGATACTGTGCTTATGGGAGATTCTAAAGAAAAATGGCAAAGGTTAGTGGATGAGTTTGGGAATGTGTGTAAAGGTAGAAAGTTGAAAGTGAACATAGAAAGGAGTAAGGTGATGAGGGTATCAAATGATTTAGATAAAGAAAAATTGGATATCAAATTGGGGAGGAGGAGTATGGAAGAAGTGAATGTTTTCAGATACTTGGGAGTTGACGTGTCGGCGGATGGATTTATGAAGGATGAGGTTAATCATAGAATTGATGAGGGAAAAAAGGTGAGTGGTGCATTGAGGTATATGTGGAGTCAAAAAACGTTATCTATGGAGGCAAAGAAGGGAATGTATGAAAGTATAGTAGTACCAACACTCTTATATGGGTGTGAAGCTTGGGTGGTAAATGCAGCAGCGAGGAGACGGTTGGAGGCAGTGGAGATGTCCTGTCTAAGGGCAATGTGTGGTGTAAATATTATGCAGAAAATTCGGAGTGTGGAAATTAGGAAAAGGTGTGGAGTTAATAAAAGTATTAGTCAGAGGGCAGAAGAGGGGTTGTTGAGGTGGTTTGGTCATTTAGAGAGAATGGATCAAAGTAGAATGACATGGAAAGCATATAAATCTATAGGGGAAGGAAGGCGAGGTAGGGGTCGTCCTTGAAAGGTTTGGAGAGAGGGGGTAAAGGAGGTTTTGTGGGCAAGGGGCTTGGACTTCCAGCAAGCGTGCGTGAGCGTGTTAGATAGGAGTGAATGGAGACGAATGATACTTGGGACCTGACGATCTGTTGGAGTGTGAGCAGGGCAATATTTAATGAAGGGATTCAGGGAAACCGGTTACTTTCATATAGTCAGACTTGAGTCCTGGAAATGGGAAGTACAATGCCTGCACTTTAAAGGAGGGGTTTGGGATATTGGCAGTTTGGAGGGATATGTTGTGTATCTTTATATGTATATGCTTCTAAACTGTTGTATTCTGAGCACCTCTGCAAAAACAGTGATTATGTGTGAGTGTGGTGAAAGTGTTGAATGATGATGAAAGCATTTTCTTTTTGGGGATTTTCTTTCTTTTTTGGATCACCTTGCCTCGGTGGGAGACGGCCGACTTGTTGAAATATATATATATATATATATATATATATATATATATATATATATATATATATATATATATATATATATATATATATATATATATATATATATATATATATATATATATATATATATATATATATATATATATATATATATATATATATATATATATATATATATATATATATATATATATATATATATATATATATATATATATATTGTAGTGGAAGGAAGGCAGGGTAGGGATCAGCCTAGGAAAGGTTGGAGGGAGGGGGTAAAGGAGGTTTATGTGCGAGGGGCTTTGACCTCCAGCAAGCATGCATGAGTCTGTTAGATAGGAGCGAACAGAGACAAATGGTTTTTAGGACTTGACGTGCTGTTGGAATGTGAGCAAAGTAACATTTATGAAGGGAGTCAGGGAAACCAGCAGGCCAGAATTGAATGCAGGAGATGGGAAGTACAGTGCCTGCACTTTAAAGGAGGGGTTTGGGATATTGGCAGTTTGGAGGGACTTACTTCTAAACTGTCGTAACTGAGCTCCTCTGCAAAGACAGTGATTATGTATGAGTGAGGTGAAAGTGTTGAATGATGATGAAAGTACACCTACCATCCGACTTATGACCGAGCTTGGTTCTGACCAACCGGTCGTATGTCAGAATGGACATAAGTCGAACTTTACTACTGAATATCAACATCACATTTTTTAAATGACTATTTTATTGTTTTATTTTGGTATTCCATTTTTTACTTTACTTTTTATGCTGTTAGTACTGTATTTTATACTGTAAGGTTTAGGATAAACACTGTGTACAACACAAACAGTTCAGTGGACCCCCGCATAACGATCACCTCCAAATGCGACCAATTATGTAAGTGTATTTATGTAAGTGCGTTTGTACGTGTATGTTTGGGGGTCTGAAATGGACTAATCTACTTCACAATATTCCTTATGGGAACAAATTCGGTCAGTACTGGCACCTGAACATACTTCTGGAGTGAAAAAATATCGTTAACCGGGGGTCCACTGTATTTATTTCCCATTATTATTATTATTATTATTATTATCATCAAAAAGAAGCGCTAAGTCACAAGGGCTATACAGCGCTGCAGGGCAGGAAGGAAGCAAGGGCATCAGGTGGCAAAAGGGAGATGGATGAGTAATAGATTACGGATAACAGCGGGGCAGTGGATGGTGAAAGGGTAAAGGGCAGCAAGAGACTGAACTAGAAAGGGCTGAGGGGAGTGCGAAAGGTATCATCATCAGAGTTTTCGGAGAAAATCAGTCGTTGTCAAGAAGTCAGTGAGAGAGTCAGGATTAAAGGAGGGTCCATCAGCAAGAAGGGAAGGTAAAGAGAGAGTAGTAGAACGAAGACGATGTTGGAGGTAAATTCTGCGTGCTCGTTGATAGAGAGGGCAGTCTAACAGAATGTGGCTAATCGATACTGGAACTTGACACTGCTCACAGAGAGGAACAGGGTGCCTCTCCATGAGATACCCATGAGTAAGACGAGTGTGGCCAATGCGAAGGCGGGAGAGAGTGGTCTCCCAACCTCGGCACTGATGACAAGAAGACGGCCAGTAACCTATGCTCGGTTTAATAGAATGAAGTTTGTTACTGAGCAGAGTTGACCAACGTTGTTGCCAACGGGTGTGAAGGTGGGTAGCTATTGCAGCAAAATAGTCCAGAAATGGAACACCTCTATAGGAAATTGGTAGGTCATGTACTGCTGACCGCGCAGCAGTCTGCCTGTTCATTGCCCTGTACGTCGACATGACCAGGGACCCAACAAAAAACAATATCTTTATGCTTGGAAGAGATACAGCATAGCCAAAGTTGGATACGGAGGACTAGGGGATGAGATGTATCAAATTTTCATACAGCCTGTAGAGCACTAAGGGAGTCTGAGACTACCACAGATGATGACACAGGCATAGATGCGATATGAATAAGTGCTGCAAGAATGGCATACAATTCAGCAGTAAAAATGCTAGCCGAAGATAGTAAATGCCCTCGCACGACGCTGTCCGGAAACACTGCTGCAAATCCGACACCGTCTGAAGACTTAGTGCCATCTGTGTACACAGCAATGGCATGAGAATGAGAGTGGAAGTGATCAAGAAAAAGAGAGCGGGAAGCCACCATAGGCAGTTGGGCTTTCGAGCAAGGGAGTGAGAAAGAACAGACCCAAACAGCTGGAACTTCCCAGGGGGGTAGGGAAAAGTGAGATGCTACATGAACATATAAAGGTGGTAACTGAAGGGAAGACAAGAGCGAATGTAGGCGAAGAGAAAAGGGATGGAGCAAACAGGGGCGGCGAACAAATAAAGAATGTCTACTAATATCGGTGACCATTCTATAAATGGAAGGATTGTGGAGATCATGAGAGCGTACATAGTAGTGAAGGCAATGGGCATCACGGCGATCAGACAAGGATGGAACATTCGCTTCTGCATAGAGGCTCTCAACAGGGGAAGAGCGAAAAGCACCAAGGCATAAATGTAATCCTTGGTAATGGATGGGGTTAAGGCTAGAGAGAGTAGCAGGAGAGGCCGCTGAATAAATCTGGTCACCATAATCGAGTTTCGATAAAACGAGGGCTGAATGTAGGCGAAGCAGAGTTCGACGATCAGCTCCCCAGGAAAGATGAGCAAGGGTTTTAAGAAGGTTTAGCCGGCTGTGACAAGTTGCCTTCAGAGAGGTAATGTGAGGTTTTCAGGATAACCTACGGTCAAAGAGAAGGCCTAGAAACCTGACTGTATCACGTTCGGGGATACGAGAGCCATAGAGATACAAAGGATGATCGGAGATGACAGAGCGTCTAGTGAAAGTAATTTGGTGAGTTTTGGTACTGGAAAATTTAAACCCATGCGTGGTGGCCCAAGTGGAAACACGGTCGACCGCATGCTGGAGAGAAACTGCAATGAGATGACAGTCAGCGCCTGCACAAGCAATAGTGAAGTCATCAACATAGAGTGATGACCAAATATTGGGTGGAAGAACAGAGGCCAAATCATTTATACCAAGGAGAAAAAGTGTTGTGCTCAGAACACATCCCTGAGGGACACCTTGAGCTTGGACAAAGTCCGGGGAAAGCACATTATTGACTCGAACACGGAAGTGTCTGTCAGTTAAAAAGTTCTTAAGGAAGGGTGGTAGATTGCCTCGGAGGCCTAAGGAGTGGGTTGGGCCAAAATATTATGCCTCCAACTTGTGTCATATGCCTTCTCAAGGTCAAAAAATATGGCAATAACTGAGTGATTATTTGCAAAAGCATTATGAACATACGTATCCAAGCGTAGTAAGGGGTCTATGGTAGAACGGCCCTTACGAAAGCCATATTGACTAGCGGAGAGACTGTGTGTCTCTAAATACCACATTAAACGGCGATTTACCAGAAGTTCCATCACTTTGCAAACTGCACTAGTAAGAGCAATGGGACGATAGTGGGAGGCATCATGTCTTGTAGTACCCGGCTTGCGGAAAGGGAGAACAATGGCAGATTTCCACAGCTGGGGAAGAACTCCTTGTGCCCAAATAAGATTGAAGAGGTGTAAGAGGACTACAAGGGCTGACTGATGTAAATGTTGTAACATACGAATATGAATGTCATCAGGTCCAGCTGCCGATGATCAGCAAGCTGAGAGTGTTGCCTCCAGTTCCTGAAGTGTAAAAGGCACATTATACTGTTCTTCTCTGAGAGAAGAAAAGTCCAAGGGTACTAACTCTCTGGGAGACTTTGAGGAAAGAAATGAGGGGCATAGATGGAGCCCCCGGGAAATGCGGACCAGATGAGTGCCAATTTCAATGGCAATGTCAAGAGGGTTTGCTACATCAATACCGGCGACCCGTAGAACAGGAGCCGGGTCAAGAGAGTATTTACCACTCAATTTCCTCACTTTTTTCCAGACTGCACTCATAGAGGAAGCAGAGGTGATGGTGGAAACATAGTCTCGCCAGCAAGTGCGGTTAGCATCACGAATGACACTGCGAGCGATTGCACACTTCTGCTTAAAATCAAGAAGTCTCTCATTGGTTCTATTGTGTCGGTACCTGCCCCATGCAGCGCATTTCAAACGTACTGCACGAGCACAAGCAGGAGACCACCAAGGCACGCACTTCTGAGAATGCTTGCCTGAGGTTTGGGGTATAGAATGAGAAGCTGCGGTATAAACTGACGTCGCGAAGAGGTGTAGGAGCTCATCAATGGAGGATGAAGAAGGAACCTCACTAAAAGCAGTGAGCTGCGAGTAAAGGTCCCAATTTGCCCGATCAAATTACCAGCGAGGGCTACGGAAAGGTGGTGAATATGAAGGAGAAGTAAGAATGATTGGAAAATGATCGCTGTCATGTAAGTCCGGTAGAACAGACCAGGTGAAGTCTAGTGCAGTGGAGGAAGAGCAGACTGATAGATCGATGCAAGAGAGAGTATGAGTACGAGGATCAAAATGGGTGGGAGTACCCGTATTTAAAACATGGAGGGGGTGAGAGGCGAGAAAAGCCTCCAACTGAATGCCACGTGAGTCACACTGAGACCCCCCCCCCTAGAGGAAATGGTGGGCGTTAAAATCACCAAGTAACAGAAGTGGTGGTGGTAAGGATGAAACAAGAAAGGCAAAGTCTGGGATAGAAAATGCTCAAGAAGGAGAGAGATATAAAGAACATATTGTAAACCACTTATTCAAGTGGATACGGGCTGCAGTGTAATGCAGCGAGGTATGGACAAATAGTTGACAGTACGGAATATCATTGCGTAGAAGAAGGGCACTTTCATTAAAGGTCCCATCTGAGAAAGGATCCGAAGAATACAATAAATTATAGCCTGAGATAGGTTGGAAAACAGCTGAGTGTAATTTTGGTTCTTGTAAGCAAGCACCAACAGGGGAAAACCTGGAAAGCAACATCTGAAGCTCACCCCGATTGCCCCTGAGGCCGCGGATATTCCACTGTAAATAGGCCATGATTGGCGACGAAGAAAATACCAGGAATCCGTAGGGAAAGGCACCTACGGACTAGAGGGGTTAGAAAAGTCAACGTGTGGTGGCATTGGAAGACGTTCAAGCAGCGAAGGAACGGAGCGTTGCTAAGAATGGGGTTGTGAAGATGGAGGAGAGGGAAGAGAAGGAACAGGAAGTGAATCAGTGTCCATTGAAGGTTTAGTCTCAGCAATATATTCTGAAATGGCTTCAAGTGTTTCTGAATTCAAAGATGTATGGGAGACCATATTGGAGGTAGAAGGGGGAGGGTAAGTAAAGATTGGGGGATGAAAGAGTGTAAGGGACTGGAGATGAAGTGTGGGGGGGGGACAGAAGAGGCAGAAACCTGGGAGGTGGCAGAAGAGGGAGAAACTTGGGAGGGGACGGGGGTGGAAGGCATAGTACGAGGAGGAGGGTGAATCTCCACACTTGTAATAGACCCAGAGAGAGGGGAAGAACTAGGCACAGAGACTGGAAAGGTAAAGTGTGGAGGTGGAAGAAGGGAAGGAAGGGGCAAAGAAGATTTGAGCAATGTGGATTTTTTGGATTTCTGAGAAGTAGAGGGGCGATTGGTATAAGGTGTCGTACGAGGTCTTGTCGATACTGGGGCTTGTGAGGAAGGACGCGAAGATGTGAGAACAGACTGAGTTGTAGTCAGAACGTCAGAACCAAGGACAGCAAAAGGATTAGATGCCGGAGTGGCTATGAGAGGGGTATCAACAGAGGAGGCTGCAGAAGATGGGACCCCAGAAGTGGGGGGATGTTTTGTAACACGAGAATAAGAAACACGGGGTGTCTCCCTTGGAGGCGGAGATGAGTAACTGCCATAGCATAAGGGAGACCTTCTGCCTCTTTGAGACAACGGATTTCACGTTCGTTTAAGTAGACCTGGCAACGGCGGGAGTACGAAGGGTGAGCTTCATTATAATTAAGGCAAGATGGAGGTTGACTGCAAGCAGGGCCGGATTAAGAAGTCTCCGGGCCCTAGGCTATTCAGATTGGTGGGGCCCCTTTGAGTTACGGGTAAGCGAAGCGACCCCTTCCAGCTTGGGGGGGGGGTCGGTGTGAGCCTGTTTAAGGTCTAATTAACCCTTTGACTGTTTTCGACGTATAAATACGTCTTACGAGCCAATGTTTCTGACGTATATATACTCAATAATTCTAGCGGCTTCAAATCAAGTGGGAGAAAGCTGGTAGGCCCACATGTGAGAGAATGGGTCTGTGTGGTCAGTGTGCACCACATAAAAAAAATCCTGCAGCACACATTGCGTAATGAGAAAAAAAAAACTGATCGTTTTTTTGGAATAAAACGCCGACTTTGAGGTGTATTTTCGTATAGTATTTATCGTTGTATTCGCGTTTTCATGGTCTTAGGTGATAAAATGGAAAACATATTACAGAAATAGAGATGATTTTCATTACTTTTACGATGAAAACGACCTTGAAACTGAGCTCAAAGTAGCGGAAATGTTCGATTTTTACCAATGTTCAAGAGTACATAAATCACACCACACGTCCAATACACGTCAACTGGGGAGTCTAATATTCTTTCACTAGCGCACTGATATTATTTATACCATTTTTACAATAATGCAGTCGTCTGCATAACAGTAAATTTTGTATTTTTTTGTATGAATAAAAAATCAAAATAGAAAGCAATAATAATATAAGAGGGGCCTAGAGATGTGACTAATGAGCAGAGCATATGTTATTTTAGTGCCACGAATGTCTACCTTGTTTATTTTGGACCCTATTTTGAAATTGGCATCTTTTTTATTTTGCGTGAAATTGGCCAAATTGCCAATTTCTGACCACCATATTGGGTAGTCCAAATTAGTAAATGGGAGGTTTCTTGTACTCAGCTGATAGATAAAATGGAGTTCTAAAGAAATAGCTATGAGTTTGGTCAACTGGAACAATGGAATTGGCTGAAAATTGGGCTCAAAGTCGGCGAAATCGCCGATACGCATATGTCGCCGAGACCGCTAACTTCGCGGGAGCATAATTCCACGAGTTTTCGACCAAATTTCGAACTTTTGGTGTCATTACCATCGGGAAAAGATTCTCTATCATTTCATAAGAAAAAATAATTTTTTTTTTTTTCAAAAATTGAGCGACATAGAATGACAGTTTCAGAGAGGGGCCTGAAACAGTCAAAGGGTTAAATACATTCTGGCTATTTAGATTAAATTTAATAGGGAAAGTACATCAAGACAACCAAAACCATTTACCAACAGCCATTATAACTATCTTGTTAAATCATGCATTTTAAAGAGAATAAACTCAAGACAGCATAGTATTACTAGATTAGGCTATTAAAGTAGTGACATCATGTACCTATTATATTCAGCACAACCACTACAGCACTATTATTCCCTTTATAAATCACTGACCATTATTGTTATCATTGCATCATGCATAAGACTATCAAATCATATAAACTCAAGAAAGTAAAGAATTGTTTATATTCACAGGCACTTCTTAAATAAACTTTTTTCTGGATTTCATATTGGCAAAATCATCATTTTTTTTTTTTTATTTATTATCACACTGGCCGATTCCCACCAAGGCAGGGTGGCCCGAAAAAGAAAAACTTTCACCATCATTCACTCCATCACTGTCTTGCCAGAAGGGTGCTTTACACTACAGTTTTTAAACTGCAACATTAACACCCCTCCTTCAGAGTGCAGGCACTGTACTTCCCATCTCCAGGACTCAAGTCCGGCCTGCCAGTTTCCCTGAACCCCTTCATAAATGTTACTTTGCTCACACTCCAACAGCACGTCAAGTATTAAAAACCATTTGTCTCCATTCACTCCTATCAAACATGCTCACGCATGCCTGCTGGAAGTCCAAGCCCCTCGCACACAAAACCTCCTTTACCCCTCTCTCCAACCTTTCCTAGGCCGACCCCTACCCCGCCTTCCTTCCACTACAGACTGATACACTCTTGAAGTCATTCTGTTTCGCTCCATTCTCTCTACATGTCCGAACCACCTCAACAACCCTTCCTCAGCCCTCTGGACAACAGTTTTGGTAATCCCACACCTCCTCCTAACTTCCAAACTACGAATTCTCTGCATTATATTCACACCACACATTGCCCTCAGACATGACATCTCCACTGCCTCCAGCCTTCTCCTCGCTGCAACATTCATCACCCATGCTTCACACCCATATAAGAGCGTTGGTAAAACTATACTCTCATACATTCCCCTCTTTGCCTCCAAGGACAAAGTTCTTTGTCTCCACAGACTCCTAAGTGCACCACTCACTCTTTTCCCCTCATCAATTCTATGATTCACCTCATCTTTCATAGACCCATCCGCTGACACGTCCACTCCCAAATATCTGAATACATTCACCTCCTCCATTTATATTCTGAAAATCAATATTTCTTGTTAGATCAGACTCAGTGGTCAACAAGGCTAGGTTACACAATTTGTCTTGGCTCATTGTTGAACGGAGCTGGTTTTTCACTCTTTTCAAAACAGAAAATGAACGTTCTCCTTCGCAGTTAGTAGCTGGAAGTGTTAGGTAAAGGCGATACACTATGTCAACATTAGGGAAGGTTTCTGAGATACCTGCATTTCTTAAATGTTTCAAAGCAGCTGAGGGCGCACATTTTTCAGGTGGAGCTTTAATCTGATTCATATACCCAGAAAAATGAACTATTTCTTCAACATATGTGTCCTGAACATCTGCTGAAAGGTGTTGTTGCAACTTTAATGCAGCTTCTCTCAATTCTGCATCTGGCATAGTAGTAATTTTGAACAGAAATCCAAACTTGTCATTGAGATTCTGGTAGATTTCTTTTCTTTTCACCAATTCTGTAATGACGAAGTATGTAGCTGTCTTACATTTCTGCCTTGGTAGCAACACAATTTCATTGTCTGGCTCTTCAAAATTGTGTTTCCTCTTCCTTGACCGCTGATGATCAGCTCGGTAACTGTAGTCTTTCGCCAGCAGTTTAGCTTTCTCTTCAAACATTTCAAAAGCTTCATCATTGCGAAGTGAGCTTACAAATTCCACTAAGCCTGCATAGAGGTTAGCACAAGTAGCCATTTCAATTTCAGTTTTCTGAAGTGTCTTGTTCGTGGCATTTAACCGTTCCAGTATACAGTCCCAAAGCACACAGAGTAAGGCCAATTCAAAATCTTCCAATTTTGATGCTAAGCTCGGTGCTTCGCTTCTTGTAGTTGCTGTCTGGTCTTCATCCTCTGCTATTTGGATCAAAGCAGAGCGTATTTCAGCAAAGCTGTCTTTCAAAGCATGTGTTGCATCATGCTGCGCTGACCACCTTGTTGTTGATAATGATTTGATGACATCTCCATGAATGGTTGACTTGAGTATACTCCACCGATGCGTTGAAGCAGAGAAAAAATTAAAGAGTGCTTGTAAAAGTCCAAAAAATGAAACTGCAGCGACACAACACTCTGCAACACATGACCCAACAAGATTAAGAGAATGTGCTGAGCAGGGCACATATTCAGCAAGTGGGTTGATTTGCTTGATACGGGCTTGCAATCCATTATATTTACCTGACATGTTACTTGCATTGTCGTAGCTCTGGCCACGGCAAGAGAGATCATGTTCAAGCAGAGTATCCAGTACTACATTCATCATTGTTTCTCCATCATGGCCTGAAAGAGGAATGAATTTTATAAAGCGCTCTACAGGCTTACCACTGGAGTCGACAAAGCGAACAATGAATGTCAATTGATCTGTATGTGAAATATCTGGTGTTGAATCTACACTTATTGCAAAGTATTTTGCAGTTTTCACAGCTGCTATGATGTTATTGAGGACCTTCTTAGTCATCAGTTCAATAAATTCATTGCATATAGTAGATGACATGTAAGATACAGTGCCTCTTCCTGCATTCCCAAGGCGTGACACATGATTTGCTAAGAATGGATCGAATTGTGCTAACAGTTCTATGATCCCTAGGAAATTGCCATTGTTTTCCGAACCAAAAACCTCATTTTCTCCACGGAAAGCAAGTCCTCTTAGAGCTAAGAATTTTACAACAGCAACAACTCTTTCTAGAACTTTTCTCCAATAAGTGCGCTCTTTTTCAGTTTGATTTTCCAAATGAGAATCCAATAAGCCTTTTTTCTGTGCACGAAATACACTGGCTAAAATGCAGCTCCTGTGAGTGGTGCTGTTTTCATGTTCCTCGAAACGCTTGGAATTTTTCCAGTCATTGAACCCCTGTGTGAAGGTATTTTCTTTGGTAGAAAATAGCTTGCATGCTGAACAGTACACTTTTCCTGAGCTTTCAGAGTATACCATCTATGATCTTTTCACAGTTTCTGAATTTGCAAGCTTCCTATAAAACATAGATGACTTTAAACAACGACGACTTCCATCATCATAAATCCTTGCTGATTTCCTAAAGTCAATGTTCAGAGTTTGACTGAAGTTTTCTGCAATGAAAGCATTACGTAGAGAATCTGGGATTACATTTGGCCATGAGGCAGGATCTTTTAAGACAAATCCTGTGGATGAAATGTCCGTTGAGACATTGAGGGGAGACACAAAAGAAGTAGATGCTGGCTGAGAAATAATGGAGGGAGGGCTTCCTGTATGATCTGACGTATCTGCAGATTCAACTGTACTGGTAACATCAGAAACTGTTTTCGTGAGCATGTCTGTGATCTTTCTGCAGCTTCCTACATCTTTCTTTTTCTGTTCTTCTTCTTGAATTTTCTTCTTTCTTTTCTGTGACCCACTCGCATAAGAACGTCCAACATCACGTTCACGAGATGCCATAATGAGGATGTATCACTGTCTGTAATCATGCAAATACAAATTTTTCATTATCAATTATTATTAATTTTTTAATTATTATTAAATTTTTTTTTCTGTCAATTGGGGGGATATGGCCCTTGTAGCCCCCTTTCCTCTGGCTGTGCATCTAAAAATTCAAAACGTTACCAGAAAGGAGTCATATACAGAACTTTTACCATAGATTAGGTTAGTGATTTGGGCTATGAATATTTTACTAATTCATCCTCCTTGATCTCCAATTTACTTAAACAGAAATCATACCGAGTCCAAGAACAATGCACAATGGTATTTATATTACCATTTTCATAACTAAACTAATCATTATGTTTTGCATGATATATGGCCTACCACCATAGATAAGGACATGAGAATTAAAGAATGCAGGGACAATTTTCAGTTTCACCCAACCAACGATTTTCTAATGTGGCTTATGTGTTTCTGGGGAAATATATAGTAAATTAATTGATGTTCTACATCACTTCCGTCGCAACTTGAAAACTAAGCATTTGCGACGGAAGTGATGTAGAACATCAATCAATTGAGATCTGTTATTGAAATGATAAAGACTTAAAGACAGGACAAAGTGCTTTTAAAACCTACAAACGGAAGTCAGTTTGCGTTTTTAGGTTTTTCTTTATAGTATTTTTACCAAAAATGCGTCTTTACTGGTCCATGCATCTTTACTGGTCAAGTAACCCTATCAGGTACCTCCCTTAACATTTAGAGGCGAAAACAAACATTTATCCATACACATCAATGTCTGTCAACAACACTTCAGTTAATTTGTCACAGTACAAGTCTAGATAATGTGTAATTACTACAGAAAATTGGAGAGGAATCTCCCATACTCACCCATTAACGGGAAAACACAGCTGTTCTGATGTAAACAAAGGCGTGTTGAGTGTTGCCATCTATGGTTAGGTTTATTTATTTTTATTTTATTTTATTTCATTATTTATTTTTGTTTTGATTAATTTTTAAAAATCAATTTTACTCTCCAAACACTTGAACTTTTTAGGTAGAGACCCCTTTGCACTTGCACCATGTGCGCAGTCTTGGATGAGCCCCTGAACCCCTTGGACCGCAGGGCCCCCAAATGTGCGGGGCCCTAGGCAAATGCCTAGTTTGCCTATGCGGTAATCCGGCCCTGACTGCAAGATGTATTAGAATGGTCGTTGGCACCACAGACTGGGCATTCGGCTATAGATCTGCAATATTTCGCTGGGTGACCAAAACGCCAGCAATTTCTACACTGTTGCGGTGTATCATCTTTCGAACTTGTAACCGATGTCCCGCGACATATACAGAGGACAGGAGTTCTCGGCTGTCAAAAGTTAAACGAGCCACATTGCAAGGGTAACGTCTCCACCCACGGGCAGGAAGGACATAAGTGTCTACTTTGAGGATTGGGAGATCCTGGAGTTCGAGCTGTTCAAGAATGTCATTGCCACATGACTGGAAATTCTGTTGGACTATGGTATGGGGCAGAATGACAGTACCACTACAAGAATTGAGAGAAAGATGTTTTTCAATAGTGATAGGAGTAGTATCAATATTCGAAAGGAGAGAAAGATCATGAGCTTGGGTAGCATTCTGGACAGTGACGATGCGCGTACTGCTCTTGAGAGCATGAAATGAAATATCTCTACCAACATGACGCAGGAGCGCTTTGCCAATACTATGGTCAGAAAGAGAGGCAGAAGAAGAAGTCGGTCTTAAAGTAAAGAATTTAGTCCATTGTGTGGTCCGAAACTGAGCGTGGAGAGGGAGTGCATGACGTGTCAGTCTTTTCCGAGTAGAATGGGAAGGTAACGAAGGAGCATCATCTGGAGATTGACGTTGGCGTTTAGGAGTAGGACCGGAGTTGGTCCGGCGTGAAATGGGCTGGTGATTCGAAAATTGCCGTACCGTAGAGGGAGAGGCCGGAAGCATAGTCAAAGGAGAGCGGAGGTCAGACAAATTGAAGGAGTCAGTCGAAGCCCCGGTACCTGAAGCGGGTGAGGAAACAGCACCAACAAGAGGTACAGGGGCATCAGGAGTGTCCAAAGAGTGGTCTAAAAACAAGGCAGGGTCAGAATGGGGTGCGGTATCAAGAAGGGGCCCGGGGGTACCAGGTTCATGGATTGGGTTCTCCATGGTTAGGTTACTCCTTTGCTTTTTGTTTTTAAGAAAAAAAAGAAGAAAAGAAAATAAAAATAAAAAAAAGAATAAAAAAAGGGGGGAGCGGGGAGGAATAGTTCCCAGGAGGAATGAAAGGGCCAGAAATCTCCCTCCGCACCCAGGAGGACCTCAGCACCGCTAGTAGCGCAGATGCAGCATGGAACCCGTGCCATACCCTACCCTTCATGCCAGTAAACCAGCAATCCAGGATAGCAACCTCACATCTGCCGAGCTACCTCGGTGGACAAAAGAGAGGGCGGCCGGATATCTGCCACAAAGCATACCTCCTTCGGCCACCACCCCCGGAATCCGAAAGGTGGCTTCCAGAGATACACCCGTCGCCCGAAAGACACCCAAAGCTACTCCGGGATACCGGAGAGGGATCGGGACATCCCCAGGCGATCCAGATTCCACGGCAAACTGCGCCACCGCCAAGAACCTTAACGGAATGGGATGGACCCCGGTATCCTTTCCCCTACCTAGGAACTAGCGTGCCTGTGGGAGAAATCCCAAAGGCCAAAAAGAGGAAGGGCAAAAGGGAGGGGTGGGGAGGAGGAGGAGGAAAGGAAAAAGGGGAGGATGGGATAGGGAGGGGGGTATTGGGGGGTAATTAGGTTAGGTCTGAGGAAGGAGACCGACAGGTCTGATTCCTCAGACCAAGAGCCTCTTCACCACAACAAGGAGCCCCCCTTGAAGAGGATTTATTTCCCAGAAATTCGGCATAAAAAACACGGTTGTAAGTCGAGTGGTCGTATGTCGAGCAGGTCTTAAGTCGGATGGTAGGTGTATTTTCTTTTTTGAGATTTTTCTTTCTTTTTGTGTCGCCCTGCCTTGGTGGGAGACGACTGACGTGTTGAAAAAAAAAAATATACATGTATATAAAACCACTGTTTTGCAATACCACTGAATTGTCACAGTTTTCCTTGTTACAGCTTACTGCATCTCTATAACCTGTTAGCATTCCCATTATTCAGCCTTACAAATATTGTTATGATGTCATTTCAAAGACTGATTTAATACATTGTTTTAATTGGCAGGCCATATTTTACTTTTAAAGAATAATGCAGGTCCAATAGGAAGAAAGTGCTCAAAACTTTTATTAAAAAGTTTTAGTATACAGTATTTTATTATTTTATTCTAGGGCAAGCACTAAACCTGCAGGGGCCATACACTGCTGGGGAATGAAGGAAAGTGAAATTTGATTCAAGGAGAGGGTAACTAATTCCTTGGATCAAGAACCCTTCACACCACTGAAAGAACTATACAGTATATACACTGTATATTAAAAATTCCATAATTTCAGTAGTTATAATAGTATTTGTTGTCTCCTATTTAATAGTTGTCATCTTTCTTTTAGGCACTGGAATCACCAGAAAAACGAGAGTTTTTAATGTGGGAGAAGTACGAAAAATCTCCTCAGGATGAACGTGAAAGCAGAAGCAGCTCCATGTCGAGTCCCATACCTTCTCCCCGCACGCATAATCGCTCGGTTTCCCACGATTCATACTTTAACACCCTGGAAAGCCGGTTAAATAACGTGCCTTCACAAGTACCAGTAAAAGAGGAAGGTGAGAGTGATATAGATTTCTCGCCAGACAATTCAAGAATATACTTGGATATCAGTGAACTTGATTTGAACTTTAGTACCAGTGAAAAAGACCTAAAAGGCTTTGAAGTAGATACTCTTAAATCAACTTCAGTTGAAGATCCGGATAACATGTCCAGTTCCACTTTAGATATGGAGAACTTAAGTATGTGCTCAGAGAGTGGGAGGAGCAAAGAAAATTTGAGTCCCAGGCCAGAAAAAAAGTCTCTCAAAGAAAAGTTTAAACACAGATTTACTTCACCACCCACCCACCGGAGAACTGATCCAAGTATAAGTGATTCCAGTGAAGATTCGTGCAACAACAGTTTAAAAAGGGCTTCAGCATCTCTTAAGGATAAGATTGTCCATGCTCTCAGCCCTGAAACCTCTCGTCGACGGACAGAAACGTCTCCAAGACCAACTTCTCCCAGTAGTTCTCCAAAATTTAAGCATGTTCGTACAGCAGAGGTGGACACTAAAGAAGGTCAGACCTTAAAATTGGATGGCCATTCTTTAAAGCCAGAAATCTCTAGTTTCTTAAGTGGTGCTAGATTGTTACCAGAGCATGACAAAAGTAGAGAAACAATAACAGCAGAAATACATGTGGAGGCAGAAGAAAGCCAAGAATGTGATGATACTCCATCAAGAAATAGTATGGACTATGCACTTATAGATCCAGAATTATTAGATAAAATTACACACTTAAGAACTTCTCCTTCAGTTAGTGCATCAGAAGTAAGCAGCACCTCACTTGCAGAAGCCACTGTATCAGATAATGAGAGTTTCACATTAGGAAGCAGTAGTAGTGGAGTAGGAATTGTGGGGTATGGCAGAGAATCTTTGGCAGATGCAGTTAACACACTGGTTCCATCTTATACTTCAGTAACTCCTATTGAACTCTCAGTTGCCATAATTGGTGAGAAACCTGAGACACAACAGAATCTTCCTATTGCTCCAGTTACCCCTGTAACACCAGTGCAAGAAGACTTAACCCCGCAACAAGAACTTCCGAAACCTCGTCCCAGTTCGTTACTGGGACTTCCGACGGCAGATCTTCTAAATTTAGGGTCAGCACTAACTTCGCCAGAGACTCCTCAGGGCGACTCCACATTTTTAGAGATTCAGTATCACCCACTGAGTGACACAACTGAACCTTCCACCCCTAGCGAGTCCCAGTTTGTCCAGGACTTAGTAGGTGTAGGACAGCCAATGCCATACCCACCTGCTATTGATGAGCCTCGGCAGTCAAGTCCATTATCGATAGACTTGAGTAGTAGTGATGATCAAACTGAAGAAGGTCCAATGTATGAAAATGTAGACACAAGTAGCTCAGGACTTCCCTTGAAGGTGGTAGATTCTCCTTTTGACGAGACCTTGCCACAGTCTTCTCTGCCAAGTGTTCAGTCTTCCCAAACTAGTTTTCAGACTTGTGAAACAGGTGGACAAGTATTATTGGTGGCATCAGAGCTTCCATGCTCTGATGTAGATTATGAGAACTATAATTACAATTCTGTGTATGAAAACGTTAAGTACGGTGCCGAGTATGAAAATGTAGAATACAGACCTGAGTATCAAAATGTGGAATACGAAACAGAGAATGGAAGCAAAAACGATGAGAAATATATAAACAGTGCTTCAAGTGATGTTTCTTATGAAAATGTTGACATAACAGAGGATCGTGAAAATATGGTAGTTGATAGTGCATATGAAAATGTTGAATCCCCTGCTAAGGAATCCTTACCAGTGTATGAAAATTTAGAAGAAAGTAGTGATGAACATGACCAGATTGTGCCTGATACAGATGATGCATATGAAGAATATTCATTTAGGGATCACCCAAATTATGAAAATGTAGAATTTAGTTCTCAGGTGTCTACCCTTCCTGAAAAAACAGTAAGTGATGATAAAACTGAAGTTGAGATTGAAGGGGAAATGGTATACCAGCAAGTCAAGTTCCTTAGGAAATCTATACAAGAGGTGAATGACATGCTGAAGGTGCAGGAGGAAAAACCGCGTGCATTAGAAGAGTCAGATGTTGGCATTTTGAGTGTTAAAGAGCTGGGTACAACTGCACATGTTATGGGTTTACCTGAGAATTCTTCAGAGCTTCCAGTACAGGTGCCTCAAATGGGCAACATGAATGTTTCCCAAACTTATGAACCCTTGCCTTGTTCTCAAGACTCTATACTGGATCCTGAGGTGACTGCTTTAGATACTGAAATTTATACTCAGCCTAGTGAGGATAGTGAATGCTTAGACTCACCCATTACTCCCTCATCAGTAAGCATGGCAACGGAAGTCTTAGTTCTCCCATCTTTTGCTTCACCAACAGAGTCTACTACAGATGATGTTACATCACCAGTGAGTAGTGATGATGCCAGTTCTCCTAAACCTATACAAGAAACACTGGATCACTGTTCATCTTCTTGTACCTTACCACCTATATTGCCAAGTCTCTCTCCACCCACTCCAGAAAATATTCCAGTTCCTCCAGCTGCAACATCTACCCCAAACAGAGCTTTACCACTCCCAAGTATTATTAGTCCTGCTCCTTGGCCCAGAACTACTCCTCGTCACACGCCTATTGTTGCTCCTGTGCCTCGGCCACGTCAGTTACCTAAACTGAACTTATCCTCACCCTTAATTTCACCAGTCTCGACACCATCATCAGTGTCTATCTCTCCAGACTCTCCTGCCACTCCAGGCACACCCAGCAATGGATCTGCCCAGGCAACACCAACTGAAGAAAATGCATCTTTTTCCCCAGTATTTAAACCTAGTCAATTGCCATTTAATATTCAGTGTGAAACAGCTGAATCAGGTCATTCATTTGATCTTAAAGTTCACCATAACTTAGGTGATGTTAAGTCTCAAATACGATCTACAGAAGGTGAAGCATCTGAATCAGCACTGCCTACAGAACCTGAAAGCCTAGATTCTGAAAAATTGACTGAATGTAAGCCCATATCCTCACAATTTCCTGCTTTCCAAAGATTTAAAAGTTCTCCAGATTTCAGGTCATCATCCAAAGACACTAAGTTGGGCATAGTTACTCAAGAAAATTTAACAAAGGAGGCCGAGGATACCACAACAAGTGAACTTGCCAGTATTCTTAGTAATGTTGATCTCATGGACCCACAGAAGAGAGAGAGAATTGAACAATATAAAAAAGAAAGAAGGTCATTTTTAAGAGAAAAGTACAAGTCGGAGAGCTTCCGTGGAGAAAAAGATGAAATGATTATGAGACTTAAGCAGAAGGCCACAAGTCCATCTCGGCCAGAAGAAGAGTGTGGTGAAAATGACGATGAGATTACTCAAAGTTCCGAGATTAAATGTGCAAGTCCGAGAAGAAGAGAAAGTATTAGTCCAACAAAACAACTTCACGAATCATTACCTGGAAAAACTAGCCCTGTTAAACAGCTAGGGGACACAGTTGCTTCTGAAAAATATAGCATAGCCTCGCAAATTGTAACGGAGAAAAAGGGAGAACAGGGTGATGAATTGGTATTCAAAAGAGCCTCGCCTGCTAGAAGAAGCCTAAGTGACATGGGAAGAGTAGGGGAGCTGAAGAGTCCTACAAGGACTCGCTACTCTTCTGAAAGTCCAACTCCTACATTTCAAAGAAGCAGCAGTAGTAGTTGTAGCAACAGCAGCAATAGATCAAATGACATAAACCCACGTTCAAGTTTAAGGCAGTCTCCGGACAAGGAAATAATACTAAGTCGTTCTAGCAGTGGTGATTCAAAGTCTAGTCCATTAAGAAAAAACTCAGCCCCAATTAGTCCCATAAAATCTCCCTCTGGTACTCCAACTTTTCATAGATCAGCTAGCACTCGGGGTAGTGGACGCTGCAGAACTTCAAAGGATGACATTGATGAAGATATTAATGTTAAAGAACGAGTGGCTATATGGGCCAAGAGTCAAGAAAAGCCTCCCAACTTGGATAAATTGGAAAAAGACACCAAAAGTGAAAAAGCTAATATTAAACAAGACCAAAAATCAGGAATGGAATCAATAACGAAAAACTCTACTCCTCCTGTGTCACCAGTAAGAAAAACTTCTATTCCTAAAGCTGCTCCATCTTCACCTAGCATTTCTAAAACAGTTCCATCACCACCTGCAGCTTTAAAATCATCTTCCTCTGGCATTCCAAAAGCAACTCCTCCTCCTCCTGCAAATGCTCCTAAGAAAATAGGCAGACTGGGAGAAGGCAGTAGTGATACAAGTGCACTAGCTGCTGCAGGGAATGCAGCCACTAGAGGGAACACTGGTCAACAAAGACGAATTAGGGATATGGCAGCCATATTTGAAAGAGACTCACCATCAAGTGCCAAGCCAACTGTTATTAGACAAAGTTCAAGAGAAGAGAAGAAAGAAAGGTGAGTCAAGATAATGTCTTGTAAACCTACTCAGGTTCTTCAAGCATCTTGTGTAAATGTTATGTCATGCATTTATTTATCTGACATATTGATCAACCTTATAAAAGTGCAAAACACAGTAATTTTTTATATATATAAATTTCATATACAATATAGTATATCTTTTGTTATTAGCTAAGATATGAGTTTATCTGTTAAATTATTATTCATAATCTGAAATTTTTGCTTCCAAAGTTTTGACCCAGTGCTGGAAGAAATTTCTGTTTTGCATTGTCAGGAACTTTTTTTTTTATATCTAAAACTATATTTAACTGTAATATGAAAATTACAAATTGACTGTTCTTATTAAATTCACATGCAGTTCTATGGCATGTTGTACAATTTGAATATGTATATTTTGTTAATTCTTATTAGTAATATACCATACAGGACTTCTAAGTTTCCTGTTTCCCTACTAGGTATTGAAGAATGCTTGATGCTGAACATCCCTAAACACCAAAGATCAACCTCTCATCTGATGCAGTAGCTCCTTTACAAACCAGTTGTAATCACCACCTGGGGATAATTAATATTTTCAACCAGTTACAGTCGTTTATCCTTCAGCCTTCAACTTCATCTTGGAACTCTCGGGTGGTGATGAAAATGTGGGTTGCGATTACGAACTGCTGCCTCTGCTCTCTATCAAGAACTTGTTGTGGTTACATTCCAAATATTTTTCCCTCATGTGCATGTTACAAACTATTTTAAATCTGATATTCCCATCATTCATTCTATCTCTTGCTCCAGGCAAGATTGTGCCATTGCAACCTATAGCCAGTTTTTATCCAGATTCACTCCAACACATTTAAATATTTCATACACTGATATGTGTATATGTTATAACTGAATATTTTTAATTAATGTTTTATTGCTCATATTTCTGTCTCTCTCATGTTTCTGACTCTTACCAGTGGTGTAAATAATTCCATTGTCACTTGTGCATCCAGTTTGAAGTTCATAATTGTGTTCATTCAGTTTGTTGTTGCTGTGTGTGTGTTGATTCAGGCATAACTTTTTATATTTTTATAAATGTAATTGGATTTATGATCAGTTTAAATTTTAGTAATAATTTATTGTAATATATTATACTTATTAGAAAATGTCTTCAAAGCACAAGAATAATAATTTGAAATGCTGTGTACCTGATTCACAGCTAGTTAGCAGATAAAATTATTTAAATATCTTGAAAACATAAATATTTATCCAGAGCCTTAAACAATAATTAGATAATTTTAAATTAGGGAAGCAAGATACATCTGGTGCAAAAAATATGTTTTCACAAAAATCCATTTGTATAAAGTATCATAATTTGTTTTGAAGATATCCATTGTAAATACTTGTATGAAATATAAGTATGAATAAATAGTTTTCTTTGTCATTAACCTTTATCATAGCACTTAACTGAATATTACTCCATATTATAATGAATGGCAGTTAAGGACGTCTCTAATTTTGAGTGCTAAACCAGGGATGGCCAAGATGTCATATACTATGTACCAGCAGATGACAGATGAATTACAAGATTGCAGGAGGACCAGAAGACCTAGAATATGCTTTTATGTTCATATTTAACCCTTTAACTATGGCATACCCAGAGAGAGAGAGTGAGAATCAATTGTGAAACAAAAATTACAGGTTGAGAGAGAATATTTTTCTAGAGAGAATATTTTTCTAAATAGAACTCTGAAAAAAGAAATTAAATCAAAAGAAAACTTACAATTTTATATGATGGCAATGGCTATGTAAATGTGCTAAATGATACATATGTTCTGCAATTTACTGACACTAAATTATTATTTTTTCTTTTATAATTTGCTTTTGATATCTAACACTGTACTCAATGCAAGGAAAAAGGCTTAGCCCAAAATAGTCCCATATGGAATTTAAAAAAAAAAAAAAAACTATATCCCACCAAAGCAGGGTGACTTAAGAAGAAAAATGAAAGTTTTTCTTTTTAAATTTAGTAATTTATACAGAAGAAGGGGTTACTAGTCCTTTGCTCCTGGCTTTTAGTCGCCTCTTATGACACGCATGGCGTACTGAGGAAGAATTCTCTTTCACTTCCCCATGGAGATAAGAGGAAATAAAAAAGAACAAGAACTATTAAGAAAATAGAAGAAACCCCAGATGGGTGTACTCACCTAATTGTCGTTGCAGGGGTCGAGTCAGCTATCGTGTGTGTATATATAAGCATGTACATGCATGTGTAGTATGACCTAAGTGAAAGTAGAAGTAGCTGTTATCTCATGTATTTATGAGACAGAAAAAAGATGGTAGTCTACATGATTTTCATGATGGTAGGAATCCTACCATCATGTAAAACAATTAAAAGTTTGTTTCACACTCACCTGGGTGGTTGCTATCTACCAACCTACTACCATCTCCCATATGGAATATACAATATAAATTGGTACAATTTATATTGTCCCAGCTACTGGACCACTATGAGAAGGTCCTGGATGCTACAGAGAGGATAAACAAAATACAGATGTAGTATACACACAAGGCACAGTACTTGCTCCCATCCTGTTCCTCATCCTCATATCTGGCACAGACAGAGATGTAAGCCATAGCTTTGTGTCTTTCTTTGTGGATGATACCTGAATTGCCATGACAATGTTTTCCATTGAAGACACCACAAGACTCCAAGTGGACATCAACCAAATATTCAAGTGAGCCACTCAAAACAATATGAAGTTCAATGAAGAGAAATTTCAACTACTCAGATACACAAAACTTGAGGAAATTAAAACTGTATCAGGGTACATGTATACAACAAATTCTAACCATACAATAGAGTGAAAAAGTAATGTGAAGGACTTGGGAGTGATAATGTCAAAGGATTTCATCTTCAAAGTCCACAACAATGTATCTACTGCATCTGCTAGAAAAATAATAGGATGAATAATGAGAACCTTCAAAACTAGGGACGCCAAGCCTATGACGATTCTCTTCGAATCGCTTGTTCTCTTTAGGCTGGAATACTACTGTACACTAACTGCCCCCATCAAGGCAAACGAAATTGCTGACCTGGAGGGTGTACAAAAACTTTCACGGCACACATAAGTACGATAAAGCACCTAAATTACTGGGAAAGGTTGAAGTTCCTTGATTTGTATTTCCTGGAATGTAGCCAAGAGAGATACATGATAATATACACCTGGAAAATCCTAGAGGGATTAGTATCAAACTTGCATGCGAAAATCACTCCCTATGAGAGCAAAACACTCAGCAGGAGATGTAACATTCCCCCAGTGAAAAGCAGGGGCACCACGAGTACCTTGGGAGACTACAGTAAGTGTCAGGGGCTCAAGACTGTTCAACTGCCTCCCAGCATACATGAGGGGGATTACCAATAGACTCCTGGTTGTCTTCAAGAAGGCGCTGGACAGGCACCTAAAGTCAATACTTGACCAGCTAGGCTGTGGTTCATACGTCAGTTTGCGTGCGGCCAGCAGTAACAGCCTGGTTGATCAGACCCTGATCCACCAGGAGGATGATGACCCCCAAAACCCTCTCTAGGTTTACATGGAAATCTTATGTATTATTAGAACTGATTCAGAGTGTGATATTTCTCAAAACATGGCAATAAGTTACATTGTCTGACTTTCTTAGGTAATCCTGGGTGTAAATAATACATTTTAACCCTTTGACTGTTTCAGGCCCCTCTCTGAAACTGTCATTCTATGTCGCCAAATATTCAAAAAAAAAAAAATTATTTTTTCTTATGAAAATGTTAAGATTATTTTTCTGAGTGTTTTAGTCCAAAAAAAAAATTTTTGCCATCGGTACTTACCGAGATATAGAGCCGTGAAGTTTGCAGAAAATGAGCCGCGTATGGCAACAGCGGCAACTGCCGCTCACCCGGTAAACTTTAGTTTACTTGTAATTGAAGGTTTTTTGTTTTTTTCACTATTTTATTTTTTCACATAACTTATGTGGCCTATGAGACCAAAGTAAGGTGCAATGTATATATATACACTCGTTGTATACAACACAATAAGCACACAAACATAATTATCAATATATTGTTTACAAAACTTGTTTACAAAAACAAACAATCATCCTCCTCCTCCTCCTTCTCCTCCTCCTTCTCCTCCTCCTCCTCCTCCTTCTCCTCCTCCTCCTCCTCCTTCTCCTTCTCCTCCTTCTCCTTCTCCTCCTCCTCCTTCTCCTCCTCCTCCTTCTCCTCCTCCTTCTCCTCCTCCTTCTCCTCCTCCTCCTCCTTCTCCTCCTCCTCCTCCTCCTTTTCCTTCTCCTTCTCCTCCTCCTCCTTCTCCTCCTCCTTCTCCTCCTCCTCCTTCTCCTCCTCCTTCTCCTCCTCCTTGTCTTGTGTGCAAGTGTGTGGCTTATAATTGTTTTGAGTCAGAAGTCGGCAGCTGTCAAAGTGACATATTGTCTCATTAGTCACTCCCCCTACCGCCTGTCAAAACAATGGGGTCGGATGCTGCTTCCCCTCCTCCATTCTATCTAATTATCTTTCTCCCTTATTCTATATCTTTCAATCTGTCTCTCTTTCTATCTGTCTGCCTATCTCTGTCTCACAGGTACACATAAATACAAGTATACATAGTGTAAATTACCTAGGATAACCCAAGAAATCCAGACAAAGTGCTATACTCTGCTTGAAGATGTGAGTAAACGTGATGACACAGTCTTGTGGCTCTCTCTGAGACAGAGAGCTAGATGGACAGACAGGGAGCTTGACAGACAGACAAATAAACAGACAGAAATGTTTGTGTACCAGCAAAAACAAAGGGAGGGTGATGGTCATGTAATATTACCCTCCTTTACGCTCATCAAAGTCAGCTCTTATCAGATGTTATCTCCCCTTATCTTGTCACTGTCATGGGGTGGACTTTTTTTTTTCTTGCTTCAAGGGAACAATATTATTACATCTTCTTCTTCCTCCTCCTCCTCCTCTTCTCCTCCTCCTCCTCCTCCTCTTCCTTCCCTCCTCCTCCTCCTCCTCCTCCTCCTCCTCCTCCTCCTCCTCTTCCTCCCCTCCTCCTCCTCCATTGCTTTTGGTCTCAAACTCCTCCAAATCATGAAATTGATCTTCACTGACACTTCCATCTGTGTTAGAGCATCACTTGGGAAGAGAAGAGTCCCAGATTTGCTGGGGAATCACATATTTCTTACCGCTAGACATGCTGAAAAAGGACAACTGAAATGGCATTCCCACAATGCACCACTGGCTCCCCGATTTTTTTTATATGGTGCACACTGACCATGGAGACCCATTCTCTCACATGTGGGCCTACCAGCTTTCTCCTGCTTGATTTGAAGCTGCTAGAATTTATGCGTATAAATACGTCAGAAACATTGGCTCGTAAGACGTATTTATACGTCGGAAACAGTCAAAGGGTTAAGGTACTTTTTAATGTGCCCATAATGTGCGTGCCATCAAGACATTATGTACGAGAAAGTCTTATGATATTACAATTAACTCGGGGTATACTATCTTTTAAAACATGGAAATAGCCACAATGGTTTCTTAGGTTATATTGGGTAAAATTATACATAAACTGAAATGTACTTGTATGTGATCATGTGTACCCTCAAGACCACTGTAAAAAAAAAAAAAACATAACTATGCTATGTACACAAGCCTAATAAAAACAAACTTGCTTACATGCAGAGTGGTATATCATACACCTTGTTCTCGAGTCCTGCTGAGTCACCATCATTCATGATGCATTGTGTGGATCTGCCTGGCCCTGCATTCTTATCCCTAGGCATGACAAGACAGCAAGACACCCAAATAGCTGATATGAAGCATAAAATGGTGGCCTAAGGCAAAATTGGTCCCTTCAGAAATTTGTATATACAATATATTATTCAGAGAGAGATCTCCTGCATATACAGTATACGTCATCATTAAATTGCTGTCTTTCCTCAAGTGCTGACATCATAATTCATATTATCTATCAACAACAACATCCCCAACCCCTCTTTCACAGTGCAGATACTGCCCTTCCCACCTTCATGACTCCAGTCTGTCTAATCGGTTTCCATGAGCTCCTTCATGTTACTTCGCTCATACTCCAGCAGCACAAGTTAAAAGCCACTTTTCTCCATTCACTATCACACACAGTAACACAAACCTGCTGGATGCTCAAGCCCCTAAACCTCAAAGCTTCCTTTACCCTATTCCTAAAGCTGCTCATGAAACAAATGCTTACCCTCTTACCTTCCACTTCATGTTTATGCATGTCCTATTCCTCTCCATCCTCTCTGAAGGGCTTACCCAATTGAACAATCACCCTTTCAGCCCTCTGAATTATACACTTGGTGACCTCTCCCACACACTTCTTTCAATTTCTACTCTTTGAATTCTATGCATAATCACACCACACACACACACACTGCTTTTGCACATGACATCTTTGCTTCCTCTTGCCTCCTCTTTGCTGAAATTTTTAAAACCCATGCCCATCACCCATATAAAATTGCTGTTATCATTTTATGCATACTCTGGTACATACTTGGAGAGAGTTCTGGGGGTCAATGTCCCCACGGGCCAGTCTGTGACCAGGCCTCATGGTGGATTAGGGCCTGATCAACCAGGCTGTTACTTGTGGAAAATTGCATTTATCTGTATGTAACTCATTATGTACATAACAATAAATGAACATAGATAATTATTATTTATCAGTTAGACAAGTAGGAATCTAGGACACCTAGGTCGCAAAAAATGTCCCCCTTCGATACCTACAACTGTCATATCCACAAGTTGCTCTGGACCTATTAATTAAATGAAATATACATCACCAGGAATGCTGGTAAATATATAAATTTGTGGACTGTATATTAAATTAAAAAATGATTATATATAAACACATTTATATAACAGAAGGAAAATATCTTAATATCACTCACCAATTTGACTGGAGATTAATGTGTCATGTACAGGACCCCCCCTTTTGCCTATATTTATGAAAAATTTACTGGCCAGAATTTAAACATAAATTAGACAGCTTATCTGAGGTTCCTGGAGTTGTCCTGTCCTGTCGCCTGATATCTCAAGTTATGCAGGAATGCACATCCAACAATTTTGCCTCCTATTTGAGAGGTTTAGTTTAGTTAGTTTAATATGTTTATTATGCACCCCATACCCATCCTGTGGGCGGTAGTCAAAAGATTACTGATTTGAAGGTGTCAGCCCAATTTTAACCTCTAGAGCACGAAAAATTCTTCCCATTACACTAACGCTTCTAGTCCAAATTCAAACAAAATGGCGACTGACTCCCCCAGCCGCAGGTTTCCCATTTTCGATATCATACTTCTTTTAAAAATACAATATAGGGCATCTATTTACCTATAAGTTACCGTATTTCCGGAAAATATATACAGTATTTTCCACACTGTGGCTGGCTGGAGTTCGTTGCTAAATGACTCAAATTGCTCATTTGACAATGGTGGAGGACCTGGGTACATATAGGATCTGTCATCCACACGGCGACATATTACACAAGATTTAATCACCCTTTTTACACTTTGCCGTCCTTGTGGAATCCAGAAAGTTTCCCTAATACAATTTAAGGTATCTTGTACCCCACCATGCATTACATTTTTATGGGCATTTAGAACAATTAAATTTGTTAGATGATGAGTTTTGGGCAGTAAGATAGGGTGTTTAGCATAATCACCCAATTCAGCATTTTGTAACCTACCTCTGCACCTAATTACATTGTTCTATAAATACAGCCCCAATTTCTCTATTATGGAACCTTTCACAATTTTTCTTTCCATCATCAATTTAATCTCATTTCCATAGATTTCTTCTTGTACCCTCTGTATCCAATATTCAAGAGGATGTGAAAACTTATATGAAATATTCATCTTGTTTAGAAATTTAAACACCAACTTAGTTACATTGATTAGTTTGGGTAAAGAAGAATACCTATTTATATCAATGGCTAAGGAAGGACAAACTATTGGAGCGGTGGTCACAGTAATTTCAACAGGAGCAATATACACCTTTTGTACAGGCCAATCAGCTTTATTTACCAACCAGCTCGGTCCTTTAAACCATGATACAGCATTTACAAATTTAGCATAAGGTAAACCTCGAGACAAGAAATCAGCTGGATTCTCCTCACCAGGTATATGATTAAATGTTAACATATGCTGACCCAAACTATTATACTTCTCTTGCATCTGATTAATTTCAGTGACTCTGTTTTGTATGTACACAATTTTACTGTTTCCATTACGAATCCATTGTAAGGATACCTCATTATCAGATAAAATTACAGTGCCGCTAATATTTATGTCCTGCAACTTATTTCTTATATAATTAGCTAATTTGACACCTACATAAATGGCTGTTAATTCCAACTGAGGCAAGGTACGTGATTTAATTGAAGACACTTTAGCCTTACCTGGAGTTTACCTGGAGAGAGTTCCGGGGGTCAACGCCCCCGCGGCCCGGTCTGTGACCAGGCCTCCTGGTGGATCAGAGCCTGATCAACCGGACTGTTACTGCTGGCTGCACGCAAACCAACGTACGAGCCACAGCCCGGCTGGTCAGAAACCGACTTCAGGTGCTTGTCCAGTGCCAGCTTGAAGACTGCCAGGGGTCTGTTGGTAATCCCCCTTATGTATGCTGGGAGGCAGTTGAACAGTCTTGGGCCCCTGACACTTACTGTATGGTCTCTTAACATGCTAGTGACACCCCTGCTTTTCATTGGGGGGATGTTGCATCGTCTGCCAAGTCTTTTGCTTTCGTAGTGAGTGATTTTCATGTGCAAGTTCGGTACTAGTCCCTCTAGGATTTTCCAGGTGTATATAATCATGCATCTCTCTCGCCTGCGTTCCAGGGAATACAGGTTTAGGAACCTCAAGCGCTCCCAGTAATTGAGGTGTTTTATCTCCGTTATGCGTGCCGTGAAGGTTCTCTGTACATTTTCTAGGTCAGCAATTTCACCTGCCTTGAAAGGTGTTGTTAGTGTGCAGCAATATTCCAGCCTAGATAGAACAAGTGACCTGAAGAGTGTCATCATGGGCTTGGCCTCCCTAGTTTTGAAGGTTCTCATTATCCATCCTGTCATTTTTCTAGCAGATGCGATTGATACAATGTTATGGTCCTTGAAGGTGAGATCCTCCGACATGATCACTCCCAGGTCTTTGACGTTGGTGTTTCGCTCTATTTTGTGACCAGAATTTGTTTTGTACTCTGATGAAGATTTAATTTCCTCGTGTTTACCATATCTGAGTAATTGAAATTTCTCATCGTTGAACTTCATATTGTTTTCTGCAACCCACTGAAAGATTTGGTTGATGTCCGCCTGGAGCCTTGCAGTGTCTGCAATGGAAGACACTGTCATGCAGATTCGGGTGTCATCTGCAAAGGAAGACACGGTGCTGTGGCTGACATCCTTGTCTATGTCGAATATGAGGATGAGGAACAAGATGGGAGCGAGTACTGTGCCTTGTGGAACAGAGCTTTTCACCGTAGCTGCCTCGAACTTTACTCTGTTGACGACTACTCTCTGTGTTCTGTTAGTGAGGAAATTATAGATCCATCTACCGACTTTTCCTGTTATTCCTTTAGCACGCATTTTTTGCGCTATTACGCCATGGTCACACTTGTCGAAGGCTTTTGCAAAGTCTGTATATATTACATCTGCATTCTTTTTGTCTTCTAGTGCATCTAGGACCTTGTCATAGTGATCCAATAGTTGAGACAGACAGGAACGACCTGTTCTAAACCCATGTTGCCCTGGGTTGTGTAATTGATGGGTTTCTAGATGGGTGGTGATCTTGCTTCTTAGGACCCTTTCAAAGATTTTTATGATATGGGATGTTAGTGCTATCGGTAGATGGGTGGTGATCTTGCTTCTTAGGACCCTTTCAAAGATTTTTATGATATGGGATGTTAGTGCTATCGGTCTGTAGTTCTTTGCTGTTGCTTTACTGCCCCCTTTGTGGAGTGGGGCTATGTCTGTTGTTTTTAGTAACTGTGGGACGACCCCCGTGTCCATGCTCCCTCTCCATAGAATGGAAAAGGCTCGTGATAGGGGCTTCTTGCAGTTCTTGATGAACACGGAGTTCCATGAGTCTGGCCCTGGGGCAGAGTGCATGGGCATGTCATTTATCGCCTGTTCGAAGTCATTTGGCGTCAGGATAACATCGGATAGGCTTGTGTTAACCAAATTCTGTGGCTCTCTCATAAAAAAATCATTTTGATCTTCGACTCTCAGTCTGGTTGGTGGCTTGCTAAAAACTGAGTCATATTGGGACTTGAGTAGCTCACTCATTTCCTTGCTGTCATCTGTGTAGGACCCATTTTGTTTAAGTAGAGACCCAATACTGGACATTGTTCTCGACTTTGATTTGGCATAGGAGAAGAAATACTTTGGGTTTCTTTCGATTTCATTTATGGCTTTTAGTTCTTCCCGCGATTCCTGACTCCTATAAGATTCCTTTAGCTTAAGTTCGATGCTTGCTATTTCTCTGACCAGTGTCTCCCTACGCATTTCAGATATATTGACCTCTTTTAGCCGCTCTGTTATTCTTTTCCGTCGCCTGTAAAGGGAGCGCCTGTCTCTTTCTATTTTACATCTACTCCTCCTTTTTCTTAGAGGAATAAGCCTTGTGCATACATCGAGTGCCACCAAGTTAATCTGTTCTAGGCATAAGTTGGGGGTCTGTGTTGCTTAGTATATCTTCCCAGCTTATATCGGTTAGGACTTGGTTTACTTGGTCCCACTTTATGTTTTTGTTATTGAAGTTGAATTTGGTGGAATGCTCCCTCGTGACTAATCTCATTATGTCGGTCTGTGGCTCCACGCATACATGTCTGAACCTCAATTATGTTGTGATCTGAGTATATTGTTTTTGATATGGTGATATTTCCTATCAGATCATCATTGTTAGTGAAGATGAGGTCTAGTGTATTCTCCAGTCTAGTAGGCTCTATTATTTGCTGGTTTAAATTGAATTTTGTGCAGAGATTTAAAAGCTCGTGTGAGTGTGAGTTTTCATCAGGGCTGCCTCCTGGTGTTATTACTGCAACAATATTATTAGATATATTCCTCCATTTTAGGTGCCTTAAGTTGAAATCCCCCAGGAGCAAGATGTTGGGTGCAGGAGCTGGAAGATTTTCCAGACAGTGGTCAATTTTTAACAGCTGTTCCTGGAGTTGCTGGGATGTTGCATCCGGAGGCTTGTAGACTACCACAACGACTAGGTTTTGGTTCTCGATCTTTACTGCTAAAACTTCCACTACATCATTTGAGGCATTAAGCAGTCCTGTGCAAATAAGTGACTGCGATATACAGGCCAACCCCCCCCCCCCTTTTTCCTGTTCACTCTGTCGCATCTGTATAGGTTGTAACCTGGGATCCATATTTCGTTGTCCAAGTGATCCTTTATGTGGGGTCTCTGTGAAAGTCGTGAGCATTTGCCTCTGCAAGCAGTCCACGGATGAAAAGTATTTTGTTGTTCGTTGCTGGCTTTAGACCCAGTATATTTGCAAAGAAGAATGTCATCGGACTGGTGGTATTGGTGGTACTGGGGATGACTTTTTTCCGGCACTAGTATCTGTATCTGTTGGTTTGGAGTGGAGGCCGTCGACTGTGGTTCCACTCCAGAAATGACTGGATTTGGTGTACGATTTCTGCCATTTCCTGCCAGTTTTTTTCCTTCCTGGCACTAAAAAACCTCTCCCTCTTGAGTGGCTGTGGCTACCCAGGTTTTCCCATGGCCTGGATGTTTTGTATCTTTTAGATGGTGTGCCTGGTAATTTAAGTTATAACACAGTCTTTCCTGTACTGAAGAGGGACACATTTCAGGGTGAAAAAGCTTACAGGAAGGGAGTTTGCATTTTCCTGTTGTCATATGGGCACAGCATTTTCTGTCATTATAGTGTAAGAATTGGGATTTGTCTGCCCGAAATGCCTAGGCCTGCTAGAGGCCTTCCTTGTAATTAATATTTTATATGTAAACCATACATTGTAAGCTTTGCAAGAAAATAAACATTTATTTATTTATTTAGGGATATGGAAACCAAGTAATGGGGGAATTGGACTCGATCTCTGAACAATTTAAGAAAAAAGTTGATAGATTAGAATAAACTAACACCTGTTGCTAGGTATCCGTATGTAAAATAAAACCAAGCTATTGACATCTTTTGAAGTCATACTGGTACCCACGGGTCCGAAGATCTGGAATTCTTTGCCCAAACAAATTCCAGCCACACAATAGAATGAGAAACTAATGTAAAAGACCTGGGAGTGATCATGTCAAAGGATCTCACCTTAAAAGACCATAACATAGTATCAATCGCATCTGCTAGAAAAATGACAGGATGGAGTTAGTTTAATATGTTTATTATGCACCCCATACCCAACCCGTGGGCGGTAGCAAAGATTACAAAGGTACATAATGGGTCCAGGGACTGGGCCCCAAAGCTTTGATAGCTGAGCAAGTTACAAAGGTAATGAACTCCAGGTAGATCTGGTCACAATAATAATAATAATAATAATAATAATAATAATAATAATAATAATAATAATAATAATAATAATAATAATAATAATAATAATAATAGTTTATTAGGACATGATACATAGTTGTACAAGGTATTATAGTAGTTGGGTGTACATGTCAAAAGCCCCTTGTATGCAGATCATGACCAAGTTATAAAGGTAATGAACTCCAGGTAGATCTGGTCACAATCATGACCAAGTTACAAAGGCATAGATAGATATGATGAGAACCTTCAAAACTAGGGATGCCAAGCCCGTGATGACACTCTCTTGTTCTATTTAGGTTGGAATATTTCTGCACACTAACAGCACCTTTCAAGGCAGGTGAAATTGCTGACCTAGAAAATGTAGAAATAACCTTCACGGCACACATAACTGTCATAAAATACCTCATTTACTGGGAACGCTTGAAGTTCCTCATCCTGTACTCCCTAAAACACAGGCGGAAGAGATACATGATTATATACGCTTGGAAAATCCTAGAGAGGTTAATACCAAACTTGCACACGAAAATCACTCCCCGTGAAAGCAAAAGACCGGGCAGACGATGCAACATCTCCCCAATGAAAAGTAGAGGCGCCACTAACACGATAAGAGACAATACAAAGTGTGAGGGGGCCCAAGACTGTTCAACTGCCTCCCAGCATACATAAGGGGGATTACCAATAAACCCCTGGTTGTCTTCAAGAAGGCACTGGACAGGCACCTAAAGTGAGTACCTGACCAGCCTGACTGTGGTTCGTACGTCGGGTTGCGTGCGGCCAACAGTAACAGTCTGCTTGATCAGGCCCTTATCCACCATGAGGCCTGGTCACAGACCGGGCCGTGGGGGCGTTGATCCCCGAAACCCTCTCCAGGTATACTCCAGGAACCAGCAAAAGGTCCCCTGGCCACAAATCAATTTAGGGTTATATTTAAAAATCTTCTCATCTCTCAATAATAACCATACCCAAAGTAGTATGCTAAATTCTAACCAAATTTAAAGCAACTCTCCCACATATTTTATTATCCCTTATCTATTAAACCATTATTACAAACCTAATAATGCATGCTTGTATCATAAACTGTACTACTTTATATTAATAATTTAATAAAATAACGAATATTTGAAAGTGACCATTCTTCACCTGTCTAAACTTGAGTAGTCTTTAAGTATTAGATTAAGTCTGCCTGAAGCCTCGGCATAGTAAGTAAGTAATGGTGGCTTTCTTTGTACTGATCAAACTATGAAATGTAAACACATATTGTAACAATAGGAAAGAAATAAAATTTTGATTTGTTTCCTGTCAAACCTTACCTAACCGTAAATTCGATTACTGGCTCACTCACACATTGAGGTCCGGGGTTCGATCCCCGGAACGGGTGAAAACATCAGAACGTGTTTCCTTAAGACACCTGCTGTCCATGTTCAGTTACTTAGTTAGTTTAATATCTTTATTATGCACCCCATACTCGTCCTGTGGGCGTAGTTAAAATATTACAGAGGTGCATAATGTGTAGTAAAATAGGTACCTATTTTTATTTATTTATTTATTTAGAAATTTTAGCATACATACAGAGGTACAAAAAAATACAGGTAAGAGCAGCATGCCAAAGCCACTTATATGCATAGCATTACGGGCTGGCTTAAAATTAACTGGGTGTTAGTGGACTGGTGTGGGTCGCATCCTGGGATAAAACTGACCTAATTTGCCCGAAATGTTCAGCATAACAAGCGGCTTTCTACATAGTAGTGTCATTGATATCAGCTATTATTATTATTATTATAATTATAATGTAGTGAACTTCGGTGGGTTGTTCCCGTGACCGTGGAAGGCAGGTGTGGACGGTGTAAGCTGTCAGTGTCCCTTACAACCACAACAACTAGAGGAAGATTATCATAACAAAAATTACAATAAGTTATCGGGAGGAGTAGAAACTTCTGAGCAAACTGTACGTATCCTGAAGAAGAAGTTACAATGTCCATTAAATGTGGTGCTGATAAGCGAGATGAGATACTCAGACAAACAGCCAAAGAGTATTCTGAGTATTTGGAAGTAGACGCCACCTCGGAGGTTTGTGTCTTAGTGGTTACCAGCCTTTTATATTATTTAATTTAAACGCTCATTATATTTTAGGACCATTACTTTAAGACAAGTGACAAGATTTAGTTCATATTTTTAATTCAGAATGTTTCATATCCGTCGATATGAAACTTCAATATGAAAAACGATATAGAAGGGGCGTAATAACTAAAGAATTTATCAAACACAATATGTCAGTCATCACCAAATTAATCAGAAAGTCCAAGAAACTATACTATTCTAATAGATTCACAGAAACGAGAGGAGATATATAAAAGACGTGGAAGACTCCGTCAGATCCTGGGCACCACCTGGGTTGCCATGACAGTGACCTCCATCCAAGACACTGCAACACTCCAGGCGGACATAAACCAAATCTTCAAAACAGTATGAAGTTCAATAAAGAGAAATTTCAAATACTCAGATATGGAAAACTTGAGGAAATTAAAACTGTATCAGTGTATACGACAAATTCTAACCATACAATAGAGGGAAAAAGTAATGTGAAGGACCTGGGAGTGATAATGTCATAGGATCTCGCCTTCAAAGACCACAACAATATATCTACTGCGTCTGCTAGGAAAATGATAGGATAGACAATGAGAACCTTTAAAACTAGGGATGCAAAGCCCATGATGATTCTCTTCAAATCGCTTGTTCTCTCTAGGCTGGAATACTGCTGTGCACTAACTGCCCCCTTCAAGGCAGGGGAAATTCCTAACCTGGAGAGTGTACGAAGAACTTTCATGGCACACATAAGTACGATAAGGCACCTAAATTACTGGTAATGGTTGAAGGCCCTTGATCTGTATTCCCTGGAGCACGGGCGAGAGAGATACATGATAATATACACTTGGAAAATCCTAGCGTGATTAGTACCAAACTTGCACATGAAAATCACTCCTTATGAAAGCAAAAGACTCAGCAGGAGATGCAACATTTCCCCGATGAAAAGCAGGGGTGTCACAAGTACACTGAGAGACAACACAGTAAGTGCCCAGGGCCCAAGACTGTTCAACTGCCTCCCAGCATACATAAGGGGGTTTACCAATAGACCCCTGGCTATCTTCAAGAAGGCAATGGACAGGCACCTGAAGTCAGTACCTGACCAGCCAAGCTGTGGTTCATATGTCATTTTGTGTGCGGCCAGCAGTAACAGCCTGGTTGATCAGACCCTGATCCACCATGAGGCCTGGTCTCGGACTGTGTCGTGGGGGCGTTGATTCCTGAAACCCTCTCCAGGTAAACCACAAACTGAACAAAGCTAGTAATATTGTATTAACTAAACCAAACAAACCAAAACTCCAGCCTATTGATACAGCTAACAAATCACTTCTCAACCATAGGATCAAATCTCACCAATAAAATTCCAAATACCACTGCCCGAGCTAATGATTATCTAGACAGAAACTTCCCAACATCCCTCTAACTTGCACCAACAGAGCCTACTGAGGTTACCATGATTATTAACTCTCTAAAAAACAAATCAGGAAATACAACCCAAGTACCACCACTGGTGTACAAACGAGCAGCTCAAGTCCTTTCACCCACCATTGCATTACTCTTTGACAAATCGCTAAAAAACCAACACTTCCCATCATCACTCAAAATAGCAAAGATTACAACAATACACAAAAATGATGACCCAATAGAGATAAACAACTATTGGCCAATATCAAACTTGCCTTTGCTTTCCAAAATCTTTGAGAAGCTCATACACAAAAGGTTATACTCCTTCATAACATCACAAAGCATCCTTAACCCCTGCCAGTTTGGCTTCAGGAGAAACAAAAGCACAAATGATGCAATAATAAAAATGCTAGCCCTACTTTACACAGCACTTGAAAAAAAAATACCTACTTGTATCTGTATTGACCTTAAGAAAGCTTTTGATCCAGTGGACCTCCAACATCCTACTCCTCGTTACAGTATAAGAGGCCATGCACTTGCATATATCGAGTCTTACCTTACTAACAGAAAGCAGTACATTTCTGTCAATGACACAACCTCCTCAACAAGGTTCCTGGATACTGGTGTACCACAGGGAAGCATTCTTGGCCCCCTCCTTTTCCTATATCAAAGCTCCTTAAACCCATTTTATTTGCAGATGACACTACTTATGTCTTCTCTCACCCAAACCCAACCATACTAACAGACACAGTAAAATATCTAAAAATATCTACTTGGATGACTACCAACAAACTTACTCTCAATATACACAAAACCTAATTCATGCTATTTGGAAACAGAGCTATGAATATACATGTACAGCTAAACATATTGATAAATAGTTCACCCATTTCAAGACACACTGAGGGCAAATTTCTGTCTCCACCTTGACTGCAGACTCAAATTCCAAACCCACATACAGCAAATATCCAGAAAAGTCTCCAAAACAGTAAGCATCCTATTAAAAATAGGGTACTATGTACCCCAAACTGCTCTTCTTGCTCTTTACCATGCTCTCATTTACTCTTACCTCACCTATGATATGTGTGCATGGGGCTCAACTACAGCAAATCACCTTGAACATTTAATAACCCAACAAAAAGCTGCAGTGTGATTGATTACTAACTCCTGCAGTAGACAACATACTTCACTGCTTTTCAAGAGTCTTAACTTGCTTAATATACACAACATCCACACTTATTATTGTGCCTACTACATACACAGAACACTATACTCAAATATAAACCCTCCTCTCAAACTCCTCCTTGACAGTTATAACAGAACCAGCCATAATATGAGACACAAATCACTCTTTGATATCCCACATGTCCATCTCTCCCTATGCAAAAATGCTATGCAGGTAAAAGGCCCAAAGATCTGGAATTCACTGCCAGAACACACTAATGGACCCCTAGCATTTTTAAAACTACAGTTAAAAAACGCCTTATCTCCTTAACCTATCCCATCCCATCATAAATACATACATTTATGTAAAAACTATACATTGTTTGCTCAGTATCATAACATAGGTAAAGCATTGTAATTAATATATACTTACTCTCAATATATGTAATCTTCTCAAATGTTAATCATTCCATTGTGTCTGCCTTAGGTTAATACAGCCTCTCCTCACTCAGTGATGTGTTCATTTACCGATGACTCAGACTTACGACTGGCTGTCTGACCAGTATGCATACCTAAATATGTAATGTATATTAGAGCTGATTTCCTCTATTCTGTTTATTACAATATACAGTACACTACTGTATACACATTTAAAAATATACCAGAAATGTTATAAATGGTGCAAAAGTGACATTAAAACAATATCAAAGATTGTATTAATGTTAGTAGAATTACTGACAATATGTTAAGTCAAAGGACACAAGTGCAACTAATGTGACATTTTATTGTGGCAACTAATGTGACATTTTATTGTGGCACCACAATAAAATGTCACATTAGTTGCACTTGTGTCCTTTTACTTAACAATATCAAAGATGGTTGACACAAACCCACTACCATTATAGTATGCTCCTCGCTTAGCAATGCATTCGTTCACCGATGGGGGTCTTAGAAACAGAACTCCGTCATTAAATGAGGCTGTAATCAAAACTGTAATTCCTCTCTACCAAACCTATTAAAGCCATATAGCATGAACTAATAGAATTTTCAGTTCTCTTGTATTCATTGTAAACTCCTCTAATGATCCTATGTAAAAATTTATTGTACTGTTATTGCCTTATTAATCTTAAGTTAGTCTTAAGTTTGCCTGAAATGCTCTGCTTATAAAAGGGCTTTTGGCATGTACACTCAATTGTTATACAGTGGTGCCCTGAGTTTCAGCCATAATTCATTCCAGAAGGCTGTTCGAGTGCCGTTACCAAATGAATTTTTTCCTATAAGGAATAATGTAAATTAGATTAGTCCATTTCAGACCCCCAAAAATACACTTACAAAAGCACTTACAATAATACACTTACATAATTGTTCAAGTTGGGAGCTGTATGAAACTTGGAGTACCACTGTACTCCTTTGTACAAAAATGTATCATGCTGAAATAAACTTTGTACATTCTAATACAGTCAGTGCATCATCAAGGACTGTTTGACTTATTTCCATTGGGGTCCTAAATTTAATCTTGACCTCCAGGATGTGACCCACACCAGTCCACTAACACCCAGGTACCTACTTACTGCTAGGTGAACAAGGGCAGCATCTGCAAAGAAACACGACCAACATTTCACCCGTGCCAAGGATTGATCCATTTCCTTTAGTATGTGAGTTGAGGATAATACTAACCAAGCCACTCTAATCTGTTGGCTTAGCACTTTTTAAATATAATAATAAGAAATTATGTTTTTTTTTTTTGTTAAATGTAAGGCCCTATAGGCTGCATCTGCATTTCTGTTGGTGTAAGTGAGTACAGGTACACACAAGTACAATTACAATACATAGTTTAACATGTAAATTACCTGGAGCTACCCCCCATTAATTCAGACTTGATTTCTAACATACTCCCAGGCACTGTATGACTCCTTGAGGCCTCATATATATTTTAATTCTTAAAATTAGTACAGTGGAACCTCGAGTTTTGGCTTCCCCAAGTTTCGACTGTTTGAGTTTTGGTCACTTTTTCACCTAAATTTTGTCTTGAGTTTCAAACAGTACCTTGAGTTTCGGCCGCCGTACCAGACCTGTCTGCCTGCCTGCGCCCACACAAAGCATCTCATGCATGCATTGTGAGTCAGTTTGGATTTGTTTCTCCTCGAGTGAACATTATAATCCCTGTGCTTTCATCCAAACATTTCAGAATAATCCATTATTTTTTGTGCTTGTTGATTGAGTGCGACTGCTACATAATTAACCATGGGCCCAAAGAAACTTCCTAGTGTCTCTGTCTTTCATTGAGTTAGCAATACTCCGCACATTCATCCATTGTTGTTTGTGCTTGTTTATTGATTGTGACTGTGAAATAAGTCACCATGGGGCCAAAGAAAGTTCAGAGTGCCAGCCCTTTGGTAAAGAAGGCAAGAAACACGATAGAATTCAAGAAAGAACACACCAGCCAAGGTACTTCCCCACACACACCAGCCAGGGTACTTCCCCACACACACCAGCCAGGGTACTTCCCCACACACACCAGCCAGGGTACTTCCCCACACACCAGCCAGGATACTTCCCCACACACACCAGCCAGGGTACTTCCCCACACACACCAACCAGGGTACTTCCCCACACACACAAACCAGGGTACTTCCCCACACACATCAGCCACGGTACTTCACTACACACACCAGCCAAGGCACTTCCTCACACACCAGACAGGGTACTTCCCCACACACCAGACAGGGTACTTCCCCACACACCAGCCAGGGTACTTCCCCACATACCAGCCAGGATACTTCCCCACACACCAGCCAGGGTACTTCTCCACACACATTTGATAAGAGTGGCAAGACCTTCATCTGGAAAAGCAACAGACCACAGCTGAGGAACTTGCTTCAGAGGAGGAGGGAGAAGGAGAGAAGGAGGTGCTTTCTTCAGAGATTAAGGAGATTTGTGCAATGTGGAGTAGGGTGCAAGCTTTTGCTGAGAAATATCACCCTGAGCAAGCTGAAACAAGCCATCTCTGCAACATGTTCAGTGACAAAACCTTGTCCCATTTCAGACAAATGCTAAAGAGACGCCAGAAACAGACCTCTCTGGACAGTTTTTTTGTGCGACAGGGGTCCAGTGACTCTCAAGCTGGTCCTAGTGCCAGTAAAAGACAAAGAAGGAAAGTAACCTCAGATAGGGCTTTGGTACCTGAAGTCCTTATGGTGGGGGATTCCCCTTCCAAACAATAATAAGTCCTCCCTTTCTCCTCCCTGTCTTCCATATGCCAACAAGAATCTTCAATAAAGGCATGTAAATGTGATTTTAAATGTTTATCTATTTTATTAGTTATTTAAGTACTATATGTATTTATAATTTTTTTGTATTTGTAAAACTAGTTATTTTTTAAAAAATGTATTTTTTTTTTTTAATATTTTTGGATTTACATTACTTCTTATGGGAAATATTGCTTTGACTTTCGAACAATTAGAGTTTCAGCCGAGCTTCTGGATCAGATTACGTCCGAAACTTGAGGTTCCACTGTATTGGGCAAGAAAGGCAAAGTATTTTAGCAAGTCTTCTAACACCTAAAACTTGAAGCCTCTTTTTACACCCTCCCTCCAACAGTTCGTGAGACAACCCCTACCACTCCTACTTTCCACACTAGATTTGTACACCCTCTTTTTCAACCTATTCCTCTGCATCCTCCCTTCATACCCAAACCACATCAACAATCCCTTCTCAGTCCTCTGAATTATAACCTTGCTGACCTTATATTGTCTATTAATTTCTGCACCAAATTTTCTACATAATATTCATACACTTATTATTCTTAAACATGACATCTCCACTGCTTCTAGTCTCCTTTTCACTTCAGCTTTCAAAACCCATACCTCTCATCCATATAAAAGTATGTACCACTGTACTCTGGTACATTCCCTTATTTGCCTCCACAGATAAACTTTTCCTTTATTTTGGGTCTTTTATAGACCCATCTATTGATATGTCCACTCAGATATATAAATGCATCTACTTCCTCCATGCTTCTCTCCAATCTAATATTTAATCAGTCATTTCTAGACTTTTTGTTACTCTCAACACCTTATTCTTTTTTTGTGTTCACTTTAAATTTCCTTCTTTTATGTACCCTCCTGAATTCATCCACTAATCATGGCAACTTGTCTTTAGAATCCCCCAAAAGAAGTGTTATCAACAAAGCAACTGTGATAACTCCCACTTTACATCAGATCCACCATCTTTTAATCTCCCACCTCTTCCCTTTCACAACCCCACCTATAAACGTTAAACTATCATACCCTAACCTGAGCCTCACTCTCTGCATAAAAATCCTTAACTGCTTTTAATAACCTACCTCTTCCATATATTTGCAACATCTTTCTCATGGATCCTGTATCCACCCTATCCACTTCTTCAGAGGTCTCTACTCTGAATTAGGGATGCGGATGTTAGAGTTGGAAGGTAATCTGGTTGCGATGTCAGCACACTTCTGAAAAAATGGAAATTGAATGAATGATGCTGAGTGGGTTTTCTTCTTTGGCTCACCCTTCCTTGGCATTGCAGCTGCTAAATTAAATATGTTATTATCAGTTAGATGTAGCATTCTCATTGTTTATTTTATTGTACAGAGATGTACTCTTGATCGTGAACTGGAATCAATGTTGACCAGATTAGAAGAATATGGCAGTCTTCTCGAAAGGGTAAGTACAAAATACAGTATACTGTATCGTGTACTGTATGCATTTATAATGTTTATTGTAGCCAGATGATACAGAAAATCTAAGTTAAATTTTTTCTTGGCTCATAAGTTTTTAAGTACAGTGGACCCCCGGTTAACGATATTTTTTCACTCCAGAAGTATGTTCAGGTGCCAGTACTGACCGAATTTGTTCCCATAAGAAATATTGTGAAATAGATTAGTCCATTTCAGACCCCCAAACATACACGTACAAATGCACTTACATAAATACACTTACATAATTGGTCGCATTCGGAGGTAATCGTTATGCGGGTGTCCACTGTATTCTGATATTTAATTTCAGGATATCTGTTACTAGAAGTATTCTTGTATCTCCTTGTCTTTGCTCTCTACATCTATTTTCTTCAGTTTTTCAACTCTGAAATTCCCATTTTTTGCAGTTCATTTTGAGGGTCACTCCGATCCATAAAGGAGATGACCAAGCTGACTTGAATAACTATAGACCAGTATCTAACTTACCACTGCTCTCTAAAATCTTTGAAAAATTAATTCATGGACGGATCTGTTCCTACCTCGTTTCACACAACATATTAAACCCTTGTCAGTTTGGATTCAGGAATAATAAAAGCACAAATGATGCTATCATACACATGCTAGAACTAATATATACCACACTTGAAAAGAAAAAAGTCCCGCTGGGAATTTTCATTGATTTACGTAAAGCTTTCGATACAGTTGACCATGAACTGCTGTACTCCAAATTAATGCACTATGGTATCAGAGGCCACTCCCTCAACTACCTAAAGTCATACCTTAGTAACAGAACTCAATATGTGTATGCAAATGATGCAAACTCCTCCACCCAACCAATCACAGTAAGAGTCCCACAAGGAAGCGTCCTTGGACCACTCCTCTTTCTCATCTACATCAATGATCTACCGAATGCATCACAGCTACTCAGACCCATATTACTTGCAGATGACACTACATATGTCTTTTCCCACCCAAACACAGTCATACTAGCAAACACAATCAATGCTGAATTACAGAAAATATCTGCCTGGATGATGACTAACAAACTTACCCTGAACACTGATAAAACCTATTTCATTCAGTTTGGAAACAAAGCTGCAAATGATCCAATTAACATTATGCTAAATGGATCATCAGTCACAAGACTCAGAGGGAAAATTCCTAGATATCCACCTTGACAGTAGCCTTAAGTTCCGGACACACATACAACAAATCACCAAGAAAATCTCCAAGACTGTAGGCATACTATCAAAGATAAGGTACTACGTTCCACAATCAGCTCTCCTGGCACTGTACCATTCACTCATATACCCTTATCTTACATATGGAATTTGTGCATGGGGATCAACAACATCCAATCGTCTAAAACCCCTAATAACCCAGCAAAAGGCAGCAGTAAGAATGATAACAAATTCCCACTCCCGCCATCATACTTCACCAATTTTCAAAAGTCTGAATCTGCTTACCATTAAGAACATCCATACTTATTCATGTGCCTACTACATACACAGAACAATACACGCAAATATAAACCCCCCACTCAAACTTCTCCTCACCAACCTAAACAGGACACATGACCACAACACAAGACATAGATCTCTTTTTGATATACATCGTGTCCATATCACATTGTGTAAAAACTCTATGCACATAAAGGGCCCCAAAATATGGAATTCATTACCAGAAGATATTAAAGTAACCCAATCTGAAAATCAGTTTAAGACTCTTCTCAAAAGCCACCTAATCACCCTAGACTAAATGCTAAATACTCAGTACACACTTTCTCACCTATGTACTTCCACATCATAACTGAAACAATCACATTGAACCTTTTATCCATTGTTGACAGGAATATAATTGAATCATTGTTTTCACAAAAGCATTTGAGAATATAAATATATCTTTGTATTATACAAATTTTGATTCATTTATAATTAATATTCTACTGTACAACTATGAAATAATTACTATCCTACTGTACAACTATGATATACTCCTTAGTATTAAGTAGAATGTAAGCCAATAATGTTAAGTTGGCCCATAATGCCAAGGCATAATAGAGGCTCTCTTTGCATTGCAACCCACTATTGTAAATACAGTCTCAATGTACTGTTTGCAAAGGCATTAAATAAATACAGTGAAACCTCAAATATCGAACTTTCGTCGGTCCAGAAGGCTGTTCAATCCCGGCCGGGGGTATGGTGAATTTATTCCCATCAGGAATAATGTAAATTAGATTAGTCCATTTCAGACCCTCAAAAATACACTTATAAAAGCACTTACAAAAATACACTTACATAATTGGTCGTGTTGGGAGCAGTTCGATTTTTGAGGTTCCACTGTAAATAAATAAATAAATAAACTTTTGGTAAAACCTCTTGACTATTTTCATGTTAAATGGCTTTCTTCCATCCTAAACCCACTTCAATGAAAACTCTTAGGAATAATTTGCCATCCTTGTATTTCTAATTTGGAAAATCATTATATCACCCTTTGTCCTATGGGTATAAAGCTTGCATTTCATATCAGTCTAGTTCATATCTTACTTTTCCTCCCACCCATTTTGGTATCTTTTTTATTTCCTGCTTCTCTTGGCCTCTATAATATATTAGTGAAACTGGCTGCTCTCTTTCTGACAGCCTAAACACAACAGAAATGTTTGCCTTGCTGATACCAGCAATGCTCTTTTTTTGGCCATGTTAATTTAAAACCTATGGCTATCCCAAAAGTAAGTCTTCTGTTAAAACTATCTGTCCTACTTCTAGCCTTAATAGATACCATCTTGTTTGATCAGCCATTATAATGCACAACATTCCTAACATGAATCTTGATCTTGGTTTTATTTCTGTTGATGCCTGCCTTTACCATTACTTTGCCAGATGCCATCTTCAGATTTCATGTGACTTGACCTGACCTTGGCTTTCTCCGTGCCTCTTCACCTAACCTGTCTTCTGCCTTTCTCCCTTCAAGGAAGGTTCCTTGATGCTGGTGAGGAGCTCTTGATCTAGGGAATTGTATCTGTTCTCCAATTTCCTGAATTGAGCCTGAACGCCGTTCATAGCCCCGCCCCATCCCACAGGCTCTGTATAATCCCTAAGGGTTTAGCGCTCCCCCATGATGATGATAATAATAATAATTCTGCCTTTCTCCCTTTTTGTTTCTTCCTTTTTCTTTCTCACACATGACTTGATAATGGTCCCTGACAGGCCTAAACTTCAGCTAATGTTCTCTTTCCAAATTGTGGGTTAGTTATAAATTGTTCGAGTTTATGTATAGTATATACAGTGGTACCTTGACTTACAAGTTTAATTCGTTTCATGACTGAGCTCGTAACTCAATTTGCTCATATATCAAATCAATTTTTCTCATTGAAATTAATTGAAATGCTATTAATCCATTCCAGAGCCCGAAAAACCACCCCAATTTTTGTTTTTGTTTTGGGTTTTTAAATAAGAAAAATGTATTTATAAATAAGAAATATTGTATACTCCACTCACTACCTTCACTACTCCACCCAGCACCATCTCTGCTCCATCCAACACCTTCACTACTCCACCCAGCACCATCTATACTACACCCACCACCCTCTCTACTCCACCCACCACCATATCTACTCTACCCACCATTATCACAACTCTACTCACCACCATCTCTACTCCACCTACTGCCATCTCTACTCCACCTACCACCATCTCTACTCCACCTACCACCATCTCTACCCCATCCACCACCATCTCTACTCCACCCACCATTATAACTACTCCACCCACCATTATCACTACTCCACCCACCACCATCACTGCTCCACCCACCTCCATCACTGCTCCACCCACCACCATCACTACTCCACCCACCACCATCACCACTTCACCCACCACTATCAGTACTCCACCCAATTTAATGTTTCTGGAAAAACTCTGAGTGTTGAAATGGAGGTTACCTCTTCCCTGGATTTATATGAGAACCAAACAAGAGACAAGGTGCCTCACAACAATCTGGCACTAGTGTGGGAGTATTATTATTACAGTTATGTCTTGGAAGAGCATGTGGGATGGGACGAAGTGCCTGACATTCCTCTGGGTACAGAGTTGGATTTGACTTCAGATACGTGCGTACTAGTGGCAGTGGCGTATCTGAAGCTCACTCGTAACTCGGATTTTGGCTCGTAACTCAAAGCATAAAATCGACCAATTGATGGCTTGTAACTCAGAAAACTCGTAAGTTGGGGCACTCGTAAGTCAAGGTATCACTGTATGTCATGCTGATTAGCCTAATCCAACTAAATATATTTTAGATAAGTTTACAGTAATTTAATAATAAACAAACACAATGAAATGCTGTACTGTAACTTTTGTGAAATTATTGCATGCACAAATTTTCACTTGCCTTATTTAGCAAAAAGATCGTTGCTATGTGAAGGCTTACTCAGCCCTGTAACAACTTCAGTCAGTATTACCAAGGCTGGCTCCTCCTCACGAAAATTAATGAATAGAAAAAGAAATAATAACAGACAATGATAAACACTTTATTATTTAGAAACGGAAAATGTAAAACAATAAAACATGAATGGGTATCCTAACTGAAAGAAAAATGAAAAATGAAATGAAAAAAATTACATTTGAACCCAACGCTAATATAGGTATATCATGGTAATGGGGTGTCAGGTGTTGGTGACACTGCGTGTTGTTGAACTCGTAGCCGTTGCTGATGTGGGGGGGGTAGCAGGTGTTGGTGACCACCACCGGCTCATTCTTCACAGAGTGTAGCCATGTATAATTACTTCAGATGACAGGAAAACAGGTTCGTAACCACTGCTATGATGAGGGGTTAGGTCCTGTGTTGGCTTACATAACAGGTAAGTAGATTAAACATGGGACGTCTCAGGACGTTAGTCCGTCTCCTTCTATTCTTCTCGTTGGTTGGCAGGTGACCCTCTCTGTCATTCCAAGCTGTAAAGAGAGACAGATTACCCACTGCTTAAGAAATCACTCTCCATGATAAGTACAATACCTAAAAGATGTGGTGATTATTAAAACATTTAACAGATAAAGACTGAAAGGACTAAGTTAATTATTGGTCAAAAGTGAAGCTTTCAACCAATAAGTCCACTAAAATATGATCAGGAGTGTACTTACAGAAGTGTTGGGAGCTGTGAGTTGAGTGATTTACTGTTTGACTGGAGCCCCACACGTCACCTTTCAGGGGGGGGGGAGAGGTAGGGGAAGAGATAGCAGAAGCTAGACTGACCCTACCTTAACAAGCAGTCGGCAATCAAACTACCACTTTCAGGGAGGGGGGAAAAAAGGGGGGGGGGAAATAGCGGGAGCTGGACTTACCCTACCTTAACAAGTAGCCGGCAATGAAACTATTGTTACTATACACTCCCTCGCTACTCCTATCTATTGAACTTTTCCCCTCACACTCCCCCATACCAAGACTTATAGTCAAGGAGTACGTATAAGAAGAATAGGCGAGGAAAAAGTTCTAACATGTGGAAGCCGCGTAAGGCAACAAATCTTCTACTGATTGTCACGACTTAACCAGTCAGAGAAATAATTGGATGAACCATTGATATACACAATATGGAACTTAAAAGCCTGGAGTGCCAATGTCCACCTCAAGAGGCGACTGTTGGTTCCCTTAAAAGTTTCTAGGTATATCAAAGGTTTGTGGTCTGTTTCTAAAATGAATTCTTTTCCCAGCAAATAAAATTTAAGCTTGGAGATACCCCACACAAGGGCCAAACATTCCTTTTCTATGGTGGAGTATCTCGTTTCTGAAGGAGGGAAGTTTTAGATTTAATAAATATACAGGATCTAGGAGTGTGTGTATTTTGTGCAGTAAGCACTTGACACCTATTGCAAGAACTATACTTCTTTGTAACCTGAGAATACATGCTTGGCCAAAAATAAGTGTGCTTGAGTTTCTGCCATGTCTTACGATGGGCCAAGTGTTTGGTCACTGGCAAATCATGAGCCATTTGAAGAACAGTCTCTCGACATGGTTTAGGAGCAACAAGGAGGGAATAATCTATCACTGAAGAATGAGATTTAACCCTTTGACTGTTTCCGACGTATAAATACGTCTTACGAGCCAATGTTTCTGACGTATTTATACGCACAAATTCTAGCGGCTTCAAATCGAGCGCCAAAGGCCTGATAGGCCTACACGGGAGAGAATGGGTCTCAGTGGTCGGTGTGCACCCTGTGAAAAAAATCTGGGACCTAGCGGTGCATTGTGGGAACGCCATGTTGTCAGTCCATTTTCACCATGCCTCTCGGTAAGAAGTTCCTCACTCCTCGGCGGATTGGAGGTCTTTTGTTCCCAAGTGATAGCTCTAACAGCGATGAAAGTGTCAGTGACAGTGAATTCAAGGGTTTTCAAGTGAGTGTTACCGAAAAAAGTGCCCAGGATAACGTAAATAGTGACGAAAACCCAGATGACCCACAACCTTCGACCTCTGGTGCTGTGCCGGCTTGTTCACGTTCACGTTCGCCTGTACCAGGACGAAAGAGGAAACTATTTGGTCGTGTACAACACCCTGATGATAGCAGTGATAGTGATAGTGATAGTGATTTCAAAGTCATTGAAAGCAGTTCTAGTGACAGTGAGAGTGAATATTCCCCAGTGAAGCGCCAGTATGTACGACGTAGCATGCGGTCTGGTAGTGTTTCATATGTTGTTCCAAGGGGAAGGAGAAACTCTGGGAGCACATCCCGTGGCCCAACACCACGACCTGATAGTGAAGATGACGATATTGTAACGATGGGTATGAATGGTGACAGTGAGGGAGGAGGCAGTGGTGGTGATAGTGAGGGTGGCACGGCCCATGTGGCACCATCACCGGGCCACGCTACTAGCCACGCGGCTGACTCAGCAGAACAACCAGCCTCACCCTACCCCACACTGCCACAACCTGCACCACCACAACCTGCACAGCCACAACCACAGCCACAACCACGGTACAATATCCAGACCCCACCAGCAGACCGCATCTGGGATTGGCAGGACGGTGACGAGTTTGTTCCCAGTCCCCATGACTTTGATGAAACACAAAGTGGAATAAAGCCATCTTGTCCACTTGGGAACAATGCCAGTGAACTGGACTGCTTTGAGTTATTCTTCGATGAACCCCTGATGGACATCATTGTCAGGGAAACCAACACATACTGTGAATACACCATGGCAAATACAATTCTCTCACCAAAATCACGGCTACACAAGTGGAAGGAGACAACTGTGGCAGAGATGTACCTGTTTTTTGCCACAATAATGCTTATGCCACATGTGTATAAGCACACTGTCACCACATACTGGACAACAGATCGCCTGATTTCAACTCCAGGTTTTAGTGACATTATAGGTGTCAATCGTTTCCTGATACTGTTGCGTATGTTACACTTTTCAGACAAAACCAGGCCTGACAGAAGCGACAGGTTATATAAGATAAGAAATGTGTTTATGTACCTGAAACAAAAGTGCTGCATGTATTTTTATCCCTTCAGGAAGCTTGTTATTGATGAGTCCTTGATTTTATTCAAAGGAAGACTCTCATTCAAGCAATATATACCAAGCAACAGGAAACGCTTTGGTATAAAGCTATTTGTACTGTGTGATTGCAGAAGTGGTCTTGTTTTAGATATTATTGTGTACACTGGCAGTAATACTTTGAGAGATACCATGAAGTTATTGGGTATCTCTGGTGATGTGGTTCGAACAATGATGGAACCATATCTTGGTAAGGGGCATATGTTATTTACTGATAACTGGTACACAAGCCCCTTACTCAGTGATTTCTTGCGAGTGAACTTGACAGACGTGTGTGGCACAGTGCGTGGTAATCGCAAACATATGCCAAGGTTCGACGCTGGCACTCGCAGAGGTGAGGTGCAAGCCTTTGCTGCCAATGACATCATGGCATTTCGGTGGCATGACAAACGTGATGTCACATTGTTGACATCAGTTCACACAAACGAAATGGTACCCAGTGGCAGGGACAACAGAGAGACCAATGAACCCATTCTAAAGCCTGCAGCTGTCATGGACTACAACCTCAATATGCGCTTAGTGGACAAATGTGACATGCAGATTGGGTTTGCAGACTGTGTACGCAAGAGTTATAAGTGGTATATCAAACTTTTTTTCCATCTTGTTGATATCTCTATGCTAAATGCTTATAACATATACAAGTTGAAGACCAACAAAACACCAAAATATGGTGAATTTTGCCTGTCAGTAATCAGACAAATAATTGCAAAGTACAAAGGAGCAACTCCTGCAATAGACCAGCGCCCACAGACGTCATCTCGTTTGAGGCCTGGTGATCACTACCCCATACAACTGCCTCCTACTACTGCCAAGAAAAATGCTCAGAAGAGGTGTTATGTATGTATGCATACCACAAAACGCCCACAAACACGCAGAGACACTCGTTTTATGTGTGAGGAGTGTGAAGTGCCCCTCTGCATATACCCATGTTTCAAAGAGTTCCACAAGCTGCAGCAGTTCTAGGAACGTGGTTAGTGACTGTACATATGTATATATATTATGGAACAATAGTAATAAACATTGTTTTGTATTGTTTGTTTGTGTAAACAAAGTGTATACACAAACTAATAGTGATAAAGTTTGTTCTGTTATTGTGTTGTAAATAATGAGTGTATATTTGAACAATGCACCTTACATTGGTCTCACAGGCCACATAAGTTACCTGGAAAAGAAAAATATTGAAAAATGCAAGAAACCTTTGAATTAGAGTAAATAAAAGAATACCGGGTGGGCGGCAGTCGCCGCTGTTGCCGTACGCACGTCAATTTCTGCAAACTTTGCGGCTCTATATCTCGGTAAGTACTGATGGCAAAAATTTTTTTTTAGGCTTAAAACACTAGTAAAAATATTCCTAACATTTTCATAAGAAAAAATAATTTTTTTTTTTTTCGAATATTTGGCGACATAGAATGACAGTTTCAGAGAGGGCCCTGAAACAGTCAAAGGGTTAAATACAGATTTATATAGGATGCCATTAATATATTCAAACTTATGAGATATGTATCTCCCATGGATAACTTTGTTGTTAAAAGCTTGATTATGACAATCCCGAAGTGAAGGGCAATTGCGCTGTATATTGACAAAGTCATCCTTGTACATAAAATCTGGGAAAATAAAAGGACTCACTGTGGGAGAAGAGGAGGTAGGAGAAACCGGGGTTATGGTCTGAGCCCTAGTCAAGACATTGAGAGTGCCGGAGGAAATACCCTTACTTTCACCCGACGAGTGGACAGGTGATCCTGCTACCTCACTATCGAGAGCAGTATCATCTGTTTCCACCCCCAAATGAACAGTACGAGACAATGCAGCTTCTGGTGCGGAATTGTTAAGGGGCTTATTTAACTTGCAAGGAGGAAGAGTTGGAAAACTTAGATCCACGGGTGGTGACGAAAGATCCGCCTCTGAAGGAAGAACGGCACCTTCAATGTTACCCACTATTATAGAACAAGTAATTGGGGCTAGTACCGCATTAGTCCAACCGGTGAACCATTTAGTTTTCAAGTAACAACGTATTGTAGGGAAAGTATTTTCATGACCCAAGTAATCTGAAAGAATAGAGGACACACAAGAGGTTTTAAAGTAAGGGAACAGTTTGTCCGAAATTACGATGCACGTACATCCAGTGTCACGTAATATATCTGAGACTTTTATATCATTAACTGCTCCTGAACAGAAGGGTGCTTGGTCATTACCGTCAACAAAACATCTTCCAACTTTCTCTATTTTCTTAGAAGGACAATCTGGACGTTTATGTCCGATACCACCACACCGATGACATGTTGGTATAATAGCTGGTGACTTTGCTTCTACTGTAGGCTTCTTAATCTTTGGTTCAGGTGAACCATTGCCCTTAAGGTTCAATCCCTTTAGGTCTTTATAGGAATTGTGAGCCTCAGCATACAGGTTGAGAGTAAGACACATGTGCAACATCTGGGTATCTTTATTGTAGACGTTTCGCCATCCAGTGGCTTTATCAATACAAATTCTAGGACATAACTTGAAGACAGTAGAACTATGTACAGAAGATGAGGTAATCAGTCCCTCAACCTAGGAGTAGGTGCGAACAGCACCATAGTCATGGAGATTCTGAAGCAGAAGAAAGAATCCTGGCGCTTATATAGTAACGTCAGGTGTACACAACTTGTCAGACACTGCAACATCATGGAATCTTAATTCTGAGGACATGTACATAACCTTCACGACTACGACAACTACTACTACAACTACTACTACAACTAACCCATCTCTTTGGGAAGGACCTACTTCCACTGGGGAATCCCGCCTACCAGTGAATATGCCCTCGTCTGCTACACCTGACGTTACTATATAAGCGCCAGGATTCTTTCTTCTGCTTCAGAATCTCCACGACTATGGTGCTGTTCGCACCTACTCCTAGGTTGAGGGACTGATTACCTCATCTTCTGTACATAGTTCTACTGTCTTCAAGTTATGTCCTAGAATTTGTATTGATAAAGCCACTGGATGGCGAAACGTCTACAATAAAGATACCCAGATGTTGCACATGTGTCTTACTCTCATCTTGTCGGTATTATATACCATTCGTACACAACTTGTCAGACACTGCAACATCATGGAATCTTAATTCTGAGGACATGTACATAACCTTCACGACTACGACAACTACTACTACAACTACTACTACAACTAACCCATCTCTTTGGGAAGGACCTACTTCCACTGGGGAATCCCGCCTACCAGTGAATATGCCCTCGTCTGCTACACCTGACGTTACTATATAAGCACCAGGATTCTTTCTTCTGCTTCAGAATCTCCACGACTATGGTGCTGTTCGCACCTACTCCTAGGTTGAGGGACTGATTACCTCATCTTCTGTACATAGTTCTACTGTCTTCAAGTTATGTCCTAGAATTTGTATTGATAAAGCCACTGGATGGCGAAACGTCTACAATAAAGATACCCAGATGTTGCACATGTGTCTTACTCTCATCTTGTCGGTATTATATACCATTTGTACACAGCATACAGGTTAGCGGCCTCAGCAACTTCCTCAGCTTTAATCAGGTTACGTTCTCTGATGAATGTTGTTATCTGGTGGGGAAGAGCTGTCAGGAACTGGTCAGCAACCATGAAGTCTCTAAGAGATTCATAACTGTGATCAATTCCTGAACTCTCTATCCAAAAGTCGAACAAACGAAAGAGTGTTACCTGTAACTGCTGAAAGTTCTGGCCAGGCTGTAAAGTGGCATACCTGAAATCTTTCCTGTAAGAATTAGTGGTTTTTTGATATGCTTTAAGGATTGCCTTCTTCAGTAGGTTATAATTACATATGATGTCCTGTGACAAAGTTGCATAGATATTCAAGGCTGTACCAGAAAATAACATTCCTAACCTGGTAGCCCAGGTGTCAGCAGGCCAATCACAGAGGGTAGCGGTATTTTCAAACCTGATGATGTATGAAGTAATGTCTTCACCCTCTGTGAAGGGAGGTTAATTAGGTGTTGGAATATGTGCACTAGCTGCATGATGTTCAATTACTCCTTCCTCTAATTGTCGTTGTGTAAGAGTTAACTTTTTATTCTCTAATTCACAGCGAGCTTTTTCGAGCTCGCGATCCTTTTCTCTCTCTATTAACTCAAGTTCTCTAGCATTTTCCTCACGTTCTCTAGCTCTTTCCTTACGTTCTCTATCCTTTGCTTTTTCCTCAAGTTCTCTTAATTTAACTTGTTCCTCACGTACTTTAGCTTGTTCCTCATGTACTCTAGCTCTCTCCTCACGATCAAGTCTATCACGCTCCTTTTTGTCTTCTCTCTCTCTTTCTAACTGTCTAAGCAAATTTCCTAAATTTGCTTGTAACAGATAAGTGAACTATAGATATGTAGATATAAATCCATATGTATTCCTGTTAACCCTTTGGGGCCTAGTTCCTAGGCCTTTTGTGTATCCACATGCTCTCGCGCTACCGTCCACAGGATGGATATGGGGTGCACAATAAACTAGCCACTTCGGTGGCAAAATCTAATCTAATCTAACTGTCTATCTTGGTTTTCTCTTTCAATTCGATCTCTTTCCTTTTTATCCTCTCTCTCTCTGTCTTGATTCTCTCTCTCTATTCTTTCTCTCTCCTTATTCTCTTCTCTTTTGATTCTCTCTCTCTCCTTCTTCTCTTTCCCTTTCTAACTGTCTTTCTTCTCTCTCAATTCTCTCTCTTTCTAGTCTTTCCTGGATCTTAGCACTAATGAAAGATTCTAAATTTTTCCCTGTTATACCTAACTTACTTTCAGTGTTCATCCAAAACTGGTATTCCTCAATACTTGCTAGAATAACTTAAACTATCAGGGGAAATGAAACGGGTATTAAAGAAAACAGAGGGTTTAATTCCTGCTCTGCTCAAACTGTAAATATACCAGAGGGTTCGATCCCTACTTCAACTAAACGAAGGGTTCTATGCCAACTCTGAGCAAACAGTAAGTAGAAAGGGGTCACTTGACCATCCAATCTTCTCACCAACAAATCAAGAGTGTCCTACGACAGTTCCCTTGATATAATAAAGAGCTCAATGAAACAAATTGTCACTGGAAAATCTCGGGTCCCTAGAGTCTAATCCTCCTAAGTGTTTCAAGCTCGAAAAGGTGGCAGAATTAAATATTATATCCTGCCTGACTTGACTTACAATAAATTGAGACTATAACAATCACCAAATCTTTTAAATACCCGTACAGTAGTCCTACCATAGAGAATGATTACTCATGGCTGGTGGTAACCGTCTGTGGTATGTGGCGTTGAAGTTCCAATGGTAGATTCGAGATGGAATTGAATCTTGATTCAGTAGAATTGATCCTAGCAAGGTCGCCACTTGTGAAGGCTTACTCAGCCCTGTAACAACTTCAGTCAGTATTACCAAGGCTGGCTCCTTCTCAGGAAAATTAATGAATAGAAAAAGAAATAATAACAGACAATGATAAACACTTTATTATTTAGAAACGAAAAATGTAAAACAATAAAACATGAATGGGTATCCTAACTGAAAGAAATATGAAAAATGAAATGAAAAAAAATTACATTTGAACTCAACGCTAATATAGGTATATCGTGGTAATGGGGTGTCAGGTGTTGGTGACACTGCGTGTTGTTGAACTCGTAGCCGTTGCTGATGTGGGGGGGTAGTAGGTGTTGGTGACCACCACCGGCTCGTTCTTCACAGAGTGTAGCCGTGTATAATTACTTCAGATGACAGGAAAACAGGTTCGTAACCACTGCTATGATGAGGGGTTAGGTCCTGTGTTGGCTTACATAACAGGTAAGTAGATTAAACATGGGACGTCTCAGGACGTTAGTCCGTCTCCTCCTATTCTTCTCGTTGGTTGGCAGGTGACCCTCTCTGTCATTCCAAGCTGTAAAGAGAGACAGATTACCCACTGCTTAAGAAATCACTCTCCATGATAAGTACAATACCTAAAAGATGTGGTGATTATTAAAACATTTAACAGATAAAGACTGAAAGGACTAAGTTAATTATTGGTCAAAAGTGAAGCTTTCAACCAATAAGTCCACTAAAATATGATCAGGAGTGTACTTACAGAAGTGTTGGGAGCTGTGAGTCAAGTGATTTACTGTTTGACCGGAGCCCCACACGTCACCTTTCGGGGGGGGGGGAAGAGGGAGGGGAAGGGATAGTGGGAGCTAGACTGACCCTACCTTAACAAGCAGCCGGCAATCAAACTACCACTTTCGGGGAGGGGGAAAAAAGGGGGGGAGGAATAGCGGGAGCTGGACTTACCCTACCTTAACAAGTAGCCGGCAATGAAACTATTGTTACTATACACTCCCTCGCTACTCCTATCTATTGAACTTTTCCCTCACATGCTATATAAGCCAAAATCGCAAGTTTTATCTGTTCAGCACGACATATATACACGTATACAATGGAACCTTGGCTTACAAACGCCCCACCATGCAAACTTTTCAGGATACGAACCATCGTTAGATCGATTTTTTGCTTCTGGATACAAACGAAATTTCAGGATGCGTGCTTTCCCCTCAAGGGAGGTTCCTTAAATAAATAAACTATATATATCTTTGCAAAGGTTACAATGTGTGTTTACATATCATGATATGATTGGAGCAAAGAAAGCCACTCTCACGCCGAGACATTTTGGGCAGACTTTACCTAATACATGTACTTATAGACTACTTAAGTCTAGAGAGGAGAAGAGTAGTGGTTACCAATATTTTGCTGATGATGGCACCAACTACTGGCAGCCTTTTGAAGTTTATCCTTACTGTTATTATTATTATTATTATTATGATTATTATTATTATTATTATTATTATTATTATTATTATTATTATTATTATTACTATTATATTGTATTATTATTATTGTTATAATAATAATAATAATTATTATTATTATTAGTAGTAGTAGTAGTAGTACGTACATGGTGAGGGGCTCTTGATCTAGGGAATTGTATCTGTGTTCCAGTTCCCTAAATTAAGCCTGAATTCTTCCATCCCCCCCCCCACAAGCACTTCCCTATTATAATAATAATAATAATAATAATAATAATAATAATAATAATATAATAACATGCGTATAATATAATAATAATATAATACATATAATAATATAATAATAATGTACACCTACCATCCGACTTACAACCTGCTCGACATACGACCACTCGACTTACAACCGTGTTTTGTATGCCAAATTTCTGGGAAATAAACAACTGTTTGTGTTGTACACAGTGTTTATCCTAAACCTTAGAGTATAAAATACAGTACTAACAGCATGAAAAGTAAAGTAAAAAGTGAAATACCATAATAAAGCAATAAAATAAAGTCATTACAAAAATGTCATGTTGATATTCAGTAGTAAGGTTTGACTTACGTCCATTTTGACTTACGACCGGTTGGTCGGAACCAAGCTCGGTCGTAAGTCGGATGGTACCTGTACTATAGTAATTATAATAGACAGTTTTGAAAGGCTGTCACTAGACGGCAGTGAATACCACAACAATGCGGGAATGGTTATGGCCGCCTCCACTTATCACATAATGACATTATTTTATTTATTCTAGAGTATATATCAGGTTTCTGTGTTGTTTATATTGTTTACTATGTCATATTAGATCAATTGTGATAGATAAATAAGCCATAGAGTTGATATTAGCATTATATTGAAGTGTATTTTTCATGCCTCTGAGAGCAGGAATTCCGCCGGAATGGATTAATGGCTTTTCAGTTAATTTAAATGCGGAAAATTGACTCAGCATACGAACAAATCAAAATACGGACAAGGTCATGGAACGGATTAAGTTTGTTAGCTGAGGTTCCACCGTATATGTATATCCATATATTTTTTGAACACATCGGCCGTTTACCATGCATGCATGCATGTATGTATGTATGTATGTATGTATGTATGTATGTATTCGCCTAATTGTACTCGCCTAATTGTGGTTGCAGGGGTTGAGATTCAGCTCCTGGCCCTGCCTCTTCATTGAATGCTACTAGGTTCTCTCTCCCTGCTCCATGAGCTTTATCATACCTCATCTTAAAGCTATGTATGGTTCCTTCCTCCACTACCTCACTTGCTAGAGTATTCCACTTCCTGACTACTCTGTGAGTGAAGAAATACTTCTTAACATCCCTTTGAGTCATCTGAGTCTTCAACTTCCAAGTGTGACCCCTTGTTTCTGTGTCCCCTCTCTGGAACATCCTGTCTCTGTCCACCTTGTCTATTCCATGCAGTATTTTGTATGTCGTTATCATGTCTCCCCTAACCCTCCTGTCCTCCAATATCGTCAGGCCGATTTCTCTTAACCTTTCTTCGTAGGACATTCCCCTTAGCTCTGGAACTAACCTTGTCGCAAACCTTTGCACTTTCTCTAATTTCTTGACATGCTTGATCAAGTGTGGGTTCCAGACTGATGCTGCATACTCCAGTATGGGCCTGATGTACACGGTGTACAGTGTCTTGAATGATTCCTTACTAAGGTATCGGAACGCTATTCTCAGGTTTGCCAGGTGCCCATATGCTGCAGCAGTTATCTGGTTGATGTGTGCTTCTGGAGACGTGTTCGGTGTGATACTCGCCCCAAGATCTTTCCTTGAGCAAGGTTTTCAGTCTTTGGCCATCTAGCCTATACTCTGTCTGCGGTCTTCTTTGCCCTTTCCCGATCTTCATAACTTTGCATTTGGCGGGGTTAAATTCGAGAAGCCAGTTGCTGGACCAGGTGTCCAGCCTGTCCAGGTCTCTTTGAAGTCCTGCTTGATCCTCATCTGATTTAATTCCTCTCATTAACTTGACATCATCTGCAAACAGGAACACTTCTGAGGCTATCCTTTTCATCATGTCTTTCACATATACCAAAAATAACACTGGTCCTAGGATCGACCCCTGTGGGACCCAGCTTGCTACAGGTGCCCACTATGATACCTCATCATGTACCATGACTTGTTGTTGCCTCCCTGTCAGGTATTCTCTGGTCCATTGCAGTGCCTTTCCTGTTATACGCGCCTGATCCTCTAACTTCTGCACTCATCTCTTGTGAGGAACTGTATCAAAGGCCTTCTTGCAGTCTAAGAAAATTCAATCAACCCACCCCTCTCTCTTGTGTCTTACTTCTGTTACTTCATCATAAAACTCCAGAAGGTTTGTGACACAGGATTTGACTTCCATGAATCTGTGCTGGTTGGCATTTATACTTTTGTTCCGGTCCAGGTGCTCCACCACTCTCCTCCTGATAATCTTTTCCATGACTTTGCATCTGTGCATGCATGCAGAGAATTTGTAATTTGGAGATTTAAGGTGTGGAGTTTCTGAAAGTATTATTCAGAAGGCTGAGGAAGGGTTATTGAGGTGGTTTGGTCATTTAGAGAGGATGGAGCAAAATATGGTGACTTGGAGGGTGTACAAATCTGTAGTGGAAGGAAGGCAGGGTAGTGGTCATCCTAAGGAGGGATGGAGGGGGGTATAGGAGGTTTTGTGTTCAAGGGACTAGGACATGCAGCAGGCATGTGTGGGCATGTTAGATAGGAGTGGAGACAAATGTTTTTTGGGACCTGATGAGCTGTTGGAGTGTGAGCAAGATAATATTTTTTGAAGGGATTCAGGGAAACCAGTTAGCTGGACTTGAGTCCTAGATGTAGAAAGTACAGTATGTATTCCCATTTCATCTTTGTTTTTTAATTTGCAGTATAATGTGTTTACATTTTAGGCTACAATGTATTGAAGGTTATGTTTTGCAGTAACTGTTGATAATGCTTATTTATATAATGATGTGATGAAGATGAAACACATTTGCTATTAACAATGCTTTAATCATATATTGTAAGACATTATAAACTTTGTCTTTCTAAAACATTAAGACTATTTTCATTATCACTGGTATTACAGAATTTTCTTATACAGTAAGGCACTTCTGGAAAGCAGACATCACCGGAATGCAGAACGCCATTTTTTCCACTTATAAATGCATATAAATGCCAAACAACAAGTTTACACTAACTTATATTAAGTTAGTAATAGAACTAGGCATTAAAAAACACAATAAAAAGTAAAATACATACACAGTACATTCATTACTTACCTTAAAATATTTGTAGTCTTAATGTAGGGTGAGAGGTGAGTACAGTGGACCCTCGGTTATCGGCCATAATCCTTTCCAGAAGCTCGGCCTAAAACTGAAATGGCCAAAAACCGAAATAATATTTCCCATAAGAATTAATGTAAATTGAATTAATCCATTCCAGACAAAAATATTCACAAAAAAATTATTTTTTTTAACTATTAAATCAGTATTACATACCTTTATTGGAGACTAATGCTGGCTTCTGGAAGTGTAGCATGCCTGCTACACTTTCTGCGTGCCTGCTACACTTCCTGCATGCCTGCTACACTTCCTGCATGCCTGCTACACTCCTTGCCTCTATGCCTGCCTGCCTTGAATTCTATTGTGTTTCATACTTTCTTTACCAAAGGAACTTTACTAAGAACTTTCTTTGGGGCCATGGTGACTTATTTCGCAGTTACACTTGATAAATAACCACCAGAAACAATGGATTATAGCGAAATGTTTGGATGAAAGAGCAGAAGCTTCCTCACTTGCCCAGAGACACAGCCAGGCTGACGCGAGCAGCTGCCGGCGGGCGGGTGTACGTGTCCCATGCAGCTGATAAGTGAAATAACGGCCAATAACCGGAAGCTGAAAAACCAGCCTATAACCAAGTTGGCCAATAACAGGAACAGCAGATAACTGAGGGTCTACTCTAGTACTTATTTGTAGGAAGTCAGATGTAAGTAGCCGCTAGATGTAGGTATGTACCCCTCAAGGAAGGTTCCTTGATGCTGGTGAGGGGCTCTTGATCTAGGGAATTGGATTTGTGCTTCAGTTCCCTGAATTAAACCTGAATACCTTCCACATCCCCCCACAGGCGCTGTATAATCCTACGGGTGGCCCAGAGCCATATTATTACCATTGACATTTCATGTTCACTGAGTTTAATAATTTCTGACAACTACCTTTAGATGCCATCATAAACAAAGGGAGAAATAATGAATAATTCATGCAAAGAATTGCAAACAAAAGCATTGTGTATTAAGGGGAGTGACTGGGCCAGTGCAAATTCATACACATTTTCTCAAATGTTGGACCAGAGAAAACATAATGTTTTACCTCCACCTGTCTACCACCCCTCCATAACATGTAAACATTGCATGTTTATATGCTATGTAATGTGTTTCTTACATAATTTTGAAGAAAATATCATAGATGGATTAATGAAAATATCTATATTAACGTAAAATAAGACAGTGTGCCCAAGATTGTTTATTATTATGCACTAATAGTATTACTGTAGCGTTAAGACTAGAGGGACGCTCGTAGTGATTTTAATGTGTACCTGCATGCCAGCACAGTCTGTAAGTATATTTAGGTACATGTACACATAAGTATATGTAATTATCAGAGTATGTATAAAATATTCAGTAACTTTAAAACACTTGAAATTTTGGAAAGTTTCCAGACATAATAGAGAGATGCGCTCACAGAGAATGTAAACAAACCGGGTGGTGCACACCATATTAGAAAGACCGCTCGCCGTATAGAGAGTTTTGGTCATAATTTGAAATTGCCATATTAGTGGAACGCCATGAGGCAAAACGCCATAAAGCGGGGCCCTACTGCACCTATACTGTAATTGGTCTCTAGTAAAATTGCTTTATTTATGATTCATTATTTTGTTTTTAACATGGTGCATCTTTCTCATTTTCAGACTCGCAGTGAAAGTCGACACACCTTGGATGTACTAGTTCCACAGGTTTACTCAAATTATCAGGTAAAAATAGGCTCACAGTTGCACTCACACACCATAAATATATATACAGTACACACACTCATGCGAGAATAGACAAGGACAATTTCATAGCACACATACCATCATCTGAAAGATGAGGAAGAAATGGTACTAGATGAATACTAGAAAGTTTTTCTTCACAAAATGGTAGAATAATGAAACTGAATACATTCTATACTGAAAATAGGCTACCACGAGCATAATTCTGTTGTAATTACAAGTATATAAAAGAGAATAGGGGTAATAACACTTTTATATGGGTGTGAGCCATGGGTTTTGAAAGGTGCAGCATTTAAGAGGCTATAGGCAGTAGAGATGTCATATTGGAAAGCAATGTGTTGTGTGAGTATCAGTAACTACCAGTAGTTGTTTGTAAAAGAGGGAGGTTTGATACTATTTAGATAGTGTGAAATGATTTTTCTAGCAGTCTTTTGTTGTTTGATGATTAGTTTTAGATAACTTACTCTTGTTGATCCACAAGCACATTAATTATAATATGAAGAAGGCAGAAGATTTAAATACCTTACCACCCTTTATATACAAAAAAGTGTCACAAGTGCTATCACCAATTCTTGCAACACTCTTTAACAAATCCATTGAATCCTCTACCTTCCCTACAGTTCTCAAAATAGCAAGGGTCACCCTGATCCATAAAGAAGGAGACCAAACAGAGTTGAATAACTATAGGCCAATATCCAACTTACACCCTCTCTCAAAAATCTTTGAAAAATTAATTCATAAACGAATCTACTCCTACCTCATCTCCCAAAACATACTCAACCCCTGCCAATTTGGATTCAGGCCTAACAAAAATACTAATGATGCTATTATACACATGCTAGAACATATATACACTGCAATAGAGAAAAAAGAAGTCCCACTGGGGATCTTCATTGACTTACGTAAAGCTTTTGATACAGTTGACCATGACTTGCTCCACATAAAATTGTCACACTATGGTATAAGAGGACACTCCCTCAACTACCTCAAGTCATACCTCAGCAACAGAAGCCAATATGTGTACACAAATGGGGCAAACTCTTCCGCACAACCAATTACAGTTGGTGTCCCACATGGAAGTGTCCTTGGCCCTCTTCTCTTTCTCCTATACATAAATGACCTACCAAATGCTTCGCAATTACTCAAACCCACACTATTTGCAGATGACACTACATACGTCTTCTCTCACCCGAGCCCGGTCATGCTAGCCAATACTGTAAATACCGAATTACAGAAAATATCTACCTGGATGAGGACTAACAAACTTACACTAAACATTGACAAAACCTACTTCGTTCAGTTTGGTAACAGAGCTACAGATGTCCCTCTTAACATAATGATAAACGGATCACCTATCACAAAGCTAACAGAGGTAAAATTCTTAGGAATCCACCTTGATAATAGACTCAAATTTCATACACATATCCAACAAATTTCTAAGAAAATTTCCAAGACCGTAGGCATACTATCGAAGATACGGTACTATGTTCCACAGTCAGCCCTCCTGGCCCTATATCACTCTCTTATTTACCCCTCTCTCACCTATGGAATTTGTGCATGGGGCTCAACAACAATTAACCATCTCAGACCACTCATTACCCAACAAAAGGCTGCAGTCAGAATGATAACAAATTCCCACTACAGGCAGCACACTCCACCAATATTCAAAACACTAAACCTACTCACCATACAAAACATCCATACTTATTACTGCACCTATTACATACACAGAACACTTAACTCTGATATTAACCCTCCCCTCAAACATCTCCTTGCCAACCTCAACAGAACACATGACCATAACACAAGGCACAGATCACTCTTTGATGTTCCTCGTGTCCATCTCACGCTATGCAAAAACTCAATGCACATAAAAGGCCCAAAAATCTGGAATTCATTACCTGTAAATATAAAAGAAACACTACCTGTTTATAAATTCAAGTCTCTTCTCAAAGATCACTTACTCACCCAAAACCAAATAAATACTGAATAACTGAACCTTATAAATTGTATATCTTAAATGTTTCTCACAATTATCTCACATAAATGTTAAACCTAAGACCCAATCTAACTTTGTTATTTTTTAAATACACTTCCTAACAGAATACTCCATTCTACTGAATGTACAGCAATGCATGCAACCATATTACCTGTCTTTGTAATACTCATTTGTGCTTTATTGTTATCTGTTTACAATAATGTTTTATCACTGATTACATCATTGCTTAGTTAATTTTAAGCCTGCCCGTAATGCTATGCATACAAGTGGCTTTGGCATGCTGCTCTTACCTGTATTTTTTTGTACCTCTGTATGTATGTTCAAATTATTAAATAAATAAAATAAATAAATAAATAAATTAAACACTGAAGATAGGACTCAATGAGCATAGATATGCTCCTGTAATAACAAATAGGTGCTGTATTAAACAACCACATACACAGACTGAATTTGTACTATTGTAATACAGTACTGGAATTGTCATCCTTGTATGTTGTCCAAAATTCCACTTATTGTTTTTCAGCTTCAAAAAACTTTCTTCAGTGTCATACTAATGAATTAATAAAATAAGAAATTCCCTAGAATAAAGCCTCTTTGCTAATTATGAGGCTACTTTTATTAAAAATCACAGAATTATATTAATTTCATGACACAGCAATATTATTTAATATTTAGATTTAAGACAAATTGTTCTTAGTTGCTCTATCATAAAACAAGATCTGATGGTAATGTACACAATGTATATAATGCTTTATCATGATATACTGTGTTAGTAAGTAAGTTTATTCAGGTATACACAAATACAGTTACATAGAATTATCGTACATAGCAGCATATGTGTAGAGAGAATCATTGCTGTTCACTCATCCCTCCCTTTCGTCAGTTTTTAATGTTTTTTATTTTTAGGCATTACAACGGACATTCCAAAATATTGACCATTTGGAAATGCTAGTAAAACGTGTCAAAGAAGATCTGGTAAAGATGGAAACCTCTGTAAATCAAGCTGAGGCAGATTTAGGCACAAGTCATAGCTTTACAACAGTTATTAGGCCACTCTTCTTTGTAAGTGGAAATATACATTATTGTACATTACTATTACAGCTGTATAAAAATAATGATATACTGTGATAATCCCTTAAAAGCTAAAGCAGATTGCATTCTAAAATCTGAGTAGTATTTGGTATTACTAAGGAGTTTTTAAGGCTCTATATATTGTACAACTCTATTTACTTTTTTTTTTTTTCAGAAGAAAGATCAGTATCCAGTCAGAACCCCAACATCATCACAGCTTTCCTTTCAGCCTCCTCAAATTTTTCATGCTGAAGATTACTTTACAAGAGATGTACAAAAGACCGATGCTTCCAGCTTAATGCTGCCACAGTAGAAGAGCTACTTGTTACTTGCCAGCATTGCCTTAATTTTTACCTTCACTTGCACATATTGAACTTCTATTGTATCTTATTTATTGTGAATCAAATATATTTTGCTGAGCTCTTATGTCTTAGTACTGTTTTATGGAATAGCTGAATCCTGTCTTAGGCTTGTAACATGTATATACATGTTACTGAACAAGCTCATTTTCCCCACCATCCTTAATATGCTGACAATCTGACATTCTATAGTGCTAGAATGGTGTTCATTATAAATATTGTACCTGAAAACCAAATGTTTTATTCAGTTACAAATAATAGAAAGCTGCATAATATCTGCATAATTTATTTCCAGATTTAGGCTTATTTTGCTATTAAACATCACTGATTAATATAGCCTCTCCTCACTTAGCGATGGAGTTCTGTTCCTCAGATCACATTGGTAAACAAATTCGTTACTAAGCAAGGAGCATACTACAGTGTAACCTCAAATATCGAACTTAATCCGTTACAGGAGCTAGTTCTAAATTCGAAAAGTCTGAAAAGCGAAGCAATATTTCCCATAAGAAATAATGGAAATACAATTAACCCTTTGAGGGTTTTGGTCGTACTAGTACGTCTTACGCGTAGGGGTTTTTGACGTACTAGTACGCATAAATTCTAGCGGCCTCAAATCTCGCAGGAAAAGGCTGATAAGCCTAGATGTGAGAGAATGGGTCTGTGTGGTGGGTGTGCGCAGTAGGAAAAAAATCTGGGACCCAGTGGTGCATTGTGGGAATGCCATCATAGTACACAATTTCCACCGTGCCCTGCGGTAAGAAGTTCCTCACTCCTCGGCGAATTGGGACACTTTTGTTCCCCAGTGACAGTTCTAATACAGATGGAAGTGACAGTGAAGATGAGTTTCAAGGTTCTGGTGAGGTTTTGACCGAAACTAATGACCATTATATGGGTAATAGTGAGGAAAACCCAGACAACCCACAGCCTTCCACCTCTGGTGCTGGGCCGTCGTTCAGTTGTACCAGAATCAAAGAGGAAACTCCTATTTTCCAAAATCCCAGACTCAGATGTGAGCATTGGTGATGATAATGATAGTGATTATGAACTACAAGCTCTTCAAACTTGTTCCAAGAATGGAGGAGGAGGAGGAGGCAGAGGAGGAGGAGGCAGAGGAGGAGGAGGCAAGAGGAGGAGGAGGCAAGAGGAGGAGGAGGCAGAGGAGGAGGAGGAGGAAGAAGAAGAGGAGGAGGAGGAGGAAGAAGAGGAGGAGGAGGAGGAGGAAGAGGAGGAGGAGGAGGAGGAGGAAGAAGAAGAATACGTAATGTTAACAATAATACATAATAATAATACATAATAATAATAATACATAATAATAATAATACATAATAGTAATAATAGGTAATAATAATAATATGTAATAATAAATGTTCACCCATGACAGTAACAAGATAAGGGGAGATAACATCTGATAAGTGCTGACGTTTGATGAGGGTAAATGAGGGTAGAGCTGATGCCAAAAGATGAGATGAACATCGCCCTCCCTTTGTTTTTGCTGGTATACTAACATTTCTGTCTGTCTATTTGCCTGTCTGTCAAGCTCCCTGTCTATCCATCTAGCTCTCTGTCTCAGAGAGCCACAAGACTGCGTCATCACTTTTACTCACATCTTCAAGCAGAGTATAGCACTTTGTCTGGGTTTCTTGGGTTATCCTAGGTTATTTATACTATGTATACTCGTATTTATGTGTACCTGTGAGACAGAGATAGACAGACAGATAGAATGAGGGAGAAAGATAATTAGATAGAATGGAGGAGGGGAAGCAGCATCCGACCCCATTGTTTTGACAGGCCGGAGGGGGAAAGAGTAATGAGCCAATATGTCACTTTGACAGCTGCCGACTCCTTGTAATTTACACTATGGACGAGGAGGACAAGGAGAAGGAGGAAGAGTAGGGGGAAGAGGAGGAGGAGGAAGAGTAGGAGGAAGAGGAATAAGAGGAAGAGGAGGAGGAAGAGGAATAGTAGGAGGAAGATTAGGGGGAAGAGGAGGAAGAGTAGGAGGAAGAGGAAGAAGAGGAGGAGGAGGAAGAGGAGGAGGAGGAAGAGGAAGAGTAGGAGGAAGAGGAAGAGGAGGAAGAGGAAGAGTATGAGGAAGAGTAGGGGGAAGAGGAGGAAGAGTAGGGGGAAGAGGAGGAAGAGGAAGAAGAGGAGGAGGAGGGTGGAACACTAGTACACTGGTACTGGTACACTAACATTTCTGTCTGTCTATTTGTCTGTCTGTCAAGCTCCCTGTCTATCTGTCTATCCGTCTAGCTCTCTGTCTCAGAGAGCCACAAGACTGTGTCATCACTTTTACTCACATCTTCAAGCAGAGTATAGCACTTTGTCTGGATTTCTTGGGTTATCCTAGGTAATTTATACTATGTATACTTGTATTTATGTGTACCTGTGAGACAGAGATAGACAGACAGATAGAAAGAGAGAGACAGATTGAAAGAGATAGAATGAGGGAGAAAGATAAAACACCATTGTGTATGACACCATGTTTCAGAGTTCCACAAGCTGCAGAACTAATAGGAATATGTTCAGTGACTGTATATTGGTATATATATTATAGAACAATAATAATAAACAATGTTTTGTATTGTTTGTTTTTGTAAACAAGTTTTGTAAACAATATATTGATAATTATGTTTGTGTGCTTATTGTGTTGTATACAACGAGTGTATATATGTACATTGCACCTTACTTTGGTCTCATAGGCCACATAAGTTATGTGAAAAAATAAAATAGTGAAAAAAACAACAAACCTTCAAATACAAGTAAATCAAAGTTTACCGGGTGAGCGGCAGTCGCCGCTGTTGCCATACGCGGCTCATTTTCTGCAAACTTCATGCATCCATATCTCCGTAAGTATTGATGGTAAAATTTTTTTGTTTATCCTATAATGTTTAGAAAAAAAAACTCTATTTTTTCATAAGAAAAAATAATTTTTTTTTTTTTAAATTTGGCCGACCCTGAGAACGAGTTTCGGAGAGGGCCTGTCGACCCTCAAAGGGTTAATCCATTCCAGAAACCTAAAAATATTCACACAAAAAAAAAATACATTTTATAGAGATTAATTATAGTTTTACATAAACACAACAAATATAGTGTTCAATTATGTATTAATAAATTTAAATAAACATATAAAATAACATTTTACTTACCTTTATTGAAGATTTGTGATGGCACCTGGAAGATAGGGAGGAGGAGACAGGGAGTTTGGGTTAGTGTTTTTAAGGAGAATCCCTCTCCATGAGGACTTCAGGTATCAAAGCCCTCCCTGAAGTTTCTTCCCTTCTCTGTCTTTTAATGCCACTAGGACCAGCTTGAGAGTCCCTGGACCCCTGTCTCACAAAATAACTGTCCACAGTCCTCTGTTTCTGGTGCCTCTTTAAAATTTCCCTAAAATAGGACATGGTTCTGTCACTGAACTTGTTGCAAAGATGGCTTGTTTCAGCTTGCTCAGGGTGGTACTTCTCCACAAACATTTGGACATCATTCCACTTCTGTATTATTTCCTTCTTCACATCTATGGTGTTTCTCACTTTCTTTACCACAGGGGTACCACTAGCAAGTTTCTTTGGGCCCATTGTAGCTTATTTCACAGTCCCACAAGCACTAAACACAATGAAATACAGTGAACCCTCGACTAACGCTATTAATCCGTTCCTGAGAGCTCATAGCTAGTCAAAATAATCGTTAGTCAAGTTAATTTTCCCCATAAGAAATAATGGAAATCAAATTAATCCGTGCAAGACACCCAAAAGTATTGAAAAAAATTTTTTTTAACATATGAAATATTAATTTTAATACCCACAAACTGAAGAAGACATGCACAGTTACATGACACTTACCTTTATTGAAAATCTGGTGATGATTGATGGGATGGGAAGAGGGGAGTGTGTTGATGGTCTTAGTGTTTAGAAGGGGAATCCCCTTCCATTAGGACTTGAGGTGGCAAGTCCTTTTTCGGGGTTACTTCCCTTCTTTTAATGCTACTAGGACCAGCTTGAGAGTCACTGGACCTCTGTCGCACAACATATCTGCCCATAGAGGCCTGTACCTCCCGTTCCTTTATGACATTCCTAACGTGTTTCACAACATTGTCAGTGTCACCATTAAACACTTGTTCAGGTTTCAGTCCTTCACTGTCTATGTACTCCTTGAATTCCTGCACATATTTTTCAGCTGCTTTTTGGTCCAAACTGGCAGCCTCACCATACCTTATCACACTATATATGCCACTACGATTCTTAAATCTCTCAAACCAACCTTTGCTGGCCTTAAATTCACTCACATCACCACTAGTTGCTGGCATTTTTCTAATTAAATCGTCATGCAACTTCCTAGCCTTTTCACATATGATCGCTTGAGAGATGCTATCTCCTGCTATCTGTTTTTCGTTTATCCATACCAATAACAGTCTCTCAACATCTTCTATCACTTGCGATCTCAGTTTCGAAAACATAGTTGCACCTTTGGCAAGAACAGCTTCCTTGATTACCGTTTTCTTGGCCACAATAGTAGCGATGGTTGATTGGGGTTTTGTGTACAGCCTGGCCAGCTCGGAGGCATGCACTCCACTTTCATACTTAGCAATGATCTCTTTCTTCATATCCATAGTAACTCTCACCCTTTTTGCTCTAGGGTTGGCACTAAAAGCTTTCTTGGGGCCCATGGTGACTTATTTTGCAGGTGCAATCACTAAAAAGGCTGTGATAATATGAAATGTTCCGATTGTATGCTTGGAAGCAACTGCGGTGGCTGGCTGGCTTGTAAACACTGGCCAGAAGTGGACGCGTCTCAGACGGAAGGAATAGTGTTGGTCGAGTTTTTTAGCGCTAATCGAGGCAAAATTTTTGCGATAAAATGTATCGCTAGTCAGATTTATCGTTAATCGATGCCATCGCTGGTCGAGGGTCCACTGTAATCGTAAAATGTTTGGATGAGAGCGCAGGTCAGTGTTCCCTCAAGCATCAACCAAACCAGACTGGCTCATGGTGCCTGCGCGGGGGACACGGACAGAGCAGGCTGCCAGACAGGTCTGGTACCCGGCGGTTCGAAAATAGGGGCGAGTTCGATAATAGGGACAAAGTTGGTTCGAAAAAAAGCGTTCTATTTTCGAAGAGTTCGATAAGTGATACATTTGAAATTTGAGGTTCCACTGTATAATGGTAGTGGGTTTGTGTCAAACATCTGTAATATTGTTTTAACCCTTTGAGGGTCCATCCCGTAGATCTACGGCTTTATGTTCAGGGTCCAAACCGTAGATCTACGTCATGAGCTCAGCTCACTCTGATAAACTGTGAGTGGTACATTTGGGCCTAGATATGACAGAATACATCTATGTGGTATGTGTGCACCACATAAAACAGATCCTGCAGCACGCTGTGTATAATGAGAGAAAAAACTGAAATCATGATTTTTCGATTAAAACAGCGACTTTGCAGTGTTTTTTCGTATGTTTTTTATAGTTCTATTTGCGATTTCTTGGTCTCATTTGATAGAATGGAAGACATATTACAGAAATAGAGATGATTTTGATTGGTTTTAGCACTGGAAATGGCTTGAAACTGAGCTCAAAGTAGCAGAAATGTTAAATTTTTGCCGATATTCAAGAGTAAACAAACGACCTCACACGTCTAATACACGCCAGCTGGTGGGTCTAATATGCATTCACAAATATGGTGATGATATTTATACAATTATTACAGTATTGCATAACAGTAACTCTTCTATTTTTTGGTGTGAATAAAAATTCATTATGTGAATAAAAAATAAAAATGGAATTTATTTGTAAAGCCTCAAAATGTAACTAATGAACAGAGAAAATGTTAGTTTAGTTCCAGGAATACCTACATTGTTTATTCTGGACCCTATTTTGAAATTGGAATATTTTGAACTTTGTGTTAAATTGACCAAATTAACAATTTCAGATCACTTTAATTTGTAGTTGAAACAGTTGATGTGGCGATTTCTTGTGCTCAATCGATAGAATAGAAGTAATACTAGTGAAATAGCTAAGAATTTGGTTGACTGGAATAATGTAATTGGCTTAAAATGGGAGTCAAAGTCGGCAAAATCGCCGATTCGTAAATATCGCTGACACATCAAAATTTGCGAGAGCATAATTTCGTCAATTTTCCATCAAATTTCGTACTTTTTATTTTATTACCTTCACAAAAAGATTCTCTACAATTTCATAAGAAAAAATAACAAATTTTTTTTTTTGAAAATTCTTGGACACTGGGGCACCACTTCAGATTTGGACCTTGGACCCTGAAGGGGTTAATGTCACCTTTGCACCATTTATAACATTTTTAGTATCTGTATACTGTAATAAACATTATTTATTATTATAATCAAAAAGAAGCGCTAAGCCACAAGGACTATACAGCGCTGCACTGTAATAAACAATAGTGGAAATCAGCTCTAATATACATTTTTAGGTATGCATACTGGTCAGAGAGCCCGTTATAAGTCCGAGTCATTAGTAAACGAGTATGTCACTAAGTGAGGAGAGGCTGTACGTATTGGCATTCATAAGGTAAAAAAAAATTGATTTAGACATGAGAAATTCATTTAATGCATATGTTGAGAGTGTATGTTTGTTTGGTTGTAATTGGTAGACAACTATAGCTTTACTAATTACAGTTTTATTAAAGCCAAATTACAGCATATATGTGCTGTATTGTATATTTTTTCACCAAGTGCATTGATATTGTATATTTATATGCATGTGTAGGGGCTCACATTTGCTTGGTAGAAATTGGTCAAGAAGACCATGTCCAGTCTGTCATTGGTGGATGTGTGGCATCTCTGCTTGCTTGTCACACAGCCTTCCTTTAGACACTGTAGCCCAAACCAGTATTTACTCACACCTTATTCATATTAGATCAAATATATATAATGCTGACAAATTGATGAACAAGACATGTGCAGTGCTTGGTATTTTTACTTAGGGCCTTTTTGCCTACCAAGAGCTTTTATCAGTCTACTGCAGAGACATGAGAAGGGAAATTTATATCCTTGGACCAATGAGGTGGAAGTAATGGAGCAGTGAAATGGAAGTGGGCACATCAGCATAGGTGGAGCTTGATAGTGAAGATGTAATTTTTAAAGTCTTTAGTCCCTTAGCCTTAATTTAAAAATTCTAACATCCTATGAAAGTTGAGCAGTTACTTTGTTTTGGTGTATTTGACTTGATAGTGGTTGACTATGGCAGTGTTGAAACTACTGGCAGTTTGGCCAATGATATAAGGGCAGAATGTTAATTAGCTGAATGCCCTATACACAAATAACCTGCACATAGAAGAGAGGAGCTTATGACGACATTTTGGTCTGACTTGGACCATTTACAAAGTCACACTAACAAGAAGTAGAGCAGGAAGGAGGAGAAGGAGGAGGGGGAGGAGGAGGGGGAGGAGGAGGGGGAGGAGGAGGAGGGGGAGGAGGAGGGGGAGGAGGAGGGGGAGGAGGAGGAGGAGGGGGAGGAGGAGGAGGAGGAGGAGGAGAGAGGAGGAGGAGGAGGAGGAGGAGGAAATAATAAAAAATAAATGAAGGAACACAAAACACAAGGCAGAAGAAAGACAACCCAGAGGAAAAAAAAGGAAAGGGGAAGAGGGAGAAGAAGAAAAAGGAGGAATTAGGTTAGGTCACGGGTGTTCTGAAGTTTGGAGCATTTTACAATGTAGTGAGAAAGGAAGGCATCTACAGAGACAAAGCCAGGACTAAGATTCATACAAGGAAAGTTGTGTATTAGGGAGGATTCAACCAGGCGGAGACTGTTTAAGTTGGAAGTAGGGAAGACAGTTTTTTTTTTATTATTATTTTATTTTTTATTATCACACTGGCTGATTCCCACCAAGGCAGGGTGGCCCAAAAAAGAAAAACTTTCACCATCATTCACTCCATCACTGTCTTGCCAGAAGGGCGCTTTACACTACAGTTTTTAAACTGCAACATTAACACCCCTCCTTCAGAGTGCAGGCACTGTACTTCCCATCTCCAGGACTCAAGTCCGGCCTGCCGGTTTCCCTGAACCCCTTCATAAATGTTACTTTGCTCACACTCCAACAGCATGTCAAGTATTAAAAACCATTTGTCTCCATTCACTCTTATCAAACACGCTCACACATGCCTGCTGGAAGTCCAAGCCCCTCGCACACAAAACCTCCTTTACCCCCTCCCTCCAACCTTTCCTAGGCCGACCCCTACCCCGCCTTCCTTCCACTACAGACTGAAACACTCTTGAAGTCATTCTGTTTCGCTCCATTCTCTCTACATGTCTGAACCACCTCAACAACCCTTCCTCAGCCCTCTGGACAACAGTTTTGGTAATCCCGCACCTCCTCCTAACTTCCAAAGTACGAATTCTCTGCATTATATTCACACCACACATTGCCCTCAGACATGACATCTTCACTGCCTCCAGCCTTCTCCTCGCTGCAACATTCATCGCCCATGCTTCACACCCATATAAGAGCGTTGGTAAAACTATACTCTCATACATTCCCCTCTTTGCCTCCAAGGACAAAGTTCTTTGTTTCCACAGACTCCTAAGTGCACCACTCACCCTTTTCCTCTCATCAATTCTATGATTCACCTCATCTTTCATAGACCCTTCCGCTGACACGTCCACTCCCAAATATCTGAATACATTCACCTCCTCCATACCCTTTCCCTCCAATCTGATATCCAATCTTTCATCACCTAATCTTTTTGCTATCCTCATAACCTTACTCTTTCCTGTATTCACTTTTAATTTTCTTCTTTTGCATACCCTACCAAATTCATCCACCAATCTCTGCAACTTCTCTTCAGAATCTCCAAAGAGCACAGTGTCATCAGCAAAGAGCAACTGTGACAACTCCCACTTTATGTGTGATTCTTTATCTTTTAACTCCACGCCTCTTGCCAAGACCCTCACATTTACTTCTCTTACAACCCCATCCATAAATATACGTATTAAACAACCACGGTGACATCACACATCCTTGTCTAAGGCCTACTTTTACTGGGAAATAATTTCCCTCTTTCCTACATACTCTAACTTGAGCCTCACTATCCTCGTAAAAACTCTTCACTGCTTTCAGTAACCTACCTCCTACACCATACACCTGCAACATCTGCCACATTGCCCCCCTATCCACCCTGTCATACGCCTTTTACAAATCCATAAATGCCACAAAGACCTCTTTAGCCTTATCTAAATACTGTTCACTTATGTGTTTCACTGTAAACACCTGGTCCACACACCCCCTACCTTTCCTAAAGCCTCCTTGTTCATCTGCTATCCTATTCTCCATCTTACTCTTAATTCTTTCAATAATAACTCTACCATACACTTTACCAGGTACACTCAACAAACTTATCCCCCTATAATTTTTGCACTCTCTTTTGCCCCCTTTGCCTTTATACAAAGGAAGTATGCATGCTCTCTGCCAATCCCTAGGTACCTTACCCTCTTCCATACATTTATTAAATAATTGCACCAACCACTCCAAAACTATATCCCCACCTGCTTTTAACATTTCTATCTTTATCCCATCAATCCCGGCTGCCTTACCCCCTTTCATTTTACCTACTGCCTCACGAACTTCCCCCACACTCACAACTGGCTCTTCCTCACTCCTACAAGATGTTATTCTTCCTTGCCCTATACACGAAATTACAGCTTCCCTATCTTCATCAACATTTAACAATTCCTCAAAATATTCCCTCCATCTTCCCAATACCTCTAACTCTCCATTTAATAACTCTCCTCTCCTATTTTTAACTGAGAAATCCATTTGTTCTCTAGGCTTCCTTAACTTGTTAATCTCACTCCAAAACTTTTTTCTTATTTTCAACAAAATTTGTTGATAACATCTCACCCACTCTCTCATTTGCTCTTTTTACATTGCTTCACCACTCTCTTAACCTCTCTCTTTTTCTCCTTATACTCTTCCCTCCTTGCATCACTTCTACTTTGTAAAAACTTCTCATATGCTAACTTTTTCTCCGTTACTACTCTCTTTACATCATTATTCCACCAATCGCTCCTCTTCCCTCCCACACCCACCTTCCTGTAACCACAAACTTCTGCTGAACACTCCAACACTACATTTTTAAACCTACCCCATACCTCTTCGACCCCATTGCCTATGCTCTCATTAGCCCATCTATCCTCCAATAGCTGTTTATATCTTACCCTAACTGCCTCCTCTTTTAGTTTATAAACCTTCACCTCTCTCTTCCCTGATGCTTCTATTCTCCTTGTATCCCATCTACCTTTTACTCTCAGTGTAGCTACAACTAAAAAGTGATCTGATATATCTGTGGCCCCTCTATAAACATGTACATCCTGAAGTCTACTCAACAGTCTTTTATCTACCAATACATAATCCAACAAACTAGTGTCATTTTGCCCTACATCATATCTTGTATACTTATTTATCCTCTTTTTTCCTAAAATATGTATTACCTATAACTAAACCCCTTTCTATAAAAAGTTCAATCGAAGGGCTACCATTATCATTTACACCTGGCACCCCAAACTTACCTACCACACCCTCTCTAAAAGTTTCTCCTACTTTAGCATTCAGGTCCCCTACCACAATTACTCTCTCACTTGGTTCAAAGGCTCCATAACATTCACTTAACATCTCCCAAAATCTCTCTCTCCTCTACATTCCTCTCTTCTCCAGGTGCATACACGCTTATTACTTTAATCCACATAATTCATGAATTTACACATTCATATTCTCTTTTCTCCTTCCATAACTGATCCTTCAACATTACTGCTACCCCTTCCTTTGCTCTAACTCTCTCAGATACTCCAGATTTAATCCCATTTATTTCCCCCCACTGAAACTCCCCTACCCCCTTCAGCTTTGTTTCGCTTAGGGCCAGGACATCCAACTTCTTTCCATTCATAACATCAGCAATCATCTGTTTCTTGTCATCCACACTACATCCACGCACATTCAAGCATCCCAGTTTTATAAAGTTTTTCTTCTACTCTTTTTTAGTAAATGTCTACAGGAGAAGGGGTTACTAGCCCATTGCTCCCGGCATTTTAGTCGCCTCATACGACACGCATGGCTTACGGAGGAAAGATTCTTTTCCACTTCCCCATGGACAATAGAAGAAATAAAGAAGAATAAGAGCTATTTAGAAAAAGGAGAAAAACCTAGATGTATGTATATATATATATATATATGCATGTGCGTGTCTGTGAAGTGTGACCAAAGTGTAAGTAGGAGTAGCAAGATATCCCTGTTATCTAGCGTGTTTATGAGACAGAAAAAGAAACCAGCAATCCTACCATCATGCAAAACAGTTACAGGTTTCTGTTTCACAGTCATCTGGCAGGACGGTAGTACTTTCCTGGGTGGTTGCTGTCTACCAACCTACTACTTATGGAAGACAGTTTTATGTGCTATATATGCTGCTTTCCTGACTTGGGTCACTTTATTGTGGCACTGTGGTTTGTTCCATGGTAGGGGTGCCACCTTTTTTCCAAAGGTGCTTGCTTAACCAAGAATGCAGCATTTTTTTGGGCATAAATGGTGGGGATATTTCCCCTTTTGTATAAACTTGGTTACACTACTAATGACACTGAAAAAAATTATAGCTATGGATTGCAGAATGTGAAATTTAGACATTGAATAGTTTTACTTACTTTGTGATTATGATTTATGTAATATGAGAGTTAATTCTTTCAACAATTGCTTATGACATTAGCAAGTTGATAATGATTGGGTAAATTTTATGTTAGAAATGGAATGTTGAAAGCACTGAATAACCAAATGGCTCTAATGCCTTATAAATAAAATGAAACAAAATTCATTCATACTGTTGCTACTCACAGTAACTTCCTGCCACTTCCCTCTAGTGAAGTTCCTTAACCCTTAAACTGTCCAAAAGTAGATCTACATTGATGTGTGTAGCACTCTGGACATAGATCTGCGTCCAATTTTACATGCTTTATGTAAAAAAAAAATGTAGATCTACGTTCGGAGCACTGCGCACATCAACATAGATTTATGTTTGGGCAGTTTAAGGTTTAATGTAAGGAATTGGGCCTGTCCTCCCCTTGGAGTGAATCTATTTGTCATTTACCAAGGCACTGTATGACCCATACAGGTTTAGCAGGCAGTTCCCCTAAATATGTTAACACTCATGCCAGAGCATTTCAGCTCTGCTGTAATTGTAAAAATCATCTCTTACATTCTTGTCAGTGTCCCATTTATAGACAGGAATGCAGTGTTCACTCAAGAGAAGGAATGTCATATGCTGTAGTTCAGCAGTAACACATCTACACATTTCCTGGAGTATACCTGGAGGGGGTTTCGGGGGTCAACGCCCCTGCAACCCGGTCCGTGAGCAGGCTTTGTGGTGGATCAGTGCCTGATCAACCAGGCTGTTACTACTGGTCACATGTAAACCAATGTATGAACCACAGCCCGGTTGGTCAGGTACTGACCATGTAACTCATCATTCTGAACCTCTTTTGATGCAATCTTCCACTATCACTGTGCATAACATCATCTAGGTACTCTCTTAGATACCTCAGCTTCACTGCTCTTCCTTTCTTCTCCAAGGCTCTTATGTTTCCATTACCATTTTAGAAATGGAAATTCATGTTCCCTTTCCATCCAACAATTCCTCGGTGATGCACATCGTTCCTCTGCCTCCAGGTGTCATCTGTTACAAAAATACCAAGCCTTATATGTGATCTTCCTCTATCTGATATTGCCACTGTGTATCACTTTTCTTTGCTCTCAACACCTGTCAATATCCTTCTCCCATTACCAGTGTGGACTGGTACCTCTGAGATGGAAATATTATTTGATATACATTACTGCTTTTATGGAGGCTACTGCCACAGTAATCTAAAATAGGCAATCTTCAATGGCAGGGTCCTTCAGATATGATGCTTTTATATAAGGAATTGCAGCTATTCTTCCCTTCCTTGGATCCAGCCCGGTTACCCCCTATTTCCCAAATTGTGCATGACTCCCTGTTGGTTTAGCATTTCTTAGAATGAAGTGGCCCGATTGCTCAAAAACTGAGGTCCAGGGGTTGATCCCTAGCATGGGTGGAAATATTAGGCTGTGATTCCTTAAGATACCTGCTGTCCATGTTCACCTATCGGTAAAATAGGTATGTGGGTGTTAGTCGACTGGTGTGGGTTGCATCCTGGAACAAAATTGACCCAATTTCCCCGAAATGCTCTGCATGACAAGGGGCTTTCTATGTAGTAGTATGTCACTGATGTCAGCTAGGCCTGTATACCTTATACATGTTATTATTTATTTTTATTATCACACTGGCCGATTCCCACCAAGGCAGGGTGGCCCGAAAAAGAAAAACTTTCACCATCATTCACTCCATCACTGTCTTGCCAGAAGGGTGCTTTACACTACAGTTTTTAAACTGCAACATTAACACCCCTCCTTCAGAGTGCAGGCACTGTACTTCCCATCTCCAGGACTCAAGTCTGGCCTGCCGGTTTCCCTGAACCCCTTCATAAATGTTACTTTGCTCACACTCCAACAGCACGTCCAGTATTAAAAACCATTTGTCTCCATTCACTCCTATCAAACACGCTCACGCATGCCTGCTGGAAGTCCAAGCCCCTCGCACACAAAACCTCCTTTACCCCCTCCCTCCAACCTTTCCTAGGCCGACCCCTACCCCGCCTTCCTTCCACTACAGACTGATACACTCTTGAAGTTATTCTGTTTCGCTCCATTCTCTCCACATGTCCGAACCACCTCAACAACCCTTCCTCAGCCCTTTGGACAACAGTTTTGGTAATCCCGCACCTCCTCCTAACTTCCAAACTACGAATTCTCTGCATTATATTCACACCACACATTGCTCTCAGACATGACATCTCCACTGCCTCCAGCCTTCTCCTCGCTGCAACATTCATCACCCATGCTTCACACCTATATAAGAGCGTTGGTAAAACTATACTCTCATACATTCCCCTCTTTGCCTCCAAGGACAAAGTTCTTTGTCTCCACAGACTCCTAAGTGCACCACTCACCCTTTTCCCCTCATCAATTCTATGATTCACCTCATCTTTCATAGACCCATCCGCTGACACGTCCACTCCCAAATATCTGAATACATTCACCTCCTCCATACTCTATCCCTCCAATCTGATATCCAATCTTTCATCACCTAATCTTTTTGTTATCCTCATAACCTTACTCTTTCCTGTATTCACTTTCAATTTTCTTCTTTTGCACACCCTACCAAATTCATCCACCAATCTCTGCAACTTCTCTTCAGAATCTCCCAAGAGCACAGTGTCATCAGCAAAGAGCAACTGTGACAACTCCCACTTTATGTGTGATTCTTTATCCTTTAATTCCACGCCTCTTGCCAAGACCCTCGCATTTACTTCTCTTACAACCCCATCTATAAATATATTAAACAACCATGGTGACATCACACATCCTTGTCTAAGGCCTACTTTTACTGGGAAATAATTTCCCTCTTTCCTACATACTCTGACTTGAGCCTCACTGTCCTCGTAAAAACTCTTCACTGCTTTCAGTAACCTACCTCCTACACCATACACCTGCAACATCTGCCACATTGCCCCCCTATCCACCCTGTCATACGTCTTTTCCAAATCCATAAATGCCACAAAGACCTCTTTAGCCTTATCTAAATACTGTTCACTTATATGTTTCACTGTAAACACTTGGTCCACACACCCCCTACCTTTCCTAAAGCCTCCTTGTTCATCTGCTATCCTATTCTCCGTCTTACTCTTAATTCTTTCAATAATAACTCTACCATACACTTTGCCAGGTATACTCAACAGACTTATCCCCCTATAATTTTTGCACTTTCTTTTATCCCCTTTGCCTTTATACAAAGGAACTATGCATGCTCTCTGCCAATCCCTAGGTACCTTACCCTCTTCCATACATTTATTAAATAATTGCACCAACCACTCCAAAACTATATCCCCACCTGCTTTTAACATTTCTATCTTTATCCCATCAATCCCGGCTGCCTTACCCCCTTTCATTTTACCTACTGCCTCACGAACTTCCCCCACACTCACAACTGGCTCTTCCTCACTCCTACAAGATGTTGTTCCTCCTTGCCCTATACACGAAATCACAGCTTCCCTATCTTCATCAACATTTAACAATTCCTCAAAATATTCCCTCCATCTTCCCAATACCTCTAACTCTCCATTTAATAGCTCTCCTCTCCTATTTTTAACTGACAAATCCATTTGTTCTCTAGGCTTTCTTAACTTGTTAATCTCACTCCAAAACTTTTTATACATGTACTTGTAGAAATAAAGATTATTATATTTTTTAACACATTAGCCATCTTCCAGTGAGGCAGAGTGACCCAAAAGAAGAAACACTTTCATCATTATTCAACACTTGCACCATCATTCACACATAATCATTGTCTTTGCAGAGGCACCCAGATACGACAGTTTAAATGTCACTCCAAACAGCCAATATCCCAAATCCCTCCTTTAAAGTGCAGGCATTGTCTACTTCCCACCTCCAGGACTCAAGTCTGGCTAACTGGTTTCTCTGAATCCCTTCACAAAATATTACCCTGCTCACACTCCAACAGCTCATGTCCCAAAACCATCTGTCTCCATTCACTTATATCTAACATGCTCACACATGCCTGTTATATGTCCAAGCCCCTTGCACGTGAAACCTCTTTTTACCCCCCATCCATCCTTTTCTATGACGACTCCTAACCCCTCCTCCCCCGACTACAGATTTATACACCCTGCAAGTTGTCCTATTTTGCTCCATCCTCTCTAAATGACCAAACCACCTCAATAACCCCTTCTCAGCCCTCTGAATAATACTTTTGGTAACTCCACACCTCCTAATTTCCACACCATTAATTCTCACATTACACATTGCCCTTAGACATGACATCTGCACTGCCTCTAGCCTCCTCTTTGCTGCAGCATTTATAGCCCATGCTTCACACCCATATAAGAGTGTTGGTACCACTATACTCTCATTCATTTTTCTTTGCCTCCATGGATAACATTGTCTCCAGATATCTCAATCCACCACCCACCCTTTTTCCTTCTTCAATTCTATGGTTTACCTCATTCTTCATAAACCCATTTGCTGACAAGTCTACTTGCAAATATCTGAACACATTCACTTCTTCCATACTCTCTCCCTCCAATGTAATATCCAGTTTTTCTTTATCTAACTCATTTGATACCCTCATCACCTTACTCTTACCTATGTTCACTTTCAACTTTCTTCCTTTACACACCCTCCCAAAGTTGCAACTTCTCTTTAGAATCTCCCAAAAGCACAGTATCATCAGCAAAAAGTAATTATATCAACTTCCATTTTGCATTTGATTTCCCATATTTAATCCCACCCCTCTCCCCAACACCCTAGCATTTACTTTTTTTTTAAAACACCATCTATAAATATGTTAAAGAACCATGGTAACATTACACATCCAATTTCTAAGGCCTACTCTTCCCAGAAAGTAATCTCCCTTTCTCTTAAATCACCTTAACCTGAGCCTCACTGTCCTCATAAAAACTCTTTACAGCATTTAGTAACTTACTATCTATTCCATGCACTTGCAACATCTGCCACATTGCATCCCTATGCACCCTATCATATGCCTTTTCTAAATCCATAAATGCAACAAAAACTTCCCTACCTTTATCTAAATATTTTTCACTTGTATGCTGCAATGTAAACACTTGATCTACACATCCCTTACCCATTCTAAAGCCTCCTTGTTCATCTGTGATCCTGCTCTCTGTCTTACCCTGAATTCTTTCAATAATAACCCTACCATACAGTTTACCTGGTATACTCAGTAAACTTATTCCCTTATATTTTTTACATTCTTTTTGTTCCTCTGAGCACTGTATGACCCTAGTAGGTTTAATGTTTCTTTTTCATTATTATAATAATCTTTGTCCTCCTTCCCTTTATATAAAGGAACTATGCACACTTTCTTCCAATCTCTAGGTACCTTCCCCTCTTTCATACATTTATTGAACAAAAGTACCAACTATAAAACTAAAATACCCAGTGTCTTGATGCTGAAGGGCTCTTGATTGAAGGAGCTGGTATTACTCTACTCTGTCATTTCTTAGGCAAGCACAATATTACCTCTACAGGTTTAGTGCTTCTCCATGAAAATAGATGTCAGTTGCTGTCATGTGATAGAGGTCTGTCCTATAATACATATCCTGAACCTTGAATCCCCCCAAGTGAGGTCCTTCAATGCTGGTGAAGGGCTCCACCCTTTCCTTGGATGGAATGTGATTACCTCTCATTCCCCAGGCTGTGTGTGACCCATATGCATTCAGCACTTTCCTATAGATATCAAGATATAATAATAGAACCCTGAAAAGGCAGAGGATCTGCAGCTCAACCCCTCAAGAGGCCTAGCAGGTATAATGAAAGCCTCACAAGAGATCCAAAAGCTGGAGTTCAACACAATTACAAGGCCCTAAAGCTGGAGCTTAACCATATTAAAGGTAATATAAATATTTGTGAATTAACATTGAAATAATGTACATTTCATTGTTTACTACATGTTAAATCATCAAACATCACAGGCGCTGAGGAAAAAACCGACGAACTTGCCAGCAACAAAAGTTGTTTTTTCTATACCAAAATGTTCATTATGTCAGGTATCATATTCAGTAGACATCATAAATATTTTAATCTGCTCTGAAACTTTCTTGATAGCAGCAACAGAACT